>NW_013525102.1:1603738-1743978 GCF_000836215.1 Papilio polytes | reverse complement strand
GCTCGCTGACGTCGACGCGCTCAAGTTGCCGCTGCACACCTACATATTGACATAATACACTCTTTTTTATATAAGGTGAAACCTGAATCCGCCGAAATGGCGAAGCGACCGTTGCCCATAGACAATTACAATTGCGATGCCTACCCTTAATCAACGGAAAAGGTGACGCACATAATAGGATATATCCCCTTTATATGCGTGTCCTTCACCGTCAAATCCACTTTTCCTTTCCATCCTTTCCATATAAGAAAATGGTGGGAAAGGAAAGGGACTATAATTAGGCCTTAACATAAATATGAATTCATATTACCTTAGTTAAGACAGCGGGGTTAAAAGTCCACCGGTTCCCACTGGGATAGGAGACCACTATATCGTGGTCCTCGTCGATGCCGCTGACCGTGCCGGTGGTGCTGAGACATTCGAACATGCCGTCCGTCCAGCCGCCGTGGCCGTGCTGCAGCGACTGCACTATCTCCAGGTCCAAGTCTACATTCACCTGAAAATAATCACGGTTGATGTACACTGCTCCACTCTAAACGTAATTTAGCAAATAAAAATGACGAAACTGATGATCTTCTATAGCCAAAAAAACTAAATCCAATGAAACTTCTTATCCAGCACTAAATATGTACATCAAAGCCCATAGACAATGTAATAATCTATACTAACATTATAAAGAGGAAATCTTTGCATTTCTATGTATTGAAATAACTCAAACAATACTGGTTCAAGTTCAAAAATTATTTCACCATTAATAAGCTACCTCATCAGTGAGTAACATTGGCTATTTTTGTTAATTACACACAGGCGAATTCGGAAGCAGTTAGTTAACTAGAAACTCAATAGAAAAAGGATGGGAAATTGCTAAGATGACAAACATTTAACAATACTTTTTGTCCAATTGAATGGGCATTGTCGAGTCTTTCTTGTCCAATATTACAATATGAAGCTAATGTTAAGTATAGAATATAATGAATTATTTTGCATTAAAACATATTTACCTGATCTCCAACTTGCAAGCCGTGAGGCCCTGTACGTCCCGGGCCAAGTTCTCCCAATAGGGGCAAATGTTCCTTATAAACATTCTGACCTTTTACATCATTTACAACCTAAAATCATAAAATCAAAGTTACAAGTCAACTTTACATTGAAAAATCTTGATATAAAGTGATATTTTACAACCTTCAGATCTGCCATTCCCTCGAAACCAACTCTGTATAAATTCTTAGCTCCATTATCCCACACCACATATGCAGCGGAGCGCGGACTGGCGGCCGACCAGTCTTGTATTTCATTCACTTTACCACGTCTTCCATTTCCACCATCTTGATCCTCCCATTGCCAATCAACCTTTAAGAAATAAAGGTTTAGCCAACATTAAATGTTACATATATGAGAGTCCATTTTTATGGAATTATACATGGTGATTCTTAATGGACGGATAAAGAACTTTGTGCAGTTAAAGGACCTCAATAGCTATTGTTTAAGTGCAAAGTGTGTTGCCTGATTTTGCTTAGTTTTAAAGTTATTTAACTTTTTGTAAAATAATCGTAAAAATCAGTTATCCCACTTAAATTATCCTGTACATCCAAAATAATCTGTTTACAGTGGTCTTTTTTTTTCTTGAATAAGACTTATATTTGGGTTTAGTACCATTATCCCTTTTTTGGAATAACTCACAAGGGAGCAAAATTAAAAAAAAATTAAAATCAATATTTCCCGTATTTAACTACTGTTTCCTGTCTAATATGTCTATTATAAACATTTCTTTTTTCACAATAGCTTATTTATTTCTAAAATCTAAAATGCAAATTATAATGGTTTTCCTAAAAGGTATAAATGTTTATTTTTTATGTTTTACTTACACCTCTAACAACTCTTGCACCAGGAAATATGCCTCGGACAGCATTCTTTTTACTTTTACGCCGAGGTTCAACAAGACAGCGCTGGGCTCCAGGTGCACTAATGCGGTAGAATCTGTGACGCAAGTGATGCTTGTCACCATGATAGCATACAGAGCATAGATCGTAATTGCTACATTCAGCACATTTCCAACGAATACCTGAAATATTAAGTATAAGAACCTAAAATTTCCAATTGGAATAAATTTACTAACTAAAATAACACATATACAAAAATGTAGAAATGTATTCTTATAAATTTCTGAGTCTTGAGTGTTCCCAACAGCAAGTCAGTACTTCTTATGTTTAATAAAGGCTGTTCATTTATTATACTGGTATACATTTACTATACACATAAATAGTTGATTTTGGAATTAACATGTCTATAAAGATACTGTGATATAAGAGGTTCTGAATGCCATAAGATGAGCAAAGAAATTGAATTTTTACAAGTAACCTTACCAAATATAGGCTGCTGTCTGCAAGTATCACACATAGTGCCTTCATGTTTTACTCCAGTGGGTGCACTGTCTAAAATGCGTAAGTCATAAGCTCCAGAACATCTATAATTTGCTGCAGTGCCATTATCCCATACTACAACTACTTCTTCTGGGGATTCGAAATTTCTAACAGTACCCACATGGCCATCTCCTCCATCCTGCAAAGTTTGGTTTTCATGAATTGTACTGTAATATACACAACAAAAAGTTTTAAATAACAACAATATCGTTATAAACTTACCTGCTTGCCCCACTTCCAATCTGGACCTCGTATTACACGGGCTCCTACACCTTCCATCATAAATCTAATAGCTCTAGTTGTTGCTGACACGCTGGCGACATTCGACTCAATGGTTGTAATTTTGAAGACAAGCAAAAACTATTTAGTTTATTATATTCAGGAACTTAAATTCCTTCTTCATATACTTTTTGTTGACAACAGATATTTGACAGTTCATTTTTTTTAAGTCTTCCGCTATTTAGACATTAAAAGCACTGTTCCGACACTTATGTCAATTTTAATACTACTGTTTTTAATTCATTACTTTGTTTTTACTTACTACTACTTCTTCTTATTACTAATCAGTACGTTAGTACTTAGTACTTATTAGCTAAATCAGCACGAGTGCTCAAGAACATAAAAACTTGTAATGGTTACCTTTTTGTGGACTTATGCATTGAACAAAAGTTTTTCCGTGTGTGTATAAAAACCTCAATCTGTCATGTAGATTGACATTGACATTCCATTGAGATAATTATTTGTCAAACTTAAAAATACTGCAGTGCTTTGCATAATTTAAAAACATCTGATTATTGATTACATTTAAAACATATTTTTTAAGATATTATTTTCTCAAAGAAACCGCGATAAACATGTCTACGAATCGCAACAAATATGAAAAAGCCCGACGTCGTCTTGCAGCTGTGACATTTTTATCAAATATATCCCTCGATGGTACCTTCAAAGATACAGAACTTTGCCAGTTATTAGAAAAAAACTCCAAGGTTGACAAATGCGATGGTGGACTCAAAAATGGTGATGTTTGTCACAATGTCGAGAACGATACAATGTTACGAAATAACGTCCGCAGTCGTAACAAAGCCCCACAAAGTCCGGTTAATCGCATGGGAGGTGATAATCATTCTATAAGTTCGGATTCAGAGCATGCACATATCACCCCTGTTAAAAATAGAGGAAGTCATTCCTTCAGGGAAAGGTAAATGCAGTAAATTTTAAAATTATGGAAGTTAATGTTATCAATCGAAAAACATCGCATGTATTAAAGTTCTATTCTGATATATTGCATTCCTAAAATTTCTTATAGCTAATTTTTATTGCAATGTTATTTTTAGATGTCAGTCTGGAAGTGCGGAACACAAAGATAAGCATTCATCAGTGCGGAGCCGTAAAGCACACCTTCCATCTAATGTTACGCAGGAAGAAAAGAGCAGTACTGAAAGTCTTACCATTGGTAACATTCCTTTTACACCTGTCTTTCTATCTTCAATAAATTTTGTCTTTTGTGCTAAATGGAAAGCAAGTTCAATGTCAATTGTTTATTTGATCAATGTAATGTAATTAGATATTTTTACACTAATAGGAAGGTTTAGGACAAGCAGTACATGTATACCTGAAAACCACTATTTTGCTAAAGAAGTGAGGATCATTCGTCCAACAAAAGGTGTTACATTCAAAGATGAGAGGCTAGCAATAGCACCAATGCAAGGTGTACCTTGCACTATATTTAGCACAATACCATATTCCAAAACCATTCGCAGTGTGAGGTATGTGTTAATTATATTTTATAAAGTGTAATAAACACGCATTAATTTTGATAAAACACATGTTTAATTCATATTATTACATTATAATTAATTAAGTCTTTCTAAATTTCAGAGCTGACATTAGAAAAGATGGGGTTCGTAGACGTAATACGTCCGGACCTAGACCACTATCGTCAATAACGGACAATGGGATGGACCCATTTGATCTCCTAGGTCTAGAAAGAGAAGAACATGGCCAAGATATATCTTATTCGAAGCTACTAGTACCATCAAGAGTATGTACACGAGATCAATATCGTAAAATGTATGACGGAGATATTGGGGACAAAACATCTTGGAAGATATTAAATCGTCACCCTCATGTTATAGCTAGGTAAGTTAAATCACAAATTTAGTCACATAGTCAGTGTAGAAAGCGAGACAAACATTTAAATGCTCACTGAACTCAGTGTTCCAATAGGTACTAAGGGAGCCGCTTCCTGTTTTTAAAAATAGAGGCTATAGTTAAAGGTTGCACAATGCATCTACAGATGTGTATGTCTATAAGCCATGGTCATTTCATTATTTTGAAACGTTTTGCTGAGCTCTTGTTAGGAACCGCTTGAAGATTTCAATGAAATTTGGCACAGATATAATTTATAGTCTGAAAGAACACATAGGCTACTTTTTACATTTTATTTAATTCTACAAATTTAATGGTTATTTGTGTAATATAAAATATATTACCTGTAGCATAATGCATATACTTTTGCATGTCTCTTGGTGTCTTTGATTCCCTTTATTGATGTTTTTAATGGATATATTCTGTCTGTCACATTTCTATTTTCATGTCAAACACATCATGTAATGAACATTATCTTTTTTTATTTCAATGTTTTGCTTTAGTGTGACATCTCAGGCAATCACCTCATATCATTGCTAACATTTTAAATTTCAGGACTAAGTTATTGACGAGGCACAAGGATAGAAAATGGTAAACACAAAAATATTAACTAGCATATCTTTAAAAGCTGCATTATTATAATAAAAACACTTAATATATGACTTGTGTTGTTAAAAAATTAGAAAGCAACAGGAAATATAAAAAAAAATCACTTGTCATGTATAAAATATAATACAGTAGCTACAAAATGCTAAAATACTTCTGCTGAGGTTACAAAAATCCTTAAAAAAGCTAAATTAATTTGTAAAGTAGATTAACAAATAAAATGTTAAAAATACTGCACTAAAAGTTATAGCATGATATACACTATTAACTTGTATATAGTAAGCTTATAATATTTATGTATCAATGAAAATGTTATCTACTTGAAAAAAAACACAGTCATACATGCAGAGAACAATTTTGTACAGTAATTAATTATTTAGAAATTCACCATACTTTGATATTAAAATGTCCACTGTACAGTTCACACAATGCTTAGTAACTACATCATGTAATTGTAAAAGTATTGTTAATTATATATTTTTGTAGTAAAATTGCCATCTTGTAATAATACTTTACTTTTAACACATACAGTGCCACAGATGGAACGAATGGATAAGATACGAAATGAGTATATTAGAGGAAGTTTGAGAGTTGCCCCCGTAGTAGAGAAGGTAAGGAGTAAAAGGTTAGCATGGCATGGGCATGTTATGAGGAGGGATGAATCGCAAGTTACAAGGAGAACATTAGTTATGAGTGTGGAAGGGTACATCGGTAGAGGTAGATCTAGGAAGAGATGGATGGATTGTGTAAAAGGTGACATGATCAAAAAGAGAGTGATGACTGAGATGACGTATGATAGAGTTATGTGGAGGACAAAAACCTGTTGCGCCGACACTACGGGAGTAGGATAAGAAGATCGTGATGACATACAGTGTCACAGATTTTGTTGTTTAATAAGCATATTGCCATTCAATGTGTTAACTTTTAGTAATAGACACAATTCATAATATTCACAGCTATTTTTCATTGCACATTTATTAAACCTCTTTATTTTCAGCATGTTTCACTTTTATTTTTTACAATTAATGCATGTAACTTGCATGGGGAAATTTTGATTGCATGAATATATTTATGTTTGTAGTCACAACTAACAATACAAATATTTTAGGTGTTTTTCATATGAATCCTCGCAACGTGCGACCATAGCTTCATCGCCGCCGCACTCGTCTATAGAGACTAAATCATTTGATTGGGACGAAGGAACCATATTGTCACAAAAAATTGTAAGTTGATCCTCTCATATGAAATACTTAACTTTTTTAACAGTGGTAGAACCCGCTTTAACATCTTCGCAGAAATGGTTCGACTTTCTCGGTGAAATAGTACGACCACACAGAAGACAGACGTGAAGTAAGAGCAATTCCGCGTTTCGTCTGATAAGTGTGAAGCCGGTGGCCCAAGTTTAAACCCTTTTCCGTCCTACCCTTTTTATTATAAGATAAGATGGGACCCTTCACATCCTTTTCTTTTGGACTTGACGCAGGAGACGCGTAGAAATTGGAAATATCCTCTTCATGTGCGTCTCCCCTTCCGTCGATAAAGGTAGACGTCGCTTCGCCAGTTTGGCGAATTGAGGTGGTCGCATGCTTGTTTGCCAACTTATGAAATATTAACAAAAACTTATATATAAAACATAAGTATGTTATGTTAATTCTCTTATTTTTTTTCCGTTATAAATAATATTGACGTAACTTTATTTTTGAAAAAATTATTGACATTTTTTGCATATTTTTTTGTCTGTGAAATGTTGCGTTATAGTTACTTTATGCTTGATTTTTAGGTCCAATATTGTCCTAACGTGTTGGACGATCCCGAGCTAATAGCGGGTAAACACAGGACTCTACTAACGTTTACTTCATACATGACCTCAATTATTGATTACGTAAGACCACAGGATCTGAAGAAAGAGCTCAATGATAAATTTAGAGAGAAATTTCCTCATATCAAATTAACATTAAGCAAACTTAGAAGGTAAGGCAGTCAATATTCTTAAGGAAATTAAAAAAAAGAAAAAAAAAATCTAATTTATTTGTTTTTTTTTTCAGTATTAAGAAAGAAATGCGAAAGATAGCAAAACACGATTGTGGAGGTATAGATTTGTTGTCGGTCGCTCAGGCGTACGTGTACTTCGAAAAGTTGATTTTAGCCAATTTGATAAACAAAGACAACAGGAAATTGTGCGCTGGAGCATGTCTCTTGTTGTCAGCGAAGTTAAACGATGTCAAAGGGGAAATGTTAAAAGCACTGATAGAGGTAATTATAATTATTATATTTTCTTATTACATTGAGGTGATAATCAGTACTACGTCGTTTATTTATTTCATTTCTAAACATTATACTTTTTGCCATGCCAAATTCACTTAGTATAACTTGACTAAACCAAGTTCTACTTTTGTTTGTTTTACTGAAAATTAATTTGTGTTTTATATTGTTTGAGCAATAACATTTTTGTACAATAATTATATTAGTGATTACCTATGGGTGTATGAATATGAATTACCATTTACTTTGTAATAAATAGCTGATGATTGTCTTTCAAAAGGAAAAAAAATACAGACATATTGAGTACCTCCTTTCGGGAAGTCGGTCAAAAAGAATAAAAACCGTAATTGGCATTTTCAGCGTATAGAGACAACATTCCGCCTGAACCGCAAGGACCTGATGAAGTTCGAGTTCGCGGTGCTGGTGGCGCTGGAGTTCGGGCTGCACGTGGCGCCGCACGAGGTGTTCCCGCACTACCAGCGCCTGCTGCACGACTCGTGACCCGCGCCCGGCCCGCCGCGCCTCTGCCCGCGCGTCTGCCCCCGCCCCTGCCCGCGCGCCTGCCCCCGCGCCTGCCCCCGCACCGCGCGCCGCCGCGCCACGCTCGTCGACAACCTGCGGCACACCGCGTGGATGTGAACCAGTGTTGCCAAAATTACCTGGTTAAATTGTGAACTGAAGAAAGTGTTGTGTTTGTGCGGGAAATAGATCAATGGTGGACCGTAGCAATGCTGCAAAAACGAAAAACCTTTCATTATTAGCTTAATATCGCTATTTTGTTTTAAAATTCGTTAAATGTTTAAGCGTAAATAGTTAAATTTCATTATTCCGGGTTAAAATCATTGTTAATCGATGACTATTTGTCATTCAAAAGGTATTTAAAAATTTAAAACAATGATTTAATGTAGATTTTTCGAAAAGTCGTTGAATTTTGGGGCTTTAAGATTACTGCCGTAGGTCGTAGATTTTTTAATTTTATTGTCTGAAAGCGTAGGACACAGCAATTGCCGTAACATTGGCAACACTGATCACTGACACAGCTTACGTCAGAATATCTGAATGCTGCAGAATATGTGACTGTCGAAGTGCGTGTACGTCTACTCGATGAGGATAACGGGTGAGACCAAAACATAATTGAATTTAAAAAGTATTATATAAATCTATTCACTTTTATTATACTAGGTAATTAAATGCTAGCAATCCATCGCACCTTCTCCAAGATAGATAGACCAATCTACCTAGTTACTCACTGATCTATCAGCTATAGGAATCTTAATAAAAAAGAAAAATAATTCAATTGTTTTGGGTAAATCCAAACCTAAAAGTGTATCATCAATCATCAATAATCTGTACTTTTTCTTTAAATTCAATTCTAGCAACTTGAAATTATTTATACATTTATGTATTTTTAAAATATTACAATATCCAACTAAAAGTAAGGATAGTAATGAAAGCAATGCAATTTATATGCAAAGAAATGTTTTATAGAAGCTATGCATTTAAAGCAATGATTTTTATTTATAAATCATCTAAATGTTAAAACAAAATGACAAATTTTCATAACTTAGCCAAAGATCTAGTTTAAGGAAACAGAAAAATCTTTGTGAAGATTTAAAATATTCGATTGATAAGATATAAGTGCCTGAGTGAGAAATGTAACTTGTTAAGTATACAATGTAATTTGAGAAATTTATGAATTAATTCAGAGAAGAAAGTTGTAAATGGAAGATAAGTTAGGGGCCTATTCTTGCCAATAACAGTCCGAAATAATAAGTGAAAGAAAAAGAAATCCTTAATATATTTGTACCTTAAAATGAAGATAATCAACAGAACAAAAAAAAATAGTTTAACTAAATCCTACCCCTAATTGTCCCTATCTTACATGGGGTTGTGCCAATTTTAGTCATTGTCTAAGTCATTTTAAATTATAAGTTAGTATTTGATGTGGTGTGATAACTGGTATAAATACAATTTGTCCGTAATTGTAAAAAAAATAAATGAAGAAAATTATTGCTAAAAAAAAATTGATGCTCAAAATATTTTTGTACATCGTTACATGGTCTTTGGCAGGTGCTCTTAGATGCTTTTTATTAGTTTTTAAAAGTCAAAAAGTTGACAATGTGTGAATTTAAAATGATCTAAATATATTTAAAACAAGAAATGCATAAGGAAAAATTATTACTAGCGAGTATTAAAAAGTTATTTTTATTGTCTAATTTTTAATCCCATTTGATTATCATTAATAATTGTTTCAACACTAGTAATCGCAATTGAAGTATTATTTCACATTCAAATACATACAATTTAGTCTTGATTAATAAAACTACTGGACAATAGAATATGAATATTAATAAAAGATATTTTTTTTAATTGATATATGCTACAATCAATTATTTTTCCTTTATAATTCTAATAATTGAGAGTCGGATTCTAGCCAAATTATAAATATTTTAATAATGTTTTTCTCTAATCTTTAAAAATCATGTAATTATTAACAAACTTCTGATCATATTTTTATCACTAATTGATTATTTTTTCAAGAGACTTTAGAAAAAAACATTTCTTTTATAATAATAAGGTGGCAAACGAGCAAGTGGCCACCTGAATCCACCGATATGGAAAGCGACCGCTGCCCATAAACATTCGTTGCCTACCCTTCATTTATGGAGGAGGAGATGCACATAAAGAGGACATTTCACCTTCCTATGCTACTCCTCCACCGTTAAATCCACTAATTATTATTATTGCTTACAAAACTTATAGAATAGCTACAAAATGAAAGACACAACTTTATATAAGTGTTTTTTTAACGCACAGTGATACTTAAGAATATTTTTATTATGACAATGTTATTTTTTTTATTCAATATTTTCCTTTGTTATATATATTGATTTAACATATGCCCATTTAATTCTCACCTCTTCATACGTGAAAGCGTAAAATTGCATTTAATTGTATTAATTTGTATTAAGTACTATAATGTATGGTTAACACCTTTAGCGTCAGACACTAAGTGGGCGTTAAAAAAAAAACACATTTTTTTCGTTGGAATGTGTTTAAAACATTATATATCATATATTGTTTTTCACATCCATTTTTCCTTGGATTATTATTCGTGTGACATTTAAATACAAGTGGCTTGAGAAATAGTTCATTTGAAATTCATACCTCCCAGGCCACATACACAGTATTGTAGACACTGTGACAAAAAGATACACATGGCTCCTAAGGTGTTAAACGTTGAGTTCGCAATACTTATGCTTATTTTTTATAACTAATTTGAATAACAATATGTTGTTGTCGAAAGATCTTTGCAGTAGTAACCCATGGTTAACAAATCCAAACTGCACTTCTGCGAAACCATTCTACTTGTCAATTATACTCACTTACACTGACCTAGAGAAACTTTATTCTAACACTAGAGACATTTTAATTCAAAGAAAATAATAGAATTATTGCTATTAATGTACTTAAATTAAAAAAAAAATAACATATTTATTCTTCACTATCTATCTGCCTTTATCTTACTCTATGTATTGAAAGTTTTACGCAATAGATTTTCGTTCAAATCAATCTACCCCCTTTGTAATCCCGTCATCCTTACGCAAACATATAAAATAGCTAGTTCATTAACAAAATATTAATTGACGTTATACAAATACTATTTTTGTCATATAAAAATCGGTCTCTTTACTATTTATAAAGGAATCGTATCTTAATTCAATTTATTTATAAGTGAAAACCATATATTTTTGTTTATCACAGTATACAGTTTGCACATGGTGCGAATAGTTTTAAATATATGTGAAATATTGTCGATGATGTGTTAATTTCTTGCAAGCAACTGTTATATTTATGTATTATTAAATCAATTATTTTAATAGTGTGTTACTGTTAATAAAATAGTTATTTTGAATAACAATCTTATTATTTGAAATTACCTGAAGGTATTATGAATAATAAAAATAGAAATTTCCTACATTCAATAGGTTTATAACTGAAAAAAAAAAACAAAAAAGTAAATTTGAACCGATGGTCTTTGTTGTAAAAGTCACTTAATCAATTTTTAAGAAGTTGTAAGAATAAAAAACCATCTTGATTCTACTTTTTATTCTACTATACGCATATGTAATAGTGCATTTCATTCGTAATATCTGGTCTAGTCACGCTATATGTATTTACGTATGGGTTACACCGGTTATATGAAAATGTAACAATATAACCATCTTCATAACCGTATAATCATTAGAAAACGATTAAGGAATCATTGGAGGGTGTTAGTGTAATCGCAACGCTTGTATTGCACGGATATATAAAATACTGAAACAAAATGATGTCTAAGGTATTTATGTCCATATTTCTTTATCTGTATAGTTCGAATTATTTAATATGCCTTAACACTATCTAGCTTGTGTTATGATTTACGACAAAGTGACTGAAACCATAGATCATACTAGTAAAGCATTTCTTAGTCCGTAATAAAAACGTAAAACTGATCCATGTTCATACTAATATTATATATGTGAAAGTTTAGATGGATGTTTGTTAGAGTAAGTAACCAAACGCCTAAGCGGATATCGATTAAATTTGGCACAAATGTCAAGGATAGTCTGGAAGAACATATAGCCTACTCAATTTTGTTTTTTTTTATATCCACGCGAACGAAGTCGCGGGTAAAAGCTAGTTTGTTTATAAATTGTTAGTTTATATTCATAGCAATTGTAACTGGAAATTAAAAAAAAACTTATTTTAAGGTGCTGATGCTGTTTTCTATATTAAGTTTTTTATGTCCATGTTGCGGAGATGGTAATACAACGCAGGAAATACCTCATCAGGACATACCTCTGGAGCCAGAAGACACCTCATCACAGACCAATCTAAATAACAGTTCCGATTTTTGGCGTTTTTGGAGGACTTGGAAGTTTTTAAAAATGGGTTAAAAATGTTTTAGATTTTTGTTTTTCTTATTTTCGAAATTCCCTTATAACGTACTATTTTCTATCGCTAGGTCGATCTTTGTTAAACGATGAATTTCCAACCTCTTATAAGACGGATGGTGCTACAGAGAGATATCGAAGTCACTATGATCGACCTTCAAGACCTAGAATGAAAAATAAAATTAGACTACTTGTTAAAATAAACCAGTACGAAACTTAACTTTTTATGTCGCAGTTTTATTGTTACAACACTGTAAAAATTTTTAAAATAAAATTACTGTAATTTATTTGTCGTTATAATCTTTATTGCAAGCATTTATAAATATTAATAAACTTAAACTATGATAAACCAAAATTTTCGTTCATGTAAGTAAAAATTCGTATCCAATATTCCTTTTCTCTCTCTTTCTCTCTCTTCTATTCCTTCTATCCCCAAAGAGGGGCAGAGGGCGTCCACAGTACGCCGCCAGCTCGCTCTGTCTTGGGCTCTGCATTGTATCTCGGACCATAACAGCCCGATTACCTTTAAGTCGGCCGCCACTGAACGCCGCCAGGTTTGTTTATGGCGGCCACGCTTTCGTGTTCCTTGTGGGATCCACTCCAGGGCCTCCCTGGGAATGTGGCTGGATTCCCGGCGAAGCGTATGGCCAATCCATAACCACTTGCGTCGTTTTATCTGCTGGCCGATCGGCTGCTCTCTACAACGTGTCAGGAGTTCATCGTTGCGTATCGTTTCTGGCCAGAAGATTCCTAGAATTTGTATTTTTCCAATTCCTTTACTACAACTATTCAATTAGGATCGTTCTTAATCTTAGTATCAAAATTATATATATTTTTTTAAACTGAAGAACAGCCGTATTGTAATATCGCTTGTATGTTACACCTGAATTAATATGATAAACGAAGCAGTTTTTTGCTCAACCATATAACAAAGTGGTTTTGTAACTAGAATTACTGCTCTATTGATATTCGCAAAACAGGTAATTAATATTTTTTTATTAGGTTTTATAAAAAATATTATTAGATTTTTTTAAATTTGCTAACTAATCCTTTAACCATCCCAACTAAGCTCTAGACTTGTGGATGTGGTTCGCATCAATAGTCGAATGGCGGGATTCAAACCCTCAACCGCAAGATCGGTAGTCCGTTCACCAAACCATTAGGTCATTGGTAGTTTTTTGGTCCTTTTTATGCAGCGGTTTACATTAAAAACTTGTTACTATGACGACTTATTATTTTACGACAATTTTTTTAATGAAACTGACAGTTATCAATCTAAATTACCGATTCCAAAGTTTGTGTCATCGTATTAACCAAGATATTTCTTGTCTTTCTATATTTCTATTATATATCTTGTCTCCTAACGTTTATTACGACAGTAAATAACTGCCTAATTGATTCAAGTCAATAGTCATAACAATAAAATAAAACAATGCTCTTCACGGATACTCCGAGATCTATAGGTACGCGGCGAGACAGTTCGCTGATTTTATCAAGAAGATCAGTATCTGAAGCGAGACATATTGGAGGAAATCTAATGTCAAGCAAGCTGTCTTTGGCCATGGGCTGTGACTCCACAACATTTCTAATGAGTCGGCCAAAAGGCTCAGTGCAGAAAGAGATCGTTACCTGTTTATTCAATTCCATGTTAGACAGCATCGTAGACACCTGGGAAGTAATAAGTCAAGTGAAAAAAGAAGAAAGTTTCGCAACTAAAGATTTTGGAAAGGTCACCAGCAGTATATTTCCACAGAAGAAAAAGAAAAATCTTGGTCAGTTGTTTTTCTTTGATTTAATTAATGATTTGAAATAAAAAAATATTTTATTCTTTTTCTTTTAGCGAAATCAAAATCGAAAAGATCAAAAAACGAATTTTTGGATGAGGCACAGGTATTAAAAAAATAAATTATAATTATTTCCTTTGGATACTAAGTTGGCATTTTGAGATGATTGTGTAGTAGGAACGTGAATAAACACATGTTAGATGTACTTCTGAAAACTAAAATTAATTATGTACAGGAGGAGACAATACCTACGTCTTGGTGGACGGCTCCCGACGAACGAGCATTAATTCGATTCCGGAATGGCAACATATATGAGGGAAACATTTCGATGAAAGCTATGCACGGTGACGGCATCTATGTATGGGCAGACGGAACCGTGTATACGGTAAAAAAATTACATTAAAAAGGAAAACAAAAAAACGCACCAATTGCTTTACTATATTTGCTTGAAAAACAGGGTTGTTTCAAAGACAATGAGATGAATGGAAGAGGGATACTCCAATGGAAAGACGATACTTGGTACGAAGGGGAGTTTTCCGGTAACCTCCGTCATGGTAAAGGAATGTATGTGGACTCTCGGAGACAACGCTCCTACATTGGCGAATGGTACAACGGCACTAAGCATGGCCGAGGAACTATATATTACTCCGAAAATTTTAAAAATTCTTATGACGGTCAGTGGGTTTATGTAAGTACTTTTTAATACAAGCTTAAACTTTTTGAAAAAAAAAAACGCATAAAACTTCAGGGCTACTTGAAAATTCCTTATGGGATACTTCACGTAAATACTAATGGTTCGATTAATCATTGATTAAATATCCTAGAACGTACGCCACGGGTATGGATCCAGAGAGTACTGTCCTCAAAGTGTGTACGAAGGAGAGTGGGATCTTTATATTCGAGAAGGTAAAGGCTTGATGGTATGGCCCAATCATGACGTAAGTTGACAATTGATAGCAACACTCTAAAATGATTTTTGATTATATGGTCTACTACTGCATATATCTTATGCTTCGAACTACACTTCATTGTTAAATTGGAGAATATAAGATTCATTAATGTTGCAGTTTTATAGAGGAGAATGGAAAAACGGAGTCATGTCTGGCAACGGCACGTATATTTGGGATACATTTTGTAACAATACACTATCTCAGCCTCCTGTTATAATGTACCGCGGGCAGTGGCTACGAGGGCAGCGGCATGGCTGCGGTATGTTGCATCTCGGTCTCAGCCTCGGCGCCCATTACACCGGGGAGTTCATGCACAACCAGAAACATGGCGCGGGAATATTGGTGTCCAACAACGGATTCATACTAAAAAGTAAACAGTTGTTTCAAGACGGTAACCTAGCCCCAATGAATGCAGAAGAAACAGATATTGCTAACGCAAAAGGTATAAAGCTCGATCAAACTGTTGAGCCTTACAAGTTTGATATAATCGACAATTCGGTAGGATTTCGTTATCATGTCCAACAGGCGATCAAAAATATAGACAAGCAGCATAAAGTAAGACTGGCTATGATCAATAAATTCATAGAGTCCAATAAAAAGCTGTATGAAAACTTGCGCCTGTCAGATTCCGGTGAAATCGAAGATAATATTCCCGATGATTTGATCGAATTTGAGCTCAGGGCGCTGGACAATTCTTTGCGGTGTTATGAAAGTGATTTGAAAAGAATTTATTACAAATATTGTACTTTGTGCAACTCGAAAAAAATTAACTTTACTCCCATTTTGATTCGGCTCTACCTGTGGCAAATGTATTACGATTGCAATATACATGAAAAGGGACTGACGTTGGTACAAATCGACAACATATTTGCGCACAATCCTCGTTGGCTTGCGAATTCACCGCACGATCCCTTCGAGCCAGTTTACTATTGGCAATTCATTCATAGCCTTATATCGGTGGCCAATAAACTGTACGCAAAAAGAGTATTACCGGGTCCAAAACCGGACACAATTTTAGCAAACGCGTTCAGAAAATTTATGGACAAAGATATTTTACCGGGAGTGGCTCAACAAAAAGGTAAGTAGCATAGCAATACTCGTAGAGACTCTAAACATGCTAGGGATTTCCGGTTGCAGTAAAATAAAGAAAAGATAATTGTTTCTTTTTGCAGGTCGATTTATTAATGGTTATGGGGTATTTATGCCTTTAAAACGTCTATACAAATTGTATCAGAGCTTAGGGGAACCACATACTCTGTTGAAGTACATGCGCGCCGTGCATCCTCCGTCACATTTAAAAGTACAAACTTTAAGTATTCACTACGATGAATTTACCGACCCCCACATTGGACAAAATTCTTACATTTTCGGGAATGATATTACTTATGTTCTAGGTAAGTTAATAAGTTAACTTGCAAGTTTTCAGGTAACATTGACCTCTATGAAGATAAGAAATGGTTTAAAAGGTAGAAACAACGATGAATCACTCATAACTGTAGAAGATTTATATCCGTAATTTTTTTTTTTTAAAATTGCAAAAAACCAGCGCTTGACCACTATCCCACCTAGACCAAGGTGAAGATGTGGTCGAAGGATGGTACGCGCTAGTTTAGTAAGTAGTAGTAATTATTCAGGCTGATAATTATAAAAAAAATCCCTTCATAAATAATGTTTATTGTCACTTTAATTTGGTTTACAGACTCCTACGGGGGAAATACTCTACATAACTCAAAGAAGCACAAGAAAAAGGGCTTGAAATTATTTAATTTCGGCAATCTCCCTTGTACATCAATAATATCAATTTTTTCACGTATATTTCCCAAAGTCTGCGAAGAACAAAGAGTTATTAACTTAAACATAGACATAACGTTTTTCGAGTTCTTCGAAATCTTTATCGCTTGTGCACTCAAAAGTGTTTCTTTGCGAGAGTTTGGGATATTAGAACAGTCATCGACGGAAGGCGTCAGCACCACACCGATTGCGCCGCCGCAGACGCCTACTGACCTTTATTAAATTATTAATCATACAACTTTTGCTCTTTTATTCAGAATCGATCTAAAATTATATTCAGATCTTGAAATTACAAACCACAAAACTTTATGATGTAGATGTGGCGATCAGGTATTTATTTAAATACTTTATGAAAGTGTTACAAAAAAAAAACGAATAAAATATTTTGACCAAGCTCTATAGAGGTAATATATTTCGGATATAGATCACAAATTAATAAAAAAAGATATAAATACTATTTAAACGTTTTCATAATCTAATATTTTATGCATATTTCAACTGTCATGATCAATCATTATTTATTTGGCAGGCAATTTAAAAAAATCATTAACGGCATACAAGAAAATAAATTTTGCACACATTATTCTTATATTTTGCTAACATTAAAATACACTAAAAATGCGGACTAAAAATCCCATGGCGAAAAAGCCACACCAAATCTTGTTTTGTAAAAACAGATATAGTCCAAACGTGAAGGTTGAGCACTGGGAATATGCGGTATTGGCTGAGAAAAAAGATAATTACGTGTACCGTGATCAGCTGAGCAATCACCTGAGTACATATTTACGTCTGGGTAGCTATGACCAGGGCGTCGGTCCAACTGAAACTGGACATATGCTGCAGGAAGTTTTTATGAGAGAGGATCCCGTTTATATTTACAAACCACTAGTTAATTTCACTTCATATCCTTGCACTGAGTAAGTTGAAAAATCTAAAACTCTCCAGTCTGTTAGGTAATAAGTAGGGTTGTAACAGAACTCCGCTTTCGCAAGTGTCCCGCAAAAAATATTAACTCCGCTTCCGCTTCCGTTATTTCTTGTGTAGAGTTATAAAGGTTAATTTACATCTTTAACGCAAATGGAGCGATTACCTATCGTTTTCCAATCTGTATTTTAACTAACGTACCTTCAGTTTTTTTCCTTTAATAAATCGCAATTAATATTGTATTATTGACCTACGCTTCCGCTTCCGTTAACCTCCGCTTCTGCAGAGATGAAGCCCATCGCCTCCGCATTCGCTTCCGTTAAAATGGCCTCCGTTACAACCCAAGTAATAAGATCTCGTATCTTTTAACATTTTGTTTATTAGTTTCAGTTTAGTACTGAACTGACTTAAAAAACACATTCCCAAACAGTAAATTTCAAACTAACTTTGTAATCATAAACATTTATATACAGTCTAGGACTTCAACATGGAACTTTCGTAACAAGTGCTCTCTTGTCGAAGAACTATCAAATTGGCGCTTAATTTACTGCTACACCTGAAGCCCGTATCACACATTATATAACTGAACGGTTGAAATTGAAGTTGTAAAGTGGGCTCAAACCGTCAATTATTTAATAAGATTGATAAGGTCGAATTAACTGCAAGTATTTGTGACCTTTTTATCATCACACTAAATTTCGATTTTTAGTACTCCAGGTCGAAATAGACTTATGAAAACAGCCGGGTTGGCGCAACTGCCGCCTGATTTTGGAGTAATGGATTATCTTTCCACCCAACAAGCTGATTACAGGAATCCTTATCCGACTGTGCTAAAACCGGTAACTTGACAGAATTTAATTTGAAAGCCAGATTTAGCCATGTAGTCACGTAACTGTACAAATGTAGAAAAAAAAATTAGTTAACCTATTAAAATGTGATTACATTATCATCTACCTGTCCTTATCCCACTCACGTACTGTCCCGAACTATCGTCTCTCATCTCTGTAGTCTCACCCTTCGTGATCATGTGACCTTTTACGTAATCCATCCATATATTCTTAGGCCAAACCTAGCTTGTGTGTATATCACTTACGTATTTTTTAATTTGTAGATCACAATGCCGTCTCCAATATGGCTAATGAATCGGGTCATATGCTCGCAATTAACTCAGAACTATGGAACAGCGCCCCCGCGCGGAGATTATCAGTGCCTGGACACACATACTCCTATAGACCACATCCGAAAGATGCGACTAAAACGATACCAATCATTTGACCCTGCCACGTGCCTCCAAGATTTTCCCAGGTTATAAAAAATTGTTGAATAAATAAAATAAAATGATTGTTTTTATGATATTTTATTCAATAGTTGTTACAAATACAAAAGAAAAACAAATTAAAGAAATCAAGAGAACAAAAAAAAACAAAACATCAACTTACGAAAATCAAAAAACTAACATACGTTTATAATCATGCAACATTTTTTAATTATAATCGATAATTAAAAAAAAACAATACAAAAACTAAACAACTATTGTATGAACTGTTGATAAACGAATTTTACGTTCACCTAAAATCAAAAACCTTCCTTAGAAAAAAACGTAAAACAATTACAATAATTGAAACTGTTATAAATTAAGGTTTAGGCAATTACGACACGCCTCTGACAAATAAGTTCAATAATAATGATAAGAAGCCTTATAGAAAACAATTCTTCAGTTACAATCAAAGACCTTTTTTAAAAAGTAATGAATAGGTGTTAAACCATAATAGAGTATAAGTGATTCTAGAAAAATTTGTGTCTCAATCGTTTTTAAATAAAAATAAAATAATATACAAAACAGTAACTTAGAAATCTTTCTAATAAAATAATAATGATTGTATTCTGTATAAAATCTCGTAAAATAAAAAGTCCCTTCAGAATTTAAGTAATCGTTGTCACATATATCACTGAAACTAAAATTATGGTTTTGTATTTTGAGCTAATTTATGTTAAACATATAAATGTATATTATTATATAATACAATCTGCTGTATAGTTAATATTTGTATGTTTACAAAAGCTCGATAATTAATCTAGCTGCAGCTATCAACACAGAATTGGTTTATCTTCAGATATATCTTCTTTAATTTTTATATATGTACTGTTATGCAATAATTCAAATTCTGATAATCGCTTACAATCAAGCTATTATAACATATTTATGTAGTTTGAAAAATGATAACTCTATAATAAAAATAAGTAAGCTGATTTTTTTCATAACACTAATCGTCAAATTGAAATTTGAAAGAAAATTTAAAAAAACAAACATGAAAAACTAAACTATTGCTCAAAGAAGTCAATATCAAAAACATACCTTACAATTTAAGTTCTCAAATACAAATCATATGCAATTTTAAACACAATTTTTCTTAATTTCAGAATCCAATATTAATAAATAATTATTGATAGAAGATATTTAAGTTTTTATCTGCATACAAAACATACTGTATTGGTTTTTACTTTTCACATGTCCATGCTATTAATAAAAACTATAGGAATCTTCGTAGAATATCATCTTTATAGAAAATACTTTCTTCATGTGATGTGCTTAAAAAATTATAAATAAAAAAATAAGAACATTATAACATAACAAAGTTAAACCATAATTTTGCCATTTATCATAGCAAGCACAAAAACCTGTTATATAACAAAAAAATTTGAACAAAATTTAAAAAATTGGGTAACCTAGTATTTTGGAAGTCATATAAAAATAATTATAAAAACTTGAAATCAATGTTTACGTTACTTAACCTCTTCTATCAAACATTCGTTAGAATTATTTTTTACTTGCCTTTTATAAAATCGTAATAAATATTAATAAAAAAATGAATATGAAATTTTTCTGTCGCACAATTATAAGACAATAGTGATCAAGTAAATATTGCTATTAACCTGAGTATTAAATTAATATTCATTTGAGTCAAGAACAACTTCAAAATTAAGTAATATTTGTATTTGTAGGATATTTTTTTTATTAATAATTAACCTGTGTAACTGATGAAGCTATACTTTGTAACAAAATAATTTTTCAATCAAGTCAGCTCCAACACTCTATAATGATTTTAAAATTTAAAACTTTTTAAAACAGAGCAAAATATAGTCTATAAAATACACTATCCTTTTACCTGCAAATCATCTTAGTTTATGTACTGTTTGTTAAATTTATAATATTGTACCTGGTTTCATAACAGAGTTTATTAATATTTATGTTATAGCTTTATGTTACATTATATTTTATTTTTATTACATTAAAAATACAAGTGATTAAACAGATTTCAATGAATACGCCTTCTTTTGAAACCTTTTCCTTTTTTGGATTTCAATTTATGTTTCCTAGATGTTTGTCTAGTTCCCGTTATCTCATCAGCAAGCACACCCACGGTTGTTAGTTTTTTCCTACGATTCTTCTCAGCTTTAGTAACAGGCAGACGTGTTAGATAGTTTTCTTCATATTCAGTCTTTTCTTGCTCATATTTAGATATAGAATGCTTTACATGATTCCCTGTGGTCACTTCTAGAGGTGCTTCTGAGTACTCTTCACGAAGTTCCCTCATAACACTAGAATTAAGGAATTGCTTCTTTGACCTCTCTTTGTTTTTCTTATCACTTTCAACCTTTGAAGTGCTCTCATCGAAATGTACGGCTGCTAATTTTGGAGGAACATAAATATTTGATTTACTACTTTTTTCTTTTCTGGATTCTTCATCATCTGTTTCATCACTGGTATTGTCATTATCATCTATTTTACTTACTAAGTTATCAGGATTAGCACGAAATGACTGTGGGTCATCTTCAGTAACTGAGCCAACGACTGCAGTCTTCACTAGTTTGTCTATCTGGTATTTTAACTTAGAATCTATGGGACGAATTTTCTCCAATACTGTCCTTATTTCAACTAGTCTATCAATAGATGGATCAGATTCAATCCTTTCACCTGAACATTTACGGAGAACAATATATGTTAAATTGATTAAATAGCTTAGTAACATTTGATATTTCATCTCAAGAAAACTCAATCCTTTGTCAGTGGATAGTTCACCGTTTCTGACTCGGACTAACATGTTGTCTATGAGTTGCGACACTTGCTGCACATTTGTGTTCATCTCTTTGAACAGCCGCACCGCTTGAGGTAGATCAGGATGTTCAGTTTCTTCAATTGCCTGCAAAGCATTTATTTTCAACTTTCTTTACATATTAGCACAAAAAAATGATGCATTGGTTTAAAACTATACTAAAATATGATATAATATGCTGTATCATAATTTTTTGCAGGAAATATCAGTTCAAATTTACGTACTTTACTATTTTACACTAAAATTAAATAAAAAAGATCGACCATAAAAGTATAAGGATAAAAAGTTTTAATTAACTTAATGAAAAGATGAAAATACTTTACTTTGTAATGTAGTTATATTAATAATAGTACTTTAAAATATAATTTGAACTACAGCAAAGGTAATAGTACAAAGACCAATTACCTGAACCATCTTGCTTCGATTTTGATAGCTGTTAAATTTAACCTCACGGTTCACAATATTCGTAGCATTAAAATATTGTTTCTAAGAATTCGTTTCTAGTCAATATTTGTATTAGATTGTGGTCGATTTATGTTTTATTAGTTAAATTCACATGTATTATTTGTTATCTAAAGAAATTCAATTCATTAAACACAAACAAAACAAAAAAAAAACATTAACTAAAAGTCGACGCGTTTCGATCCACCATGACCATGCCATGCGTCCACCACAGATTATAAATACATTAAATTGAAATTGAAATGACACTTGGCTTCGGTTTTTGGAAGAAATTAAAAATTATGGGTCGATTGGATTTAGCAAACTTTTAAACTAATCAAATGTAAATAACTACTATTTACATAAGTATTGTGCTAGCTAAGGTCCAGTAATTCGCTTCTCGTTGTTAAAAAATATGTCAACGTTTCCCAGAAGGCTAATATTTAAATAATAATGGAAGAACCTTGCTCTGTGAAACCAACAACCAACGACAATTTTTATTGACAATTTGACATTTGAATTTTGACATTTTGTGACTCCATAAAATTCTCCTCCTATATCCATTCCAAATACTCCTGGAATATCCTAAAGTCAAATCTTAACTTATTATATCTTCAATACTTAATAAATGGTACAAAATAAGAAAATGTATTTTGTAAGGACGCGTTTTTTATTCTGATTGACGAGTAGTTTTACTGTTGTAAATATGTTTACGGTACGTATTTGCAACACCTAAGCTACAATATATAAAAACTAACTTATATACTTAAATATTCCTTTTCTTTCAGGCTCCTTTAACGCTGTCCCTTGTCTTTTTTACTTTAGTTTTATTTAGTAATGGATTTTATGTACCCGGTGTGGCTCCAGTGGAGTTTAAGAAAGGACAAAGAATTGAAGTAAGAGCTGTTAAAATGACCAGCATTCATACACAATTACCGTATGAATATTATTCACTGCCCTTGTGTTTACCAAAAAATGGGTCTTTTACATATAAATCAGAAAACCTGGGTGAAGTATTGAGAGGTGATCGAATAGTTGATACTCCTTACGATGTGCATATGGCTGAAAATGTTAAATGTAGACTCTTGTGCCATAAACAAAATGATCCAATGAATTGGAGTGTAGAAGAATCAGAAGAGGTTGCAAGTCGAATAGAACATGAGTACTTTGTACATTTGTAAGTAAGCAATATAATTTATTGTTTATTATTTACATGTAAGTGTAAACAATAGTAAATCAATTTTGTTTTAGGTTGGTTGACAATTTACCAGTGGCTACAAGAGTTTTTAACCGTGAGACTTCAGAAAAGACCATTGAACAAGGTTACAGATTAGGCTTTATGTCTAAAGGAAAAGCATTTATTCATAACCACTTGAAACTGCTACTCAAATACCACAAGTACAGTCAGTAAGTTTCACAGTTTATTTAAAACATTCACTTTTCTTTACATGTTACCTATTTTAATTTTCTTTCATTTATACAAGACAAAAAGTCTATTGTTTAATTTTTTTTATTATGTATGATTGTCATTTGTTTTATAATACTGAAAGGCAATTACTTTTTAGAGATTCATACAGAGTTGTGGGTTTCGAAATGGAGACATATTCTGTAGACAAAGATGAATTGACATTTAATGATGAATTTTCCTGTCAATTTGCATCTGATGCAAAACCCCAGCTAGTTAATGAGGACACTGGAACAAAGCTCTATTTTACATATGCTGTGGAATGGGGAGAGTCCGAAATAGGCTGGGCATCAAGATGGGACATATACTTAGGCATGAAAGATGTTCAAATCCATTGGTTCTCTATAATCAATTCAATTGTGGTTTTATTCTTTCTATCAGGTTGGTTTCAAATTGAGTACTTTTACTTTCAATTATCTTCAACCTTAACATTGGCGAAATATTTAAATACCAATGAGGCCCACTACTGATTAAAAAAAATAAGTACTTTTATAAATCATTTAAAATTGTTAATAATAAACTTTCTTTACTTTGAGTTTCGCATATATTTTTGGATATAATGTCAATGTAAAAAACATATTTCTGTTTTAGGTATATTAACAATGATTATGGTCAGAACATTGAGAAGAGATATAGCACGATATAATTCAGATGAAGGTATTGATGATATGATGGAGGAAACTGGTTGGAAATTAGTACATGGTGATGTTTTTAGGCCACCACCTAAGAGAATGCTCTTTGCAGCTGTTATTGGCAGTGGAATACAAATCTTCTTAATGGCCCTGATAACTATATGTAAGTTATTATTATTTAATAATAATTTTGCTTGTATTTTTAATTTTTATGTGAACTTTGTACCCCTTTTTGAGGTAGTTTAATAAACACATAATATTTATTATGGTTGAATTCTTACCTATGTACATACTAGTTTAAATAAAATAAATTTGTTTTAATTGACAATTTTGTTACAGTTATTGCTATGTTGGGTATGTTATCTCCAGCGAGTCGGGGTGCACTTATGACTGCTGCTATATTCTTGTATGTATTTATGGGTCTTATAGCTGGGTATTATTCCGCTCGTCTGTACAACACTATGAAAGGAAAGCAATGGAGGCAAGCAGCATTTCTTACAGCCACTCTTTACCCAGCTATTGTATTTGGAACATGTTTCTTTTTGAATTTCTTCATAATGGGAAAACATTCAAGTGGCGCAGTACCATTTTCGACTATGATGGCGTTATTGTGTCTATGGTTTTGCATATCATTGCCTCTGGTTTATTTTGGCTACTACTTTGGATGCAGAAAGCAACCATTTCAACATCCTGTAAGGACTAATTTCATTCCAAGAAAAGTACCTGAACAAGTTTGGTATATGAATGTATTTGTCTGGTAAGAAAACATTTTTTATACACTTTTAATTCAATCATTTTATTTAAACATGCGACAATTCCACACCAATTTCTAGTAATTATTCCACACAAATTCCGAGTTCTAGTAACCATTCACTTTTAATTTGAATTAATAAAACCCCTCAACAAAATTTTAATCTGTTATTTGTTTTCAGCATATTGATGGCTGGTATACTTCCCTTTGGGGCTGTGTTTATAGAGTTGTTTTTCATTTTTAATGCTCTGTGGGAAAATCAATTTTATTATTTATTTGGATTTTTATTCTTGGTATTTTGCATTTTGGTGATATCTGTTTCGCAAATATCAATTGTGCTGGTTTATTTCCAACTTTGCGGAGAGGTGAATATTATATAAATAATAAAATTTACGATTACAATTTTTTACTTACATATCAATTTTAAAATATTTTTTTTTTCAGGATTACCATTGGTGGTGGAAAAGTTTTATTATTTCCGGAGGATCCAGTGTGTACATCTTAATATATGCAATATTTTATTTCTTTACGAAATTGGAGATCACTGAATTCATACCAACTTTGTTATACATTGGTTACACAGGTAATATGAACAAAAATCTAAGTTAAATCGACAGATTATTCATTTTTATTTACTTATATTTTTTTATTTTGCAGGTCTTATGGTGTTAACCTTTTGGTTATTGACTGGAACAATAGGATTTTTCGCTGCTTATACATTCATTAGGAAAATTTACGCAGCAGTAAAAATTGATTAAGTTATTATTTTCTAGCACATTTATTTTAGAAAATGTATGTTTTAAATTGAGTATGATAAGAGTCACTATTTTTATAAACTTGTGTTGATTCTGTGTGTTAAATCAAAGGTCATTTGCTGATTACTTTGTTTGTAAATAGTTGAAGATTGTGATTTATTTGTAATAAATTAATTAAGTTGGCTTAAACTCTAATAACATACTCTCATTCTGAAATCCTTTAATCCGAAATATAATTAAAAAACCTAGCAAATGGATCACTCTTGAATAAATGTATGTAGAAAACGAAAGATTAAGATCTTTAGAAAGTAAATAGAATATCTTGCAACATTTAAATAAAATGAATTAATTTAAATTGTCTTTACTTCTAAACACAACCATATTCTAAAATTCAAAGGGTTATTGGGATTTTTGATTTCAATACATGCATAAAGCAACAGCGGCAACAGGAATATTTCAACATTTTATATACTAACATGCAATCGAGAGCAGTTATTTTATATCCGACTAATTCAGTCAATTGTTTGTCTATTACTATGCTGCTAACTGGATAACTTGTAATAGCGGCATACTACCCAAATTAGTAAGAGTTTGTTGTTTTCCGACTCTAAGTAGTAAGCAAATTAAATTCTTCGACTGTACATGCATAATAGTGAACATGTAGATAACTCTATAAAATGTCTCTGATGAATCTTGAATATCCATTTTTTTTTACTAAATTCGTATTATTTTTATCCTGCTTTGTCTTAAATAACTAGTGTTTTGTTAAGCATTTTCAATGTTGACCCAGGTTAATAAGAAAGACAGTGGTTAAATAGATTACACGTTTAGATGCATTATAAGATTTTTTTAAGTTTAAAAGAAACCATAAAGTTGTGGTACTGTATTTGAAAGAAAAACCGTAACATCGACTGAATGAAAAAACGATAACTTAATACAATCGACAACCCTAATTCTAATTGTGACGAAACGTCAAAATCACACGGCGCTAAAATGTCAAGAAAATAAATATTTATTTTTGCAGCGTAGTATGTCTCGTATGTTTTACCTGTATTATTTCTAACTTGTTTTATACAAAATGAACACCAAAGTAGCAATAGTAACCGGAAGCAACAAAGGTATAGGATTCGAAATCGTTAAAGGTTTATGTTACAAATATGATGGAGCTGTGTACCTTACAGCTAGGAATGAAGAGAGAGGTCGACAAGCCATCAAACAATTGGAAAACTTAGGATTAAAACCTTTGTTTCACATCTTGGATGTTACAAATGAAACCAGTGTTCAAGAGTTTGCACAGTATATATATAAACATCACTCAGGGATAGACATTTTGGTGAATAATGCTGGCGTTTTAGATTTCGATAAGCCTATAACTTCCTATGAAGATTCAAAAAAACTTTTGGATACAAATTTTTACAGTTTGCTAACGATATCAAAAATCATCTATCCACTTTTAAAAGATGATGCTCGCGTTATTAATATAAGCAGTGATTGGGGATTGCTTTCAAACATCAGAAAGCAAAACTGGCTAGACACATTGATTAAAGAAGATCTGAGTTTGGATGAGATTTTACAGTTTATTGATGATTTTCTGCAAGCAGCAAAGAACGGCAGAAACTCTTATATATCATTTGCTGGCCATTATGGAGACTATAAAGTGTCAAAGGTGGCACTGTCCGCTTTAACTTTTGTCCAGCAACGTGAGTTCAATGAACAGGGTAAAAATGTATCAATCAATTGTGTTCATCCAGGGTTTATTAAAACTGATATGACAAATGGCATGGGGGACTTTTCACCAGAGCGTGGGGCATATGCTCCACTTTTCTTAGCTTTAGAAGCACCTCAGAGTTTAAAAGGTACTTTTGTGTGGCATGATTGTCACCAAGTTAATTGGGATGATTAATAATTTCTAAATGCCAAGTTGTTGCTAATATCCTGTGATATATTTTTGTGTAACACACACACTAAAAATGTAATTAATATACAGATTATAGCTAAACTTGTTTTTATTCCCATCTCTAAGGATTTAAAATTATTTTTCTAATAAGAAGTGTTAACAGTACTTATATATATCAAAAGTTACTTTTATGTTATTTGGGAATATTTAAATTCAATATATTTTAATATGATACCAATCTTATCTGTTAATAATTTTACTGTTCATATTGTTAAATAAGGAAAGGGCTACTTGAATATATTTTCAGAGCCATCTTCAATTTTAACTTCAGACTGTTTTGCGCTCATTCTATTATTCGTTTTTTGACCGACTTCTGAAAAGAAGGAGGTACTCAATTCGTCTGTATGTTTTTTTTTGTATAACTTTTGAAGAAATTAGTTCCATATTTTACCGCAATATAGCGAATGTTTTTATATTCCTGGTCAACATATAACCCATACAATAATTTAATTATAATTAATAATTCAATGTATAAACCTATTACCAAATATCATTTCACTTTTTCTCCGATTTTTTACAAATTAATTAAAAAAGCCATTTACGTATTTTGACGTTTTCCCAAATTGCTTAATTTCTTCTATATTGAAATAAGATATACAAACATACTTAGTTTATTGCAATGAAGTTCCACTGCCGCGGTTACGTCTTTAAATAATGTAATAGTCCTTTAGTGCAAAAGGGGTCTAAAGTGTAAAATAGCGCCGAGGGGATTGTATTTATTCAGCAATTAGCGAGCGTAGGGTGTCGGTAATAAATCACTGTGCATTTATACAAGTAAGTCGAATGTCAATACCAATTAGAATACCAATTAATGCGCGTTTCACACCCTGCCAGTGACCAACTGGGTCAATAACGCTCAATAACTGGACTGGAAATCAACTGGCATAGTGTGAACTCTAAGTCGCACCAGTAAGTCCATACAATCTATGATTGGCCGTCACAGCTGTCCAACTATACTGGCCAAATGTGAACAGCGCATACCAGTTTTAGGGCTTATTAAATAGTAGCTTAAGAAGAAATATTCTTAGTGTGTATATAATTCCCAGTCAATGTCCCCGCGTTCGTGCTTATCATAATCTTATCGGAAACGAGAAGAGAATAACACGAGTTCATATGTCAATATTGTTCAATAACAACAGCTACAGACTTGTGTTTAGAAATACATGTTCATGTAAAACATAAAAACATTTGCTCTGTCATGGAGTCTTCGATAGCCACTGGAATTTACACATCAAACAAACTTGGGACCCTTATATCAAAAAATCATAAACTACCAAACGCAAAATTTCTTGATCGCAAAGAATATCGTTTTAACATGCGTAGAGAGTTAGAGAAATGATTTTTATAAGAGAAAGTAAAATTACAATTAATAAGGTATGTATCTTATAAAGTGAAATCCTTTAAGACAGGATGTCATCATCACCATCATCACCAGCTCACTATACGTGTCCACCGAGGGGCTCGGAGTTGGGTGACTAGGCCATAGTCAACCACGCTGGCCAAGTGCGGGTTGGTTGGTTTCACACATATCTTTGAATTTCTTCGCCGATATGTGCAGGTTGCATCACGATGTTTTTCTTTACCGTAGGAAAAACTGAAAAATTTGAAAAATTAAAAATCACATAGGTACATGGCGGGATTCGAACCCACGACATGTAAGTCAAGTGTTCGAACCCTTGCGCCTACGACGCTCACACCTGAGACACGATGTGTAAAACTGTAATTTGTTATAAGATTTCTATCTTGTTACGACTTATGTGCTTTAACGCACGGGTCGCCATCTTTCCTAGATCGTAATAAATCTCATTAAGGATTCTCCAATGCGAGTGCAGCTCTTTATACGGATTCAATTGTTTCTTTATCCCTACTTAGCTGTATTACAAAAATCGTAATGGCGGCAGTCAAAGGGGTAAGCGGAAGCTTACTACTTAATTCAATATAACAAATGACAACTGGGAAACCTTTTAAACGCAAACGTTTGTACTTTATATAAAGAATACATGTAAAACATTACCAGGAATGTATTCGATAAGTACTTGGAACATAAGAGGCAATTTTTTTTTCGTAAGTAATCAGTATTTAATCGTAGTTAAATTAAACTTCGCTCCCCCCTAAATGACAATCCTGGATCATTGCTTAGAGGCAGATATCATACCCATTCCATCATATTTTCATTAAAGCTTGTATAACTTTCACATCATGGTGTTCAAAACAATAGCTTCTCTTTATTGCATAAAGTAATTGATCAAGAACACGCGAGCGTCGGTATTTTGATTTCATTACTATATTACAGTTGGATATGAAATGAAAATGCTACGACAAACACTATTAATTTCAAATGGATTGCGGGAAAGCTTGTCCGTAATGTGTTGGTCATATCTCGTAATTGTTTGTTTTCATTGCGTTATTTAAGTAGACGAAGTCTATCTACTGATTGTTTTATACATAGAACACGACCAATGGATATGTTGAAAGTTGTTTTGTCTAAATGATACGAAAACACCCTTTAATTATAGTAGAAGTAAGTAAGCTTTTGAATTACTTAGGTTTATGCATCGTGATTATATGCAGTGGAAAATAGAATATGGCATTATCTGCATTTATTTCTGATTGTTTGTTGTGAATACTCAGTATTTACGTAATATTAACACGGATATATTAGTTTTGTTATTTAAGTGAAATTATTATTCCATAAAATATTTAAATGGCCTATACGTCAACAGGCCGACTTATCGAGGCTGGGATTTTTAAAGGAATATATGATTCCTGATGACGTTTTTTATCACCTCTAAGTACGCTATAAAACCAGCACTTTAAATTGTGATTAAAAATGCTTATGGTAAACACCTGGCCTTAGGTCCCACTTGTAATTTTATTATACTTTTATTTTAGTATGTAAAATTATTTTAATTCGTTATTATTGGAATAGTACATAGGTTTTAGTCTAATAGACCTGTGAGTGCTGTGCTTGGGTTCACAAGTTTTTATATTTTGTGGTTTAAAATAATTACTAATAAGAAATAATTTGCTTAGTTCCTTTCTATTGGAATTTTCAGAATTTTTTTCTGGCTTATCTAAATTCTTATTACCCATATCTTTGAGATGGACTGTGTTAAAATAAACTCTTTGTTGGATCTAGATGTTGTTAAGGTAGGTAAAAAAAAAAATCAAAAAATACTGTTCATAAATATTTATATTAAACTGGCCTTAATGAACTAAAAATTATTATTAAAATAACCAATCTTGACGAAACTTTGTGTCGTCTATTTGCAATATTCTACGTACATTAATATTCAAACGTGAAGGCAAGACATCGGTTTAACCGTGCAGTTTGCAATATGACAATTTCTGAAGTGGAATGTTCAGCGTATACAGTGATAACTGTTGCACGTAATTATCCTTACATGTTTACATACACATAAATAAACATAGATGTTGATTTTCTTTGGTGTTCTAGCCGTTATCTACATATCATGCGTAGCTTCAAACTTGACACCATCAGGATAAGAAAACATTTCAATATATCTTAAACATAGTAATTTTTCTCACAAAACTTGAAAAAAGTAAACTTAGTAATACAATTTTTATCTTACAGGCTACTAATATACAGTTGTGCAGCCTTTCTACAAACAGCCTCGTACTTTAAAATATTCGTCTTATCGAACATGACTAAAAATTATCAATCTATCCTAAATGCAGGTTATCTAGATTCGAACAAATTTATAGCATTGATACGAATTCCCTTTCAATTAAAATTTGTTATTCGCTTTCTCACATAACTTGTGGTAACCGACTCCTATAATGGTAACCAGATGGTAGCTTCGAAATGGTAATTCACAATATTAAATATCAAACAGTGCTTATACAAAACTTACTCAAGTAATGGCATATAGTCCCATTTAAGGCAATTAAAATTATTATAAATCGTACAATTTGCTTAAAAATAATACTTAAAATATTACATGTAAATGACTGATGAAGCGTTCGTTTTATATAACATTGCGTCAACTAAATTTAATAAATAAAGCGTTTCACTTTAGACTACAATACACTTTACTTTGGTTTTTACTAGACTATTTACTTACACTTTGATCCAAGCGTAGTTAGTGATTATCAACACAAAACTAGTTTATTACTAAATTAACAAATCCAATGGTAAACTATTGCTAATATTATGTGTTTATCATGGGCATCGTCAGGAGGAGGATTAGGTTGCCCCCTATAGAATTGAAAAATGTAAAATAGATGTAAAAACTACTTCGAATAAGATTATTTAATGCTAGCTATCCTCCCCCCTCTAGTTTATTAGCTGGCAACACCCATTATGGCTGTACTTGTTTAAACTCGGCTAGTATGTAAGGATCAAAAAACGACACAGGAACAATATAAATGTTACTTTTAACTTACTTATTATAAAACTTATTCTATTATTACTTATTTTGATATTACGTTAAAGTAATTAAGCGCAGATATAACAATACTCTTGCAGTCATTTTACAATAATATGTACACTTATTGATCTTAATTTCAGACCAATTTATAAGCTTTCTTATTTAAATTAATAACTATTTTACGTCGATATCTTATTAAATACTAAAGAAGTACCTACAGTTATCTACACTCTTTATAAAATTCAAATGATCATATCAGAAATATTTATATGTGAAATAAATTAAAGTACAATAAAATTATTCGTAAATATATCACATAAACTAGGACGGATTGGTATCCATACAAGTTGGGTCCCATTTGAACGGACGACTTCTACTGTTATTATACAAAAGCCTTTAAATGATACAGTATACGTGAAAGCATTAGTATTGTTCAAAAACTCTTTGGTTACCGTTTGTTAACAATTTCACTTACATGTAAATCGTAAAAATTACACTTTAAAATTCTTTTAGATTAATAAATATTAATCGAATAATTGTTAAGCAAATAAAATGTTGCCATTTTTGAATAATATGTTAGGTTAATTTTCAATAATTTACGTATTTTTTAAACGATGAATCTATTATGAAAAGAACCCATTCTATCGATTTTCGCAAGTCACATACACTTTCAGAATATTATTACACTAGTGCATCAATGAATATTACGATAGTGGAAGTGCCACTGCCGAAACTCATGTACAAAAACATGTTCTCATTCATCCATCCAATCAGAAATAACAAAGTGTTATTACAGGCGTGTGGCAGAGGAAATTAACTTTTCTTTGAACAATTAAAAAAAAATTAGTTACTGATAAGTGGGGTAAGCGGAGTTGGTGAGTCTTCGTAATATCTATACCGTGTTTGTGCTTGCGGTGGGTCTAAGGAGTCCGCGTGCTGGGAGTCCCTGTGGCGGCGGAGATCGACTTTGCGCTGGAACGCCTTGTCACAGAGTCCGCATGAGAAAGGCTTGTAGCCGGTGTGCTTGCGCATGTGGGTGATCAGGTTCGAACTCTGGCTGAACGCTTTGGAACACACGACGCACTTGTGTGGTTTCTCGCCTGCAACAAATGTTATTTTGTTAGGTATAAAATTATTTTTATAATTGCATCTGGAGTGCGACACAATTTTTAAGAGTAACAAACATTTAAAATTAAATTAGATTAAAAAAGGTAACATCAAAACATTTTACACCAGAAATAGAATGTAGGACAAAAATTCCACGTTCTTCTTCGAGTCCAATTATATTGTTATTTGTTGTTTAAAAAAAATGCTACTATAACAAATGCTAATTATTATTGATTGCTAGAAAGTTATTCCGACCTTTAACTATTAATTAATCTAATAATTATTTTTAATCAAAAGGCATTAAAAAATAGATTACCGATGCAAATATTCACGTAAGCTGTCACTAGTTTGACAAATGCCCGCGGCGAGACGTCGATAAAATAACTTGAAAAAAGCACCGATGCAATTTTATAGATGGAACAGGATTTAACTGCACTTTTTGTTTGTGCAGTGATCGCCGCGCGAAGGTCTGTGAAGGCTGCGCGGCTAATTGCAAGACGAACCGCATTTCGGAATATTGATCATGATGCATTTATCGGAGGACGGGGCCCATGTACGGGTGCAGTAAATCATTCGGCGCGCCGTTCATACGTGACGAGATGTCGCAGACGACGGACAATATGTACGCAAACTATTTTTTATACACCTGAATTCGTCTTCCCGACCGATAAAAATAATATTGTCGGTGCAGTAAAGAACGGCGCAAGAACATGTTTTCGATGAAGTTGCATGTGACCTAAATAGTCGTTTCATAAAATAAAACTAAGGTAAGTTTGTCGTTTTTATTCGAATATAATTTTACTTTTAAACTCCTAAACTAGTTATCTACAGTTCATTGAGATTTTAAGTACAAGTTAGGTAAATAAAGTAGTTCATAGTTTAAAACTACACTTTTATAGGAAAAGTATGAAGCACCGCTTTTATCTGTTTTAATAAAATTAACAATTAAAACATTTAAACTAATGTTCATGACGTGGTAGCTATATTATCCAATAATACAAAAAACTGAATAATTGTGAAATTTAAGGCAAATTATAATAAATAAGTATCGAAGTATGGACAATGCTTATATTAATCGCGACCTCAGACAAGATGATTCGAGCGGCCGCGGTCCGGCAGCTCGTAGTCGATTCATGTTTTTTGCTCATTGACAATTCATTACCGCGTAAACCGGCCGCGATTCACCGACGAAAATATAATTACACCCCATTTATATGTTTAACCTGTGCTACGTTGCGGTATCTGTTGTATTTGGATGTTACTAGTTTTTTTTACGCTCCTTAACTTCATATTTATATTTTAATAAATTGAAAATTGACGTTCGTAATTTTGTTTTTCATAAAACAAATAGAAAATTAAGAAATACGATAATTGGCACACAGATTCTATTACTTTATTAATTAAACTCCTCGACAGAGTCTTACGATTCATTGCAATTAAATAATTCATTTTCCACACGAATTATTCACAAATACAACTTCAACGCGTTGAACTCTAATAACAGCGGTAAGTGACATAACTTTACAGTACACCTATAATTACGCGTACGAGGGGAAACTAGTAAAACCTCGCTTCTTAATAGCTTTGTACTAAACGACTTTTAATTAATTTTACAATAGACCTTTTACTTATTTTAATTTTGTATTTAAAGGAATAAAGTGAGAAATTAAGACGGACGTAAAAGTCAACACAGATATTGTAGTGTCAATGGCCTCAACTGTTAGAAGATTATATGTCTCAGCTAACAAGTTACATTTCTCAGTTTTTATGCCAAGATAAGGATGAAAAACATAGTTTAGCAAATGCTTTGTTCTGAATTAATAATCGACATGGTATTTACTAATTTAATTAATAAATTTTATATGAATCTTTTCTACCGAGTATTACCAAAACGGATGAACGGATTTAAATGCAATAATGTGGTATTAGAAGATTAATAGAACATCGTTTGGTTGTATGTTAGTTTCTATAAACGTTTTGTTTTATTTTGTTTACCTGTGTGTATGTAGGTATGTTTCTTCATATCCGACTTCTGGTGGAAGCGCTTCCCGCAGTACTGGCAGGGGTAGGGCCGCGTGTCCGAGTGGATCAGCAGGTGAGTGGAGAGTGTGCTCGATCGCTTGAAGCATTTGCCGCATTGCTTGCACTGGACAGAAATTTTTAAATTACGATAACTTGTTAGCTTAAATTTTTAAAAAGATGACAGAGAATTCGGGCGCACTCCTTTGACTAAACTATCCTACATCTTTATGAGATTGTCGACTGTCGACTGTTTCGCAGTCAATACAACTGTTATTTTCACAACTAAAAATCGAGCAGTGCTTCTCGCGACTGAACAGTTGTACGATAGTTTCGTTTCAGGTATGCGCACGCTTTTAGATAACATTTAATAGGGCATTATTTTACCATAAATATCTTGAAATAAATACAGACTAATGCAATTTTATCAAAGATGTTCAAATACTATGTGTATGTTCAAATACTAAGGATGCATTTACAATAGTGTTACAGATATTAATCATAGGATTGATTTAACACTTTTCTTTCATTTCCAATTGACTTTACCAAGGTAGAATATTGAATTAAATATACTACTAATGTAATTATCCGTCCAAGTAACCTGTCGCCGTCCATCACCTCTGTTGGCAACCAGTAATATTGTAATAACAGACCACATGGCCCTTTCTACACGTTCCTTTGATATTCCGTAATAATCCTAATGCCTTGTACTTTTTTCTGTCTATTAATTAGTAGATCATAGGGTGGTTTTTTGGTATGCTAGGATTTATTTGTGTTTTTTTAATTTAACAATTTAAGAGCTCTACATTTCTTAAAATAAACATCCATTATGTCTTTTGTGTTTTGCTTTTGTTCCAATATGTATGATTATCAATGTTTATTCCCTTGTTTTAATCAGAAAAATATTATAGTTATTCATTAAGATATTTTTTGTAATTTTACTTTTTAATTTTAATAAAACCTAAGCTTAGGTTTTATTGATTCCTTTAAATCTGGATATGTTATAAATCAAATATTTGCTGCTTTATAGAGTTTTGTTGTGTTTTCTTCTTCTACTGTGTTATGTACAAACGTAATTTAATAACTAGAATAGGTAGAGTTATTAGTGCAATACGTTGTATCGTAATGATGTTTGAGAAAGCGACATTTGGAAGAGGTACCTCCGTGGTCGGTAAACAAATTCTTATTCCTTTGCTTTAATATTCCGTCCACAAGTACGCATACTTGTTGGACAAAAGTTAACATTTTTAGATTTATTTACTCAGATGTTTTCGGTACTTGTAATATCGCGTCGTATGTGTCGTAACTGTTTGTTAAAGAGAAATACAAAATCATTGTTTAGACGTTACTACGTACAAGAATGATCTGCGGCTATGATTTGTTTAAACTACCATACAAAGTTTTATACAATTTGTGTTTGATGTTTAAAATAAGATTAAATATAAGTAACATGGGTGACGACAAGGGACTGGGATACTAAATAACTTCAATAGCTTGATAATTCGGGATAATTATTTTTTGTTTATTGCATTAAATGCGTATGTTGACTCATACTTTCATTTTGCTTTACAAAAGAAAGTTGTGAAACCATTAGTCGGCTGGTTAGTTGTTAAATATGCGGCGAATGATAATCCGCGGCACAAATCCGCGTAGCGGGCCCCTGTGACAGTTGGCGGGGCAGCTGCCTCGAATCGCATCGCATCGCCTCGCCCTGCCTTGCCTCGCCTCGCGCCAACAAAAACTACCAGTTTTTTCGTCTTTTTATAACGTCGATGGACTCTCTTATAAACAACACAGGTGCTGGGCCATGACCGTCCACATATGGTTATCGGCCGTACCCCGCGCATAGACGGACATTTTTTTAAAGGAGTCTGTCGAATTGAAAAAAGTTAAGGTGCAGTTAAAAGTCTTGGGGTTATTTATTGCCTTTTAGGTTACCTTCCTTTCCAGTTACTTTAAAGGTGATTGACCCGAAATTCGATATCATTTGCTAAAGTAATGATTACATACATAGTCTTAGTAATACTGGTTTTGTTATCAAATGAAAATTGTGGAGATTAAAGTGGGTAAAACAGTTTTTACAAGTTCTTTACAAATATCGATAAATTCTTAAGTATTTGGGTCCTAAAGCAAGACAAAAGACGTTTACGAACATTGTATGTACTTCAAAACTGGTAGGTACTATTTATTTTGCGTGTAATTAAAAAGGCCCACCCGCAAACATTCGGAAAATCGAATTACTGCTATAATTACTTGTATTAATTGTAGTCACCTTCAACCCTTGGGGGCAAATGCGCTGCACGAGATAATTTACATGTTTTGCCTTGAAAGGGCATCATCATCTGTGGTTAATTTGATAACTTCTAGAATAGTAATTGTAACATTAATGATTTATTCGACGAAGGGTTTTGTAACACGAGTTATCAAGCTATCAAATGTAAATTACGTAAAGCGATGTGTCCGGTGTGGGCAATTATATAGGAGCGTTGGAACGAGCGCGAGCGCGGGGTGCCGCAGTCGCGTGGCGCGCACGCGTCCCTTCCCGCCAAAGTATACCGCTCGCGCGCTTTCCCGCCACAAAACACGAACGGAAAATAGGTCGGAACCCGCGCACCGTATAATAAATACGTTTAACTTATCTTATCAAAACTCTCCTAATTAAAACTGTTTGATACTTTATTTTATAGAATTTAAAAATAATTGTAGTTTTTTTTTCTGTAGTCCTTGTTGTAAATATTGTGTATTCGACGATTGGTTCCACTCCAGTAGTTTAGCCGTTAAGCCATCTGCGGCTACTAAAACCGCTAAATCCATAATTAATGTAAAAATTACCCAGCATAAGCTAGTTGAATGGCTCTGATGACTAATCTTATATCTAAGTGACTGATTCACACTGAACTAAATATTAGATACCGATATCAAAGATCTTCGAAAACTGCCTTTTTCTGATTTCCTTAAATTACTATCCTTAAAGCATTAATATTATTAATAGGCGGTAATTTACTTAATGTATATTTCAACACATATTTAATTGTAAAAACAAAGAAATGCCAATGACACCGATATAGCGATGTACGTATTTTTTTTTAATATTTAGCGGCGCAATGGCTTCTGTTATCTTCGTATGACACAAGGTAATTATTCCTCCAATTATAAACCGCCTCGCCGTGATATTAAAAGTTGGAATTTTGATTAAAACCGATGCGGATTTTTTATAATGACTCGGTGGAAATAAAAATGAAACGTATAAAAATGGCGCGGAGACGAGCTGCGGCCGAGGAGCGGCGGGCGACGGGCGCGCGCAGGGACGCGCGTCTCGCCGAGATACCACGGTACTTATTAAGACAAGGGCAGTTTTTGCTATTTGATTTGTAAAAAAACACTGAAGCTGGTACTGGTTTGCTATTTTAAACCATTTCGAACGGAAACTGTACAGTTATTCCGATCTTGTCAAAGGATGTCGCTATTTATTGGCCGATTGCGGCGGCGACGTGTTATAAAAATAGGTTGTAGACATACCTGGAATGATTTTTCGTTTCTGTTCTCGTTTTTGAGTAGAAGAGTGAAGTTGATGTCTCCAGTCGGCGCGGGAGGAGGGAATGTGGGGACGGGAGCTGAGGGACAACGATGTTCAGCGCTCGCCGCTCTCTCGGAATCATCGGGGCTGCTGCGACACCTCTTCACTAACTCTAACGGAGTCTCATCATCTTCCCTGCTCTCCCATCGATAACTCGGTGATTCTTCTCCTATTTCTCCCTTTTCGCGTTCACATGCGCTGCCCGGAGACCAAATCTGACGGTTTTTCATGGAGAGATTCAGCGGTAGCTCTTCCTCGTCATCTAAAACAAACAGTTACAGTAAATGTTTGACCTTAACGCTCTTCACGCGATGCCCGCCGTTGATTGTAAAGACATTCGGGTCAAATAGGACGTTTTTGAAAAGACTTATGAAATCTGTACAGGTGTGCGAATGTTTATCGACTGATTACGTCAGTGTTTTCACCAGAATTAAATTCCTAGTTAATACGGTCGATATTAAATGATGTTTTGTACATTCATACATTACTTCTCGAATGATTTTACTGACTGACAAACAGCTTATTTTCTTATACACTACATATTTGCTTGATTCGCGGGTCTATTTACTTGTATTTACCACATCGAACACAATCAAGAATGTTGCAGTGTGATAGATTTAAAATTAGTTGTTGTTTAATAAAAAGTTGTTTAAAGAAATCAAATTGTTTTGGAATCTAGGTTCATTTGTAGCAGTATCTATGGCGTCACGTCGAAACTGGTTCGCACGGATAACAGCTAATTTAAATACTTAAAGAACACAATGACAATGAGTGCTCATTTCGTAGGCATGAAGTGCTTTTCCTTGGCGCGTAGGAAGCATGTAAGCGTGCTCCGCTTGCGGAGGTAAACGACATGTAAACGACAGCATATCAGTGGTACGAGTTATTAATCGGCAAACGAAACTGATAGCTATTCTAATGAGGCACGTATAGAAGAAGTCGTAAGGAGGCCGAGGTGAATACGAGTTTCATAATGAGTGTTCATTTGTACGATTTTTTCTGCTTACTTAAAGACGACACTTTTTTTTGCTAACATTGCATTCTTTAAATGCAGCGCTTTGTAGTAAACCTCACTAACTTTATCGAAATTAGAGTTATTTCCATTGATAAAATTATTTCACGATGTTTTCAGTCGTTACAAGCAATTGTGTTGTAAATGTATTGAATGAAGTACGTTTAAAATAGTCCAGTTACCATCTCTAGGAGGCGTGTGTCTGATGTGGTCGAGGGGCGGCAGGGCGTACTGTGGCGAGGTCCTGGGCATGAGCAGAGGCCACACGCCAGCACCGCCGTACAGCGCGCCCAACCCACTGCAGTACATCAGCGCTCCCAACTCTGAAGCAACAAACTTTTATTAATCTTCGTCCTATTAAATCGATGTATGTTGTAGTCTTGTTAACTTGTTAATTATTTTCTTGTTGTTATGTTGTTGTTAGAATATATAAGTTTTACCAGTCGCCCGAGCGTATTGCTTAAGCGCTCTGCCCGCGATTTCAATGTCTCCCAGTTGAAGGAGGTCCAGCCGGTGGTGGGATATGGAATCTGGGGAGTGTGGTGGAGAGTGCGGGGACACGGGGGAGTGGGGAGAGGGGCTTCGCGTAGGAGATGAGAAGCGCTGGACCGGCGGCGGAGATGACGACTGGAACTGTTCCGCCAGGCGTGACAGCAGTACGTGACGAGACATCCTAAAGGAAATGGAAACTGTTTAATATACGAGTATAAAATATTAATGTATCAAACTATGTATGTATAAAAACGACGTATTTTATTCTCAAATCCAAACCGGTAATACTGATATGTAAATACATTGTAAATTAGTGGTATACTCCTAATATACTTTTTCGAGGCGCACCTAAATATTTGTATAAAATTGTGTATTTGACGTGACCATTGCCATTAAAGCGTATTGCGGTATGAGTTTTTGTTGACAGGTCTCTAGGTCTGATTAATCCAGTCGCTTGTTTGACATCGAATCACATTAAAAGCTCAATCAAGTAAATGAAGAATCAGAATAATGGAAGCGACGGCCGGCCGGGTGGCGGTGGACGATGGCGCCCGCTGCGTACGCGCATTAATAATGCACGCCGCCCTCAAACAATCTTCATTAGTCTAAAACGTGTTACGATATGGAATGAATTTGTGAACGATGTCAAACTAACTTCATAACGCGACTAAATCGTGACAAGATTACGATCAAGTAATGATTTGCTAAATTTTCAAATTAGTCTGATTGCGTTACTGTAGTATGGTGGTTATTAGGAATTAAGATGTAGGAGATAATGACTTTGTGTTGTTTGAATACATGATTTTGTTGATTTGTTTTAAGAAAGCGAATTTTACATGATACTTGATAGTCTGAAGAGATTATTTAAATAATATTTTGTGATAGATCCTGATGATGTCTTCACGTCAGATATACACAAGTTTATTTAAGATTCAGATTAACAAATAAATTATTCCGTAAAATAAAAAAAAAAAAAAAAATTTATTACGTAATCTTTGTATTTTACACGAACATCGACATACAGAGTGTGAGTTTACGTACAAAGCTGTTGTTTGTATGAATTTTGCATAGCGCTAATGAAGATTCTGTCAATGTACACGAAACAGGTGAATGCAATTGCGCTATTACGACTAATTGAGTAACGAGCCGGCCTATGCGGGGGTTGAGTGTCGCAATTTCTTGTTTCAATAAAGCAAGTCTTTATTAGTTCGCCGTGCGGTAATTACCAGGCCTCATTCGCCACCTATTTTTTCATACCGTGCGATGGGAATCGGAACAAGTGTTTACTTGAAGAAATCAAACAGCGCGAAATCGTTATTATCTTTAAACGTTTTTATTGATATCACATTTATTTAGATTCTACATTCTTAACTTAGTATGGTATATCAAGTTATTGTGTACCTTCTAAGTTGTTTTTTTATAGGAACCACGATAGTTAAAATCGTAATACCGCAATTAAGTTCCGTACAACACAAGAGTAGACACCTGATTAGGAAACGGAACTAAATACATTCCTTGAAGTATTAAAACTATTGATTGAAAGTATTCATCGTGTACATCGGTGACATAACAAATAAAGAAATGAGTTCTAGAATGTATGAGATAATATCACGAAAGTGGGCTTCCACTGCCGAAGTGTTAATACAAAATATTGTCATCCTTATCATTCACCTTGAGATAGCTGAGATAGTACCATATGAGTGTTAGAACAATGGAAATCAACCATTAAATTGTAATCAAAAACATTTAATTTGAATATAAATTTTTGTGTTAAATGTAATGTACTTTTTTTTCGTTATCTAAAGCGAACGAGGTTGTATATTAAAAGTTGATTTTCTTGTATTTGTTTATTTGTTGGAAATAATTTAAACTTAATACTTACCTTTATTCAGGTGTTTTTTATTTGTTTGTACGGTTTTTCATGAAAAGTCTTTCAAATGCCAATAATGTCTACGTGATTCATTTAACTTCAAGGATAAGATATTTTTAGTTAAATATTCCAATATTATGTTCAAAGTCATACATGATTTAGTTTGAATTGTTTAAAATTTAATTGTCCTTTAATAATTGTAATGGCTGTTATTACCTGTATTTTTTTGTAATTTACTAAAGATGAAACCAAAATAAAGTTTTTTTTTGAATTAACGATGTTACTGGGAAGAGTTTATTTATTAAATTACCTTTCAACTAGTATACCGATGTATTTCAATAAATCAATATTGTTAAGACTGTAAAAATTATAATTACTAAGCAGATTTGTTAATCTGCATAATAATTGCTGTTGCAACAAACAGTGCAAATCAATTAGTTCAGTTTAAAATTAAGAGGAACCTGAGAAAATCAAGTAAAAGTATTCATAATAATTTTTGCCGTTAATTGAATTGTTTTTGTTTATGATAACATATTCAATAGTTATCTTATTATAATAAAACATATTAAAATGCAACACAAGCTGCGGAATATTGATGAATAACCTTAGAAGTTGAACTAACTCAAGTCACAATAAAAATCACCGTAATATAAATTATTAATAACAACAGATTATTTAAAGTATTGTAAATGAATCTTACCTTGGGCGGTAAATCTCAGCACTACAGATTACACTCAATCACTGGCTGAAGATCACAACAAAATTATTTCTCTACAAATAAATTCCAAACGCGTGATAAATTTTCATTTTACTTGTAGAGCTTTTGAAAACGTACTTCAAAAAGCTGCAAGTTGTGTCGTAGTGGACGTGCGAAGGCTGTATGGGGTCGGCTCGCGTGCCGGCACAGTGTTTAGTGTTCGGCGCCTGGCACCTGACTGAAACGAGGCTCGCGCGCCCCGACCTACCCGACTCATCCGCGATAACGTTCTTTTTTCAAAACGCTCACAAAAAAGAGCAGGTCAGGCGGAGGCTGCGCAATAAAGAAATGATTTGATGAAACGGCGACTTGACAGGTGGCCCGCACCTCGCACCGCACACCGCCACCGTTCGCTAATTGCACATCGTCTTGCGCCGCCTCAGGATGCGCTGAAAAATGTCTTTTGAGTATTAATGCAGGCAAATGTAAGGTTTCTTAATGTGTCGCATTACGTTGCCTCGTTACGTATCACGGCTGTTGCCTGCGAATTGATCGCTGCATTAAGGCGTTATATTTTTTATTTTTTCTTTTCTTGTTAACTAACAATGTCGCGTAGTAGATTTTGTTGAATAGTTTTAAGGTAGTTAAGTGATTGAGAGCGTTGGAGCTTAGATTTCCTCGGCGCGCGCCCCGCCCCCCTGCGCCATTGGCCGCGCGCGCTGCCGGGCGGGGCCTAGCTTAGATGTGAACTTAGAAACCTTGCGAAACAAAACCGATTATTGTTTACATTAAGCATTTATAGATTCCACTATTTTACTTAAAGTGTATTTCGAGTAAGACTTTCCAAATAAGCTATGAAAAATATATGCTTTAAAACATATAATTTACATTGCTATTTTGACAAAGATACTCGGACCTATAAATTTTTATCTAATGTATTTTGTTTTTTTTTTTTACGAAAAATATAAAAAGGAACTGTTTATTACAATTACATGCTTAAACTTTTTCAAGGTCAATAGTGTCATAAACAACATAAAAGTATAACACGTGCTAATGCACCGGTGTAATGACGCAACATAATTGATGGCGTAATCTACAAGTAAATTGTAAATAGAGAAAAAGCCCTCAAATAATGTTACTTAACATTCCACGATATTAGATAATGTATAAAATATTCAGTAGTGACCTATGGCGATGATAAAGGAAGATTTTATCCCGAGTCAACTTTTTCCAGATAATAAAAATTTAATACGAATACTGTATATCCTTAAATGTATTGTATGATGGCAATAAAGAGGTTTTCACTTTTCATTTTATTTTATTACGAGTTTTCAGTTCCGTTATGAGAATGTAATAGAAATCAAATATGCTACTCTTTTAGTTATCTATATCAATATTATTTTCTAAACAGTAATTTAGAATTCAAAACGTATACTTAAGTAGAAAGAAACACGTTAATTTAAATCTATTTAGAGAAACTATCGCCGTTAAGTGTTTTATTAAATCAAGTCCACACCTGTCTGTCGGCTGTCTGACTGTCTGCCGGCCGTTTGTATATTGGCCTTGATTTTATCGTAGTTCATGAGTTTCACAATCATTAATAAATAATTAGGCCAATCAGAATATTGGGCAGTGCGTCCCCCCTTTTTGTTAATATTGACCTCATTCTATGTTAACACAAAGACATGTAACATAAAGAGAACTTAATGGTCCCTTAATTTCTCAAGCTTTATTACAAAACAAAGAATATTGTCACGCAATTTATACAACATATTAAGAACTTTTAGTAACTACTTCAAATTGTAAGATTTCTAAATAGGATAAACTTTTCAAACACCCGTCATCACCACAAAATGCGAAACTCTAAAACCACCAACATTACACCAGCATGATAAACCGCAAGAATATGTTCTTACAAACACAAACTTGATTATTATTATTCTTTGTATTATTTTGACCTTTGGTTACGTCAACTTTTAACAAATTACAATCCGGTTGTTTGGCACGAGCTTTTTAAAATTAACTGATTTATTAGTGACATTTTTGCATTCATGAAATTCTGCTAAAAAGACGTTTTTTAAATATTCGATCCTGTTTTGAGAATTATGTTTACCTTAAGTTAAAATGTTAACTAAAACACTATTTTTTTCTTTAAATACTGTACAAAGTATTCAATTTAAAAAACATTAGCAATTTGTTGAGGCTTACAAATTATATTAAATTTATTGATGGATCCGATTGCTACTTACACCTCAAAGAAAACTTTGCCGCTATGTTAGGAGGTAGAGTTACGAAACTCTTGGTCCTTCTTTTTTAAATTCAATATACAAAATTCTATTTAATTATTCAAGCGAAGCTAAAGGTTTCATTTGAAATGGTGCACAATAATATTACGCATTATTTTGAAAACTTAATTTTGAACGCGTAAACCACTTGAGTTTTGACCCCAAAAAGTGCTAACTTTGCTACCGCAAGGTGAAAAACTGCCTCCGGTTGCTCTCACTAGCCTCGTGTGGCTGAGGCCAATTTACTCCTTTCTCTTTCAAAAAAAAAAACAAGCATAAAGAGAAATAAAGGAAGTGACAGTAGGAAATTTAATAATTTTGGGCTTAGCCTTTGTTACAGTTGCATTTTATTTTCGAGAAAGGTACGGCCTTTTTTAGATGTTAACGGCCTTATAATTTGTTTATTCTTATTCATTAGTCTCTAGACTGACGAATTTAGTTATCGTTTCTTTCAAGTCATACAATAAGCATTTGTGCATAAAGCTTTCTACCGTAAGTTTATTAAGGTTTAAATCTGCCTTACACAATAAGACAGTTAGTACATCAAATTACTTAGCAGCTTTACAAACCCAAATTGTAATTGATATTAAAAGAAAACGAGTTTATGATAAATAAATTACAAATCAAAAAAATAATTAAAATCACTAAGGTTGACCACAACTGTCTCAGCTCCGCGACCGTTGGCTTGTTTCAGAATTAATTTGCAATTATTTGCGAAAACGTTCTTTTTAACAACCGCCGCTGATGTTATCTCCAACGTTGCACCACTCACAGATAATCTTTTATGACTTGACTATTTTTTTCATTTTAGTACGATATTATCTAAGCGGATTGAACTTGAAAAATAATAAGTGGTGACAATATGCAGCTTGTTCTAGATTACGTTATTTGACGCACATTACTATGATGCTACTCTTGTTATACCTACCTGAAAAGATATAAATACCTCTGGGACAATTTTCCAATAGAGAAATTGATACGTTAAGTATTAAATGTATTTACACCCGAGTTAACGATATTTTTCACTCGATTAACCCATTGTTGCAATCTCGGGAAATCTAATTACGTAGTTAATCTGTTTTGGTTACAAGGTGTTTAGTTACACATGGGAAATGTATGGTTTCAGGGGGAAAGTGCTTCAGGGTGCAGAGAGTAGGGAGCACGCCCCCTGCGCCCTCTAGCGGGACAGCAACATAACGGCAGCGCGTGGCGCGCGCGGCCCGTTACGCACCCCACGTTCCCTTGCTCATCTCCCCCCCTCCCCCGGCCAGTCTCGCTGCGCGGCGCGTGCACATGTCGCGCCGGCACGCGTCCGCACTACTTTTTATCATTCTTTTTCTGACTGTTTTTGTTTTCCCTTTGTTCGAACTTCAAATTTAAATCTTTCGATTTCGGTAGATACAATGAAGTGGGATCGACGGCATCTCAATGACCTTTTTTTACACACGCAACCTCACCCCTAGAAAGCGTAGCAGGTCCTTAATAAAGTATATTCGAAGCGACTGACGTTAGCAGATGCAGAGTTGGCATTAAAAAATAACAGATTAGAGGTCTTGCAAATGAATGTACGTGTAATCTGGCGGGTGCCGCGAGACCTTCGTAATGCATACATGTACACGTTTGATAGATAAGTAAATCAAAATAAAACGGCGGTGGGTACTTATGTTTCAGCTGCGGGCAGAACCGGTACGAGGGCGCAGCGAAGGCGCGAGCGGCTGTCGCCGGAGTCGTCCGCCATTCCTTACAGTCAACTTTTATTAATTGGGCAGATGAGAACCGCGGCTCCCATGATGAATGCTTCGGCCATATACGGACACCAGTTCGCGAAACCTTTTATAGATTCTCAATTAAAAGTGTCTATTATAGTTAATAGGGCGGTCGGGCAGTGTAGGGTTTACCAAACAGGAATATTTGCTTTAAGTACGGGATAAATAAAAAACGGGCAACATAACGGAAAGGACGATTAAGTGGAATAAAATATAGCGTGGGGGTGCGGGCGGCAGGTGGCTGCGCGCAGGGCAGGACTCACGTCGCGACGGGACAACGCTCGATATCGATGCATTCCTGTTGGAGGAATCTGACCTATTGCTTATAAGGATGCTACTATATTTGTTCGACTATTGTTATTGTTACCAGAAAAGTAATTAATCTTTTTTTAAATAATTTAAACGTTAGCTTTTGCATGTGATACATGACTTTAACGAGTACAGTAAGTTTTATTTACAATTTGCTTTACCACGCAAACGCACCACGTTGGAATATATGGTAAGTGTTGAGATTATTATTTTTAACATCTGTACCATATCCGTTAAAATTCCTATGGATTAATGTTATCGATGTCGATATAATTAGGGTCGTGACTAGGGACACCCTCAGTCTCGGTCGACAAGATTCAGCATGCGACAGCTCGCGCGGCGCTGCCCGCCTTGGCTTCGGCCGCGGCATGTGCAGTGTGCACTGTACAGTGGGCACCCTTAACGGATTTATTCAAACGTCTGCGCGGACTCACCGCCTCAAACGACTTGCCTTTTTTTCTTTCTTTAACTTCATTCCATTCAACTTTATTATTTACAGTTACATTGAGGATACTTTTGAACATCGTGGCGATGTTCCACGATAAATATCAGCGATGTTTATTTATTATTTAAATGTCATTGAGTTACTATGTTTGCAAATGTTTTATAATTTTTTATTTACAATTGTTTGTGGCTATTTAACTATTTATCAACGCAACACATCTCCATTACATTAAGCTTGTAAATAGTGTAATCTTGCAATTATTAATAAGGATTTTAACTACATTTTAGTTACTGCAATTTAAACGCAGTAAGGTTAACATCCGTCTTAGAGAAAGGATAAATTAGGTCTTAGGTCCAAAAATATTTTCTAACGAATAAACTCTACTACTATTCATCGCTCAATTTTAAATCTATGTCCAACTCGAAGGACAAAATTAATATTAAGTGTCAGATAATTTATCATTTTATAGAATTTATCCTATTAAAGATGGTCATATCATGCACGAGGGAACTTTGAGAGTCGCACGAAGAATTATGTCCGGCAAAAAGGCTGTAATAATTTATGGTTACCTAGTATATTAAATCTCGCAGTAGGTCCTTACGAAGTAAATCATGGAATATGAATGTATTTTATATTTAAATTAATAATGAAAAGTTACACCATAAATGTAATTCCCTAAACACAGCAAAGGACACCTTTTTTTACATTTTATATTTATCTTTACATGTAAATGTAAATTACAAAGAAACTAAGTTTACTTTACCATCAAGAGGCGCCGTAATTTTATGAGTACTTTAACTTTACGTTTTAAAATTTTTTATTAGACAATCCTAGCGATCTAAGCGTTATCAAGATCTTCATGAATGTTAGTTTTTTAGGCGTACAAATAACCGCATAATATAGTGACGTGCTGTGGCTTGGTGTTAGTTCTAAATTTACATTAAATAAATGTAAAAAAAAACTATGTTTTATGTAAACGTATTTTATCCCAAAAAGCTCTAAGGTAACTTTAAGGTAAGACCATCTTTATTAACAACTGTCAGATTAAAATGTATTCTTTCTAAAAGATAAAGTACAGAAATGTAAAGGTACACGCACAATCACTTAGCCATTCATACCTGTGATTATAGTCAGAGACAATGGCATTGTATATTTTAGAGGTGCAGACAAGTTAGGAGTCATATGGCTGGCGTCGGCAGAAACCGTAAAAGCTCCGCGCACATGCGATGAAGCGCACGCCTCCGCGAGCTGTATAGAGGCGAGCATTGTGACCGCCGGCTAATTATGACATGAAAGTCAGAGCTTGCCTAATTACCTCTTGCTGGTATTGAAGCAGCACATGTTCCCGCTTCCGAGGCCGCCGCTGCGGTTTGCGATTACATCGTGAGTAATAAACCGCTAAACCCTCACCGAAAAAAGACGTTTGCGCTGTTCATGTAATACATCGTAATGCGGATTATTAAACACACATCGCGCACAATTTGCGGTGGCTGAGTCGCGGTTTCTGCTTTTACCTTCGCCTGGCGAAGTCTACGAAATACCTATGAAAGGGCAGAAGCGTATTCGAATTTTGATTACAGAATTGGTAGCTATCTGAGTCGGCAGAAGCGGCCGGGTCGAGCATAGCTCCGTGTTCGTGTGTTCTTTGACAATTTAATAGCATGTGCGCATGCACCTGCCCTTGCAAAAAGTAGGCGCACGCTTCAGGCAGTGAAGTACAGAATTTGTGCGCTTTTAGCCTATTTTATACGGCATTTATTGATAATTGATTGGTAAGGTGCATAAAGCGTTTTATGCTCTAGCTTTTATAACTTTAACATCAAGCTATTTAATGATAATCAGCCCGACTTTGCATCGCGTTAGCGTTAATCGATATTCTTCATTAACCAGTTCATGTTTTAATCTTAATAGCCGTTTGTAGTTAAATTATAAAATAAAAATTAAATCAAAAAGCTTGCATTGACTGGTTTATACGTTAAGTAATAGTTGAAGATATGAGTTAAATATCATATTTAATGTTTTTTTAATGTTCTTGTTTGATCAATTATAATGATCGGCGGGTAGAGGGGCGGTGAGGCGGCGGGGCGGGCGCAGTGAAGATGTCTGTTCGAGTTAACTCGTGGCCCGCGGCGTCGCGCTCGCCGCCGTCGCTCATGTCGACTTAATGAGTGTTTTAACTACCGTTCGTAAATCGTTGCCTCCAGTCCTTAGGGATTTAATACTTTGCGATTTACCTTGAGAAGTATTTAAATTCTCGATTTAAAAATATATAACAAAAAGAAAATGGTAACAGCAGAGCAGATGTCGCAAGGCACTTTTAAACAAATACGTAAGTGACCACTGACGAATGAGCATCAAATTTTCCGTTTCGATAAAAGTGTGTGTAGAAAAAGTAATTAGAAACATTCATTGTTTTTGAACAGCTTCATATACTAAACTAGTTAATTGGTTTTCTTACAAATTTTCTGGCTAAGAGAGTAAAATGTAATCAGAGATTTTTTTAGTTTCGTTATAACCAGTTATCTATTTTAAAATGAATGTATTTGTCTTTTTTAACAATAAATAATGAAGTTAATTAGCTTCAATACTTTTTACAAAAAACAGTTTCAACGTTTTACATGTACAGATAATTTTCTTATCTTTTATTTATACAAGGTTATTATTTGGTTTAAAAATGGCTAATAGGTCTGACCTTTGCATTTTGATCCAACTAACTTAAAGTAACCAACTAAAAATTACATAAAGACGTAATCTGTAATTGATCATGTTTTATACATAACAAATCTATATTCCTAGGTAAAAGAATTTTGATTACCTAGAGTTCCATCCTCTGTGATTTTATTAATTAAGGACTGTCCAGTTTTTAATAAGAGTTTATGGTTCATGTTTTTTTAAAATAAGCATGGCGGGGAAAATTAAATTAATATGAAATTAATTTAATCTTTCTGGTCTTGTAGTTTAATCTTCATACCATTCATAAAGTTGTATAAAATCGTATGTAAATCTAGTTGTGCAATAAAAGCGGTCGGCAGTCGCTTTCGTCGAAGCACCGATTAAATGACCGTCATTAATCCGAGGGGTCGATTGTATCCCTCACTCGGTAGCTCTGTAAGGTGTACATTGTCGATTTTATTATAAGCCTTACTATAATAGGGATATACGATTTATTTAATTGATTGTAATTACTATAAGAACAATATAAAAAAACTTAAAATTTGGTGAAGACATTTTTACGACGTCTGTTTTAAATTCATTTTATTATTCAAAACGATGATCTTTCTTTAGTCGTATACTCTCGTCGATTTCATTCGAGTCTTTTTATATTTATTTATGTATCAATACAATAATGGCATAGTAACAAAGGATTGTACTTAATGTGTCCACGTAAAGGCATTCTGTGCAAAACGCTTCGTTAACAGTAACTAGTTTGATTAAAATCAAACACAAAAAATACAGATGGGCCAGTAGGCTGCAACTAACCATATCAGTAACTAGATGACAGTAGGCAAGTGTTGCATTTATAGTGTGTCTGTGATTTTTTATTGAATGTGGACTTTTGCGGACTTTAAAATACTTTGATATTTAAAAAACAATTGAATCAAGTTAATTAAATAAATTAATCAATATATAAGCGAAGTAATAAAATACCAAGATATCTCAGATGACGATGTGATATATTTTGGGAATCGGTTTACTAGTGATATGCATGAATCCTAGGAAAATTTTAAATATCTTTTGTACCTTTAAACATAAGGTAAAAGTCAAAACATTTTCAATACGGAAGGTTTAAAACGGAATTTAAAACGTGACCTTAATTAATATTTTGACCGTCATTATATTACAACATTGACTACTTCAATAAAAATATTTTTGTTTTGTTTCTTTGACCTTGTTCGAGATTCCTTCAATAGTTCTCCGTATTGTGTTTTTTGAATTCTTTGTATTTTTATGTTTATTCCTTTCACAAAAATTAACTACACAGTAGTAACTATTACTTATTCTTGCTTTTCGCAAATTCTGACACTTATATTTCTAATTATAAATAGCCTTGTACAACTTTGTTTATTCCTTAATTCAGGACAGTATTAGATATAGCTTGTATAGTGGTGTACCTACACATATGCGTAGGAGCGCACGCGCCTAATAATTAGCGGGAAAAGGTCGCGGGCGCACATTGCGCTTGCGCAGGACACGCCGCTCGCCCCGGGCAGCGGTTGACATCTGACATATAGGTATCACAAGACAAACACGAGCTTTATAACCACTAAGTATTTTTTAGAAGTCAATTAAACAATATATGAATAGATAAATTGCAACTTGATAGTTAATTAGACAATGACAACCTGTAATTTAATATTACATTGTAATAACATAAATTGCATAGTAATAACTATTAAACAATTAAATGTTCGTGAAACAGTTTACAAGGTGGAAATATAGGTGTAAAAGGTCAATCTTTTTAAATTTTTCTTCAATCAGCTGTATTAATATAGCAAATACTACTTTTTATCACCCTAGGTTGTCGAAATAACAAGGTAACGACAATTCTAAGAAAAATCAGAAATTTAAAGGTCTATTTTTACACACAATTGGACAAAGTATGAAAGGATCGTAGCAAGATATGGTACCGTGGACTTCTACTACCGAAAATTACGTACGGGCTTATTACCATGACTTTCATTTTGTTTTAAAAACAGGCAATACGGTACAACGGTGAAAGACCACGCTTACTATTTTATAAACTTATTGTTCGCAGTGTAATAAAATGTAACGAAGGACGAATGTAACGTCTTGTCAGAATTGTGTCGGCGTTAATTCTTTCATTAATAACAAAAACCGCCCAGCTTGACATTGATGTATTAAGTGGACCCCGATACGAATATTAAATAAACAGTTGTCTTATAATCTTGTTACAATAATGGCATATTCTTTATAAAAAATTAAACATGAGCCAAGTATATTTTTACTACTTACGAATCGGTTTGGGAAAAACTGTGTACTTTACCAAACATGATATCGTATTTTATTAAATTGTTTGATTTATATTTAATTGCTAAATAAATTTAATCGAGTTAATTTAATGTTTAAACTGAAGCACTTTGCGACAATATCCATTAAATTAGTTAATATAAATTAACTTGAAAAAACAAACTTCTCTATGCTATTTAACATGTATAACTATAGAAAATAAATCAATATAAAACATCGAGCTAGTTCGCAACTACTTCATCATACGGTGACAGTAACAACGATAAAATATTTCTCTATAATTTCAGCCGGGCCAGAGTCGACTCGACACGATCTGCTTTTAATTATTGCGAATCGATGGCAATTACGTAGGTGTTACCGTAGAATTCCACTACCGTGACATTTTTAATAATACATATTCTCGTCCTTTCACTTTCTACAACAAAACATGGACTACAGTATTAATTGATATATTTGTCACCTCAGTGGAATCCTACTGTTTAGCGACAACGGCATGTGTTGCTGCAACAAAGCGTCTTTGCCCGTGAATTTCATGTTATGATTTTATGAGACGGGCTAAGTGGTCAAACCACAGTGACATCTGCCGACTATCATTACTAAGTTTAAAATGCTAGATACTCAAGCATTTTAAACTTAAATATAACTAACGAGACTTCGGACTCCATAAAAAGTTATCTAAATCACATTATTTCGAAAGTAAGTTTAATTATAACAGATCGCAAACAATTATAACGGAACTGTAATCAATTATTACCTTAAGAAATCTGACAGCGGCAGGTGCGGTGGCCAACACGTATTTGTTCCAACAAAAGCTACGATCGATTCGCCGCTTCACGATAAACGGAACTCGAAGCCTTCCTACTGAATAATTGAATTTACTTTTGTTTATTGCCAACAACTTTTGTCATCATAATCGCGAACATTTAAAATACATACAATAATTCGAGACATTTACATTTTATTGAAAGATTGTTTTAAAAACTACGTTTTTATCCGGCTTCATTAAGTAGGTTAGTTAAATTGAGATGTCTTTTAGTTTTAAAGGTTTCGAGTTGAGTTTGTATTTTTACTGTAAAATCAACAGAATTATTATTATAGCAATCTGGTAAGTTTTAATATTCTCTTAACAGTAGTATCATAATTATCAATAAAGATTATACTTTTTACGACTTCAATTAGGTTCCAGGGGCTTGTGTTGGTAAAACAGGTTCAATGAAAAAGAAACAGTATAACTTCTCCACTTCTTACGAGCAATATCTGAAGTTAAAAACAGATTTTTATTAGAGGATGTTTTTTTTACATCCAAAGTTTATAAATTAATAAAAAAATAATAGAAAAAATTAAAAATGGTACGATTAAGTTACTTATCCTCTATCTTATACTTATATACTTATCTTTAGTAATCATCTTACCTGTAGTCCATTGTAATACTAGAAAATGAAAAGTCTAGACAAGGTTCTAGTGTGCTCTACTTACTTCATCTTCAGCTTAAAACAATAACTTATTTTCCGCTCTATGTCCTTTGATCTTTATTCTATAAATTAAAAAAGTTATTTGCAATCAATTATTTATATTTAAAATCAATAATTGATGGACTTTGCAATGTAATGTATCTATTTGTCGTTAAACTATTCCATTATCGTTGTTATAAATTGTAACGGAAAGAAATTAGTTAGCAGAAGATTCTGATTAATACGTACATGTATATTCACTTTCGTCTAATTCGTCGTTAATAAATCTAATGAGTAAGGAATATTTTTCATTGCATTACAAGTTTTTGTTGCGTTGCGATAGTCACGTTGAGCGCGGGGCTATAAATAAAACTTTCGCGATGCAAGCGCGTTAAATCGAATCCGACGATGGTTGGAACTCGTCCGTATGCACCTGCGACAATTTTTATAGTATAAATTTGCATTAATTCATTTAGTCCTGTTTTCATAGCAAACTTAGAGCCGTCTAAATGGGTTAAGCGGTAAGTGGTATCTAACCGGTGCTAGACAAGGAATTTGAACGCGAGTTTAATCGATGGTTTGCGATCGTGGATCTGACGCTTTTGTTAATGCAATTAGTATTTTGTAATGTCGATGAAAATTCTTATGACGTGAAAATGTGGATAACATATTTAATACTGCTAATGGAAATACTTTATAAATACTAACATGTTATTGTGGTATAAAAACATCGAAAAATTGACATTCAATGCGTGCCTTAATATGAAAATGTCACTAAGATATTTGCATTTTTATATATTTAAAATAAGACTTTGTTAATGATACGCAATGAACTGGCGATAAACGTTAAAAAGTCATTACTTTTTATGTTTGTGTTCAGATATGCAGAACATTTTAACCTAGGAAATATGAAGATATAACTTTTATATATACTAAGTTGATAGTTAAGACAAGTTGGGCGATTGTTTATTCGATTTGTGCACTTTGTCAACGGGTTTGTGGAACATCTTGCGACTCGCGTACACTGTACCGCTGAGCCGGTGACACACAGCTATGAACATCTTTACAACGTGTTTACTGTTGCTACGGTACATCAGGAATGATATACCAATCGTTTTCTACATTGTAGTTCATCGATTTATAATGAAAATGTATTCAAGTTTCATATTCTCTTTTTAATAAAATAGTTTATGATATTTTTCAATTATGATGGCTTATTGAGAGTTTTATATAGTAAAAAGTTTAATATAGTATGTTGTAAAATACAGTAAATTAAATCAGGTAAAGTTTGATGTGCCTCAAAATTTTAGATTACAAAGTGGATCATAGTTTTTGTGCTTTACTAACAGCTTAATAAAGCTAACACTAAAGTTCCCAGTTACAGAACATTAAATATAGCGAAACTTCAAAAACATGATGTTAATTTTCTTTACATGTGAAAAAATACTTGAAGTATTTATTTCCGTCATCGAATTAGACTGATTTATATTACATACACGTGTTAAGCGACAAGCAAATGCACTTAAAGACGCAGGCATCGGGCGTTACAGAACATAGGGGCTAACCGACGCAACGTTCTTATTGAACCTATTGTTTAGAAAACTTTCCCACAAACTAAATACATCGGGAAGTCAATGTATTTTACTTTATAATACACTTTAGCGATAACACAATTTGAAGATTCGATTTTATTTAAATTATTATTTACAATTGTATCAAATATGTGTTTTTTTTGATGACGTATTTAATTAATACTCTAAAATATTATAAGTCTATTAAACTACATAATTATATACATATTTTACAAAACAAATAGGACGTATGATAATAAATGGCATTAGAAATTAAAACAACTAGACGTCCATACAAAAGACTTCAACGCGTTGTAACTACAGACACGGCAGAAGTATTTTGCGATAACTTTCACCAATATTAGGCAACTAAGCATGTGTTAAGTGCTGCGACAGTTTTTATGTTACACCTTATGATAGTGTAAAAAATCGATGTTTTTTGTTATTCTAAGAAGTTGTAAGCTAACTCACTGTTTATGCCGCAGATATATTGCTACTGAAAGAGATGGATTGTTCGTATTTAAAAATAATTATAATAACACAATTGTATTTTAAACAATGAAAACAGTAATATCAGGTTAATTGCAATTTACTTGTTAATTATATTAACAAACGTGAACATTAAATAAAACAGACAAAAAGCACAGATTTAAATTTTCATAATCTTTACCCATTAAAAACAAATTGTCACTTTTATCTACTGTTATGCAAGTTGTACATACAAATAACAGATTTATATTCAGTAATACATATTATTAAAATACAAATTATGTTATCGTCAGTTTAGTGTGACAATAAAATGGCGCATCCAGTAATGTATGGTAAGAGCGATGCAAGTTTGGAAGACATTACAACGCTTGAGCTGGCAGCGATGGTTTCACGCCATATGGGGCCCACATGCCCCGAGCCCTCGCCGGCGCCCGTGCCTCGTGCGCACCAAATTACAGGTTGCTTCAATTGGACTCATTGAATTAAAACGGAGGGCTACCAATTGGAAACGTCTCGTGCCGCACGTATTAAAGATAATCTATGTGTGACACTCTTTATTGTTTAAATTAAGTGAAGGCTAATCGCAGGTAGAGATTCAAAAACGTTTACAACTAACATAACTAAATGCTCTTGAAAGGTCTTTCAATTCACACTTTAAGAAAAGTTTTTGATAGATCCTGCACGTCAAAAATGTGATGTTAAGTAAGTTTAATCTAAGTTACTCAATATTGACAGTGCTAGACTGAAATATAATACATTCATTTTATCAATAAATTAGGGACAAGTTGCCGAACTCATTTTCACATCCAAATATGAGGTGGAGGCCATCAAAAGAACAGTAAACAGGTACTTATCATATTAAGCTAGTGCGTACCATCTTTCGACTGCACCATCACTTTCTTCAGGTGGGATCGTGGTCAAGCGCTAGCTTAACAAACATAAAAAAAAAATTACACAGACTTCTATATGTCCCTATCCGACCTTGTCCGACTTTGGGTCTAGTTTTGCACTTGATCTTGGCCACCGAGGGATTTTTAGTGGTTCAAATCACACATAACCCTTCCTACAAGAACAAATCTTACTGCTTACATTTCCTTACAGAATTCTTTTAATTTTTATGATATGAGACATACCCATATTAATTTTAGAATATGTGTTCCGTTTGATTTTTTAAAAAATCTAATATTCATTTTATGGAAAAAGATTGATATTGCGGATGGAATGATAAATTTAATACTATTTGGGAAATCAATTATAGATAATTCAAGTTATGCAATATTATCTATATTGCATTTTATTATGTTGCACATATGCGATTAACAAGCACAGGCATCTAATGATTAACGAGGGATGAGCAGTACGCTAATCAGTGGGTCGAATTTTTGAGTAACGACCTCGCCCCGTGGTGACGTTTTAATTGTTGCACATTGTTTTTGATTGAGGCAATATGTAGGAGGCGCGGCAAGCCGTTATCTGATGAAATATGTCCGTTATGATTGGCAAACAAACAGTATGGCGCCGCCATATGTCGCGGCACGTGCGCCCGCGCATCGTTCGCCGCGCCGCCGTCCGCAACGCGCACTCAGGGATGAAACCATACACCATAGCAATGTATACAACTGAATTAAAGGATATTTTAAACATCGTTTACATAATTTAAATATTTTAACATAAATTAATATTTTCATTTAGGATTTTTTAAAGAAATGAAACATCATTGGATCACCACAAACATGTGGATCACAATTATACTTACATTTTAATTAATTATAACTTATTTATAACTTAAATATTAAGCGTTTATACTCGTGTTAGTAATTGTAACAGATCAAAACAGCATATAAAAACATTTTTATAGTGACTCTAATTGGTTGATATTTGTGTCGAATCTATGAGATAGTTAGGTCTATGGCTAAGGAAGCCAGCGCGGACGCGGTATCCATCCGTCAGCATAATCGCTTGTTAATCATTTTTCGGTTGATGGGGTTCATTGTGCTGACGTCCACGGATTATTCACGGGTAAAATTTAGCACGCATTTTATAAATATGTATCTCCTATAGTTAATGGTTGATATATTGAGTATGGGGTCATTAGGCAATACCGTTTTTATTAGAACGAATTACCAAGAGATGTACATGTTATAATATTAATCATATTTATTTAACTTAGAGAATAGGAATATATTTTCTACTAGCTGTACCCTTGCGGCTTCATCCGCATGAAATTATGAAAATTTTATTTTATTGTTTACATTTGTCACATTAATAATAGCAAATGTCATAATGACATGACATGACAAACCTTAGCAATCTTGCTTTTTTGATGTTGGCAGCAACTTATGGTCTCTTTCCCACAATAGGGTTTTTATCCAAAATATATACCCCTTAAGTTTAATGGCGTGAAAATATATAGCCTAAAGCGTGACGTATGTAAGTGTAGGACTTTTTATTAAAAAAAGGACTATTCAAAAATATGCTGTAACTGCTGACATTAGGCAACAAAGAAGTGTGTGTTTACGCTTTATTATAATAAGTATAGATATTGGAATTCGTTAAATAATTGAAATAATCACTAAGATGCAAAAGTATGTACCGATATATAGATATCTAAAGTGTTTTTTACTTGTTAGAAGTCAGCTGTTATCGTTGACAAAATCGTAAGTCTGTTGCGAAGCCTGTTAGGCTTCACGTATTAAATTCTTTATAAAATGTCGTTAAAGTAAAAAGTAGGATTTTATTTTAGATACATTCTATTTAAAATAAAATCCTAGTTAGTATCAGCGGCAGTGAGGCGACACGCAGCCCGTATCTCTCGCCGACGGCCCTACCATTGACATTGAACTCGGCTTCAATCCAGGGGAAGTGCGGGCTAAATTGTATAGTATGTTATTTACACTTAGACCAATAGGTGCAAGTTCGTATTCAAACCTATTGTTACTTGTAGTTCTTCGTATTTATTATTTCTTACGTGAAACAGAAAGCAAGTCGACGAAAAATATGAAATTTATTATTTATTATTATTATTATTTTTATTTTTATTTTTATTTATTTATTGAAAATATTAAATGACACAAATTAAAAAATATGCACAAATATGGCCCCGCAAAAACCATATAATTGGATTGTCCGCGGGTGCGCTGGTTTTTTTTTGTGTAGAATTACATAAAATACATACATATATAATATACTGTATATAAATAAAATATTCTGTTCAAGGGCTATACTAATTTGTGATGACATGTCTTGTTATTGCTACTTCCCCCCTCTTTAGAGCAAATAGTTTATATGAAATGTTACTATTCTGAAACTGCTTTCAGTTTCAAACATGTTTTAATTGAATTATTGTTATTTAAATTAGTATTCCATTAAATTGTTGTCTCCTCACATGTGGTCGATGCGGTAACTCGTCGAAGTCGTCGCCGTCGCCCGCATGCCGCGCTGATTTGCATGCGCCGCCTCACCGCATGGATGACGAGACCGATAACTTTTTCACGCGTTCGTTCTTAACTTCCTTAAATAATACACAATTGAACGAGATTCATGACATATAAGTGATATAAGTACAATCTTTTAGTAAAGTGAGATTTTTTTCATACTGCTATTAGTTGGAATCGAAGCACATAGAAATAAAAAATAATTCTTATCCCGCTTTTAAGGGTATTATTATGTAAACATACTGAAACACGATATAAAAAAGGGATAACCTATAAATAAATTTGTTGCGAGAAATTCCAGACTGTGTCTGCCGAAAATGCATTAAAAAGCTATTTCCCACAGGAAATTAATTTGTCAGATACAATGATTGCAAATAAAATATAGATAAACTGTAAACAAGCTTTCATTCTCACCATTAAATGTCCGTCGGTGTAATTCATTATCCCCATCTGTATTTTCAATTAAGATAGGGACTAATCAATAATTGCATCACTTTTATCGAATAAGTTTCCCGAAGGAGGAAGCTATCTATCTTACTAAATTCACAAACTAAGTTTTTTTATAGTGCTACAAAGACAATAAAATAAATAAATTTGTGAGGTAGGTAGATAATTACTAATGTGAGGATGGTATTAATTGCGCGGCCGCACCTGGGCGCCGCAGGTGACGATACAATTTGGGGTCAGCGGTGGTTTTGACATCGAAACGATGTGCAATAGGATTGTGGGAACTGACCCGTCGCCCAACTTAATTAGTACCGTTCCTATTCATTTCAGCATACAATTTGTGGGTTATCGTGTACCGATAAGTGTATTTCTCTAAATAAGTATTATTCTTCTTATGTGTAAAAGAGCAAGAAAAAATCTAGCAAATAATATTTCTGGATACCTTACACCCTAATTACGTAACCATTGTACGCTAAATATTTTAGATTTCAATTGAAATTTTATATAACCTAAATCTATACTCTAATATTATAAAGAGGAAAGATTTGTATTTTGGTATTTTCGTTTATATAACTCAAAAACAACTGGGCCAAACTCTTTCATCGTTAGAAAGGTAATTTATCTATCAGTTACATATTTTTATTTCACGCAGACAAAGTTCCGAGCAACAGCTAGTCATTTATAAAAATATATTCTAGCTTAATAACATAAATTCTACAATAATCTATTCATGCATGTAGCATAAACGTTATCCAGCACCTGTGCATACCGACTGGAATTATAAAGATTTTTTTGTTACAGCATTGTTACACTTAGTGTGTCACTATATGTGTACGTTCTGGTACTGGTATCTGGTACTTGCATTCCAGTACGTCGGTACGGGGGGAGCAGCACTATTAACACTAAAGGTGGAACATAAATGTCATCGCGGAACCTCTGTCTACCAGTTAACTGTTATTGACAGGTGTAACATCTTACATACGATTTTATTAATGAATTTACTTATTATTCGTCTAATTGTTGAGCAGCTGAAACCATAGCCTTACAATTACCAATTAAGCACCTATGGAGTATTGATAAAATAGAAAATATGTAAAAAAATATAGTAATTTATATCTTTCTCTAAATACTAGCTGTTGCTCCCGAATTGGTCTGCGTGGAGTTAAATAAATAATTAAATATTAAAGCCTATGTTAATGATAATGTAGCTTTTTTATAAAAAAATTATGATTTTTTAAATCGGTCCTGTAGTTTTTGAGTTATTTCTACACATACAAAAATATAAATCTTTTCTCTTTATTATATTAGTATAGATATAGATATAGATTACATTATCTAAATTTTCTTTAAAATTCCTGGTAGTGTTTGGGCTCCCTTTTTCCGCATCTTTCTGTCATTAACCTATTAAATCTCAAAAATCCACAATTAATAATTTCAATTATTGAATTGTGGATTTTTGAGAATGAAAAGATTTTTGAAATGCTATTTAGATCGATGTTTAAGGTCCTGTCCCACCACTGGCTGACAGAGGCTTAGCTTAAATATGACGTCACTTTCAGATAAGAGAACAAAATCCCATAATTTCCATCACATATTTCACACGTTCGATTATTATCACACAATTTACAATTTGGTGGGACAGGCCCTAATAGTTTTAAGGTACGAGAAAATAAAAAAAACAATATAACGTTCGGTCACGTTTATTTAGAATAATCATCAATAGTAGGTAATTATCACATATCTGTAAGAATTTGTCAATAAGCCAAGCATTTGTATACATTATACGCATTCATTGCCATTTGATTTACAAAGACCTTCGATACATATTAAAAAACAACTAATTACGTAAAAAAATTTAAATAAAAAAATATAGGAGCTCATAAGATAAAATGTATCATACTAAATTTTTATTAAAAAAAATCCGAATTATTAAGTCTATTTAAAAATCAAAAGTGAGTAGCCTATGTGTTCTTCCAGATTATCCTCTACATCTATACCAAATTTAATCGAAATCCGTTCAGCCGTTTAGGCTACAAACTCTAACAATCATCCATCTAAATTTTCGCATTTTTAATAATAGTATGATTGGGGAATCTATATTCATACATCCTTACAAATAAACGCGGTATAAAATTAAAATCAGTATATTTGCTTATAATATACTCAGTTATTTATATATCCTTATACTCAGTTTATTCCTAACTGTAACTTTACTCCACGTTTATTTGTAAGGCAGATAATGTTTATAATCGTTAACTAAGAGTACAAATTGAAATTATATCCATATAAAGAGGTCGATATACAGAGCGAGCTGGCGGCATACTGTGGACGCCCTCTGCCCCACTTTGGGGACATAGGAATAGAAGAGAGATAAAGAGGTCGATGTAAATCAAATACATTTATATAACATCGAGGTATATAGTGAGAACTTTTATTTCAACATGGCCAACAATTAATGCATGTATTAAATATATATGAATATATAAACTGGATTAATTTGCGAAACTGCTTTAATAGATCAATCGACAATAAGCTATACTGTGATTCATAACACGGCTAAAACTCATGTGGGAACTCTCGGTGTAGGTACCGACCAGTTTTAAACCCGTAGGGGGTCCTTCTTCAGGGTGAGTGGTTGCCGGTTTGCCGCGTCGCGACGGTCACTAACCGTCATCAGAGACCGTCGCGACGCGATAGCGAATAAAGCCGGCAACCACTCACCCTGAAGATGTTATAAACCATATAGTATAATGTCGCACGAAAGTTTTAATAAGTTAAATAAATGCTTGTTAACTTTCCGTTTTTTTATAATTTCATTGATAATTTTTGTTACAAATTAATATTAGCTGTTAAAATATATTCAAAACTAAACAACACAACTTATTGTCGACTGAATTTCGTTAGGGTCACCATACACGGACTACAAAATTCAGCGTAGCTTGGTGTCCGTGTGCGGCGGCCCTTAAGCAAAGTTACAAAGGACTTTTAATGTTTAATAACCAGCATTAATTTACATTGCATTGGTTTAGACTAACATTTTAACAACGACGTAATTTTATATATTCTTGTTATTAAAAATTTATGTAGAAAACAAAAACATACTAAACCATCGTGCCGTATACTTGTAAAGTTGCATTTCTATTGCGATTTTTTTTTCTAGAAAAGTCTGCATGGTTTATTTCAGAAAGCTATATGAATGATGAATATGCATTATTAAAAAAAATTAATTAACGAGTTCTTGTTCAACTAAATATATTTGTAGGTTTATTAGAGACTACGAAATCGGTAAAATTAATATCATTTTATCACAATAATTAACGTGGTTAAAGGTCATTACTAACTTAAAGTTTTTATAAGAATGCTATGTAAAATGACATGGCTTATTAAAAAACATTGCAATATTCATAAGAAATACCGTGTGCAGTAATTATCTTAAGTGACATAACTCAGACGTGGTCTAAGACCGAGCTTAGGTTTACCACGAAATTACACGATATTTAAAAAAAATAAAATTGCCACTACTGTGCTTATATGTACCCCAAAACTAAAGACAATGAAAATTAGAGCAAATAATATAGTAATTTAGATTTAGAAGAAATAATGGAATAATTAAGACATAATTAATAATAATCATAATTGTAAGAAATAAATCAATAAAACTAAGGAACTTTCTCATCAAATAAGGAACTAAAGTATCTAAAATTAATTGTCACAAAGACACGTTGAGATATGTATAATGGTAATCTTTACAAAACAACTAGCGACCCTGGCTTTGCTCGGGGCTTGTCAATAAACAAAAACAGTCTAGATATTAATTGCCTTTTAAAAATGAAGTGATTTACAAAATTTGTTTAAATTGATTTTATTTTACAGAAAAAAAAATCGATATCTTTTACGCACATAAATGTACTTTTATAATGTTTATGTCAGCAAGGGACTCGAAAAAAAAAACAAAAGTCTAAAAACCATGACATAAACCTTTCATTTCATCCTTAAAACTTTAAAATTAAAATTTTAAGTAAATGGAAAAATATTTATTCAAAGGATGTTTGAATACTGGTCCCTATAAGGTTAAGCTGAAATTTCTTAAAAATGTACTGTTTTTATAAAAATAGAAAGTGTCATCATTGAAAGGATAAGGGTTTTCAATTATTTTAATTTTAGTGAGCCGTTTATAGATAATTTTCCAGAAATTTGTTCTAAACTTAACAATAAAAAATCAATTAAAGAGATACTTAAACAAGTCTAAAGGATAAAAGTAAAATTATGTAAAACTACCAATTCCATGAATTAACTAAAATGAACATGGGCGTGAACAAAAAATAAGACGATTGAACTGGCAAGGTATTGCGTAACAAATGTTATGTTTTATTAAACCCTTCTTAAGTGAACAAACTCGAACGAAATTACATGTACATCGGGTTAGTTTTTAAATTAAACAGACAATTTTCTTAGATGTTATTTTTGTCGAAAATCTCTATTGTTTATTCGCCCATTGCTCGTTTAATACTAAAACAACTGGTAACCAATACACTTTTTAAAAACAATACAATTAAACACTACACAAGTAAATACAACGAAATCAAACAAAAAATACAACACCCTGTTTAAAATACCTACAAAATAGTTGAGTTTTCATAATTTTCCCTTCACAACTAAATTAAAAATCGAGACATTTATTTCGAAATTGAAATGTATTAAAAATAATGAAATATAATATTGTACTTGGAGGTTGTAAAGGGAATGTGTGATTACTAGAAGCGAAAAATAATGGCAAAAATATCGGTGAGTATCGAATTTAATTTAAAGTGTCGATTTCCATTGCCGAAATACCTATAAAATGTTATTTCCTCATGTAAACCCACGGTTACAATAACGTCATAATACCGAATCTTGTCAAGTCAGTTACAAATTTCCAATAGTAAAATTTAATTAATCCAAAATCATAAATTACTATTAAAAATAATAATAATTTTCATTAATTAATTAGGAACATAAAATGTGACAATACAATAGTATTTCCAATTTTAAAATAATTCTGGCAAGAAAAATATTTAATAGTCATGGATAGATGTTATATGAAATACATTTATAAATAATTGTAATTTTTAAGTACTATATGCGTACTGTTAAGGAAACAAATCTTTGCTATTTCCAAATTATTTCTTCTATTTTGTATATTTCGTTATCTGTCAAAGTGGAAACAGACACTTAAGCAAAAAATTAATTAGATGATCCGCAAATATTTTTTTTATTCTATATGAACTTATGAGGATTATTAAAAACACTGCAATTAAAAAATTTAATAAAAAATATATATCCTAATTCGCGTAAAATACCTACAACTATATGAGCTAAAGATTTAATAGTGAAGCGGGGAACATCTCTAAACGTATATAGAAGGAGAAATGCGACGGAGATAGTAAAAACTTCTATATACAAAGTAAATATATAAATAGAAGTAAATGACAACAAGGAGCGTCTCCGATATACAAGACATACAACTTTATACACGTAAGTGGTAAATATCGAGTTATATCGATTTAACTATGTTTAAACATTACGCCAGCTACACATCTCCAGTTTTAATTGTACAGATTGTGTTAAAAAATGAAGGTGTGTTGCCGACTTTACTAATATTATGGACAAAATGTGTACAAACACAATGTAGTGGACATCACAAATTGTGTTTGTAAAATTGTACTACCGGCAACAAAATCTCACTACATTGGGTTTTGACAAACATTTTAATACATACGTCTAGAGTTTTCATTGCCGAGACATTTACAAAAATATATCCCTCTCATACATTTTGGAGAAAATAAAGACAAGACAGTTTTAGTAAATATTTCGACAGTTAATGAAATCAATGAAAGCTTTGGTAGGAGAAAACTCAAAAAATATTTTAAATGGTTAACAAATGTAGTTAAAATGCGTATACATTATGTTAGAACACACCGAAATATAATACTAAAGCCGACCTGAGATTTATTTAAAAATACGGTGTCGTTCTTTTGGAGATCGACGATAAGGTTCTAACAAAAAAAACTTCCACGTCCTGGATTAACACATAATGTATACCCACCCTAACTTCATACAAATTTATATGTTAAAAGCTAGTACTATGAAATGTATGTATTAATATGTTTGTATTTAATTTGTCGCGAGCAGATATTTCAATGATTGGTCCAACTGGACGTATAAGGCTCGTTTGTAAAATGATTATCGTGTAGGTGTTTAGTGCGCGAGGACCTTATTTGTTAACTAACGACGTGAGTCGCTTTACGCCCGATTTAGCGGCACCCTTCGTCTTTTTGCTCTGTTCTTTGACACCGCTGGAAAAAAACAATAAAAAGTGTTAAAGGTTATCGTTCTTTAGAAGTTTCCATATTTTATTAATTGCGCTATAAACTTCATTAATTTGAAATTCACAAGACAATATGTAATGCACAAATTACACAAAAAGTATAAGAAACAATACAATATGGATTATCTAAATAAACACACAGATTCTCGGTAAGAAAATTGATCATTCCTAATGTTTTTTTTTCAAAATAAAGGAAAAGGTTATATATATATATATATATATATATATATATATACAAAGACTAGCAATGACATCATAAGTAATGCTATACTTGTGTGAGGTGTGAGTAAGGTGCGTGTGAGGTGTGTGTGGTGTGTGAGGTGCGTGTGAGTTGTGTGAGTTGTGTGAGGTGTGTGAGGTGTGCGAGGTGACTCACAGGTATCTGGTGAGGTCCTCGATGTCGACGAGCATGGAGTCCTGGCGCATGTGCAGCTCGTCGCGCGCCATCAGCAGCTGCACGAGGCACTCGTTCAGCCACTCGATCTCGCAGTGCAGCTCGTTTACTATCACCTGAAAAACAACGTTCATATTTTAAAAAATAAGCATGATAACACATTTATATGCATTAAGACACAAGAAAAACTTAACCTTTTTTTGATTTTGGGGTTAATTTTAAATGTATAACCTAACATTCTTTCTAAATTACTAAACAAAACTCTCATATATCCTGTAATAGGTGATAAAGAAATGTAAATAGCTAATTGTGTCACTAAATTTAAAGGATCATTTGAAATTACCTAATTGTAGTACAATAACGTGTAAAAAGTCTACATTGTATGCACAATATTGTGTCAAAATATTGAACGCCTTTGTAAGTTGCAACATAAACAATGGTCATTGTGAGCGAGGCATTCAATCGTGACTCATCCGATCACGTGCTATAAACGAGGCCAAACATTATTTATTCCAATTTAGTTATTGCTTCAGAAATTAAATATTTTATATCAGAAGTAAGTTTCGTCTGATGTATGCCAGAGGGTCAATTTTAGTCCCTTTCCATTATTACCCTTTTTTGTAAGGGAGGGAAGTGAAAACTGTCATAGGACATATTATCTCTCACTTCTCAATCGTTTTGAAATGAACACCCTCACACTGGGCCAAAGACTGGTTGCCAGAGGAGGGGATGCAAAGGAACAGAAAATGTCCCATTCCTCCGTACAACAAAGGTAAGCTACGTATCTACAAATATGGACGTCTACAGGCAGTGGTTGCTTTGCCCTTTCGACGAATTCTCTTGGTCACTTGTCGTTTGACACCCTATGATAAAAATATTTTTTGTATATTACGAGGTGGCAAATGAGCAAGCGGCCACCTGAAACCACCAAAATGGCGAAACGACCGCTGCCCATGGACATCTGCAATTGCAGATGCGCTGCCTACCCTTAATCTACTGAGGAGACTCAGATAAAGAGGATATTTCCCCTTCCTATACATATCCTCCACCGTCAAATCCACTTTTCCTTCCCTATTAAGATAAGGGTGGAAAGGGAAAGGGACCAAAATTAAGCCTCGGGCACCACACTCATCATACGAAACGCGGAATTGGTCCCATTACACGTTTGTCTTGAGTAGTCATGGTATTTCTGGGGGCGAGCCGACCCTACAGTGCGAAGATGTTAAAGCGGGCTTTACCACTGTAATAATAAGGACTAAAGTGGTTTAAATTTGTACCTGTAACTGAGCAATGTTCATGTCGGTGAGCAGCTGGCGCGAGACGCGGCGGCGGTCGGCCGCCAGCGGCGCGCTCGCCTTCTCCATACTGCGCCGCAGCATCTCCGTCACCGGCGACACGGACCGCCCGTGACGCTCCCTCTGCACACAAACAGTTACCTCGACATCTATACTAATATTATAAAGATTTGGAGGATTTTTGTATGTATTGGTGTAATTCAAAAAGAAATGGACCAATTTAATAAATTCTTTCCCCATTACAAAAGTTACATCATCAGTGAGTAATATATATGAGAGTATCAATAAGTAGTCATTTATATTGGCATCTCCGTCTTCCTATTAAAAAAGCTTATTTGTAGGTACTGGGCAACGGGATCTTATAATCTTTTTGACAGAAACATGACAACAAGCAACATAATTCTATAGACTTATGTCTGATATTACAGCATGTTATACACAAGGTAAGTGCCTAAATGTCATGGAGACATATGTACATCAGCGCTAAACCAATTCAAAACTTCAGGTCATGTAAGCTTAAAACATAGAGCTGCAGCTCAACAATATCAGCACAGCTCCACAATGTACCATAACAACCATTAACACTCTGGTGACTAGCAGTTCAATATTCAAATATGAAAAACTATATGCTGGTAGAAATTGGGTTGTGATGCCGTTTATATCTGTTTTCCAAATGTTAACCATTATCTTATTTGCAGGTCATCAATTAGAGTTTACTTAACGTAATAACTTTCTTAACCACATAATTAAAGAACTTTAGAAAGGCGCTTATTAAATCAAAATATTATTATACCTCCATTTGTATATGAGCCATTTCTTTAGCCTGAGCCAAAGCAATCCTGGCCTCGGTCTGCAGCCTCGCTTGCAGAGCGTAGAAATCAGTCTCCTTGATATCAGTCTGATGTAATGACTGAGTTGAACGAGATTTTGATGTCTTTAAAGAGAATGGTGATTGACGCAATTTAGGTCCTGTAATTATTAAGTAAATATATGTTATTATGCAAAATTAAAAAAATAACAATAAGCTCCTTCACCAAATAAAAAATAAACCATCATGTATACAAAGCATGAAGCTATACAAAAATGTTAATACATACAAGAGGAAAATAATGTTTTAAATACTATACACCATTTAACATATAATTGAACAGGAAAGGGAATGATCACCATGTATGGGAGTTGTTTTTGTTTATTTTCAACCACTATCTAATTTTAAGTAATTTCAGTTTAGCAATAATTAATTGTATGCTAAATTAACATTAAACTACAGCTAACAACACTAAACTACAGATTTTGATATTAAATGTTATGGAAAAATGTATAATTCCACTTACCACATTGTGGGGCACTGTCATTTTTAGTAATATTGACTGAAAGTGGCCTAGTCTGATACGGATGGTTTTGACTGATTCCAAAAATACTTGTATGTGGTAAAGTTTTGCTAGAACTTTTTATAGTTTTCTCTACATCAGATGCTTGGGATTCATTATCTGATGCAGTCTCATTCATAAAACATATTTGTAGGTTCTTCCCTGATGACACAACACAGTTACATGAAATAGCCCAATGAAGTGAACATGTAGATTAGCACAAAGTTTGTTTCACATTATAGTTGTTTGTTTAATAATAAAAATGTTTTTTTTAATTGAATTATTAGGCACACTTCGGTTACAGAACAATTATTCTGTAATATAGAATTAAACAAACAACCATATTAAACTATACAAAGCTATAACACACAACTAATTGTACAGTCAATGTTTACAAAACACCACAAAAGAAATATAAAGTATTAATACCATTCTGGAGACGTGAATGTAAGCTGGGTTTCTTGCCAGGTCTCTCCGTGTGTCCTAAACTGTAATACTCCTCACTGTCAGCATCCATTGCCAGTCGTTTTCTGATCTCTTCCCTGTCATTGCGTTTCTGTAAATACAAATGTTTTTTATTTATAACCCATAATGTAGTCTACATCCTTCTGTGATTTATTTCTTACTTTATTATGTAGGGAATGTTCATCTGTTATATTGATTATTTTAGTAAATTTATCCAAAATATTAGGATTGCTATCAGTGATGATTGGCCAAGCGATTTCAGTTTTCGCATTTTCAGCTGACCCTAAGGCTCTAGGGCTTAACATCGGATCATCATAGTAAGTATTTGCGGGTACACTAAGTTTCTCCGGTTTGTTTAATTTCTTTTTAAATAAATAAATACGATGTTTATATCCCGTCTTTTCATTGTCCACGTTTGCGTGAATATTGTCAGACGTCTTACTAAATCTTCTTTTTATACTAGAAATAAACTCTTCAAACATCTTAATATTAGTCAGTCTTGTATATTTGGCAAAATTGAGCAATTAATTATGGCACAAATTATATTTGTTTTCGATTTCGAAGTATTTCGTGTAATATTTAAAAGAAAAATAAAGAAAATGCCACAATCCTGTTCCTGTCATAATTTGACATTTAGGGCAAGGACAAATCGTGACAATCATTTTGTTCTATTTCACTTTATGCATTATGGTTTAACTACATAGAAATTAAGTGTAAGTATGTTTAGCTGTACATTAAACATTATAAAGGAACTTACGAGGCAACAAATATTATCGACGGACTCATGATTATCATAAGTAATAGTGTACAAATCCAATAGAAATCGGGTATCTTTTTTGTAATGTCTTTGTTCGGAATTAAAATAAGGCATTGACGCCATCACTTCAGGAAATTATTGCAAAACACAAATGTTCGTCAAGAGCACGATAAATATACGTCACACCGTTGAGTACACTGCCGCAAGAAATGAGGTACAGCATAAATGCAACCGCACTGCCTACGCCGACGTTGAATCACTAGAAAGCTGGACTTGCTACTTAATGGCAATTAACTGTTACGCGCGGCACAACAAATACACGAGTGTGAATGTGTGCAGATACTGTTACCTTTATGGGCGCCGAAATTTAAAGTATAAAACAAACCTGATCTTTAGGTTTACTGTTTATTCGTGTAGGCTCAATTAAATTAAATATATTGCAGGTGGTTCAAGTTTATTACATTATTGAAAAACACTTACCCGCCTTTCTGCTTCTTTTGCGGCTTTTAAATGACTTTCGATGGCATCCAAGTCTATTTTTGGTAAGGCAGTTTCAATGTTGTAAACATCAAAACCATCTGTAAGAAAGCAGAATTATCATTGATTAATACTTGCAGATAAATGATTTTAAAATAAGGGAATGCTTTGTATTTTTCTGTACCAAATAATAAAATAATAAGTAAAATACAAAGCACAAAGTAATTAATATAGAACTTGATACAATTGACAAAGGGATTTGCTTGTTTCTTAATATAAAATTTTAACTTACCGAAATCATATTCCTTTGCATTGTCGAATATACGGACGGATGCAGTATTTTGACTATTAGGCGACTTTAATGCAATGGCCTGAGATGAAAATCGGTCGCTACACGCCTTCTTCGCACTGGAAAGCATTATGAAAATCGAGTTTTTAAATCAATACTTAAATAACACATTTCAAAATTGAACGCCGTGTATTGGGGCATGTGTTTAGATTTAAACTGAATCCATTCACTTACGCCTCGTCGTGATCTATTTAAAACTATGTGTTCAATACACAAGCTTAAAAGTTTGTTGTTTGTACATTACGACGTAGAAAAATTAGCTAGTTGAATACAACAGAAAATTTGACAATTTAAAAAGTGTGATTCTTACTTACCTTGGTAATATTGTGGAATTTTTCCTAAATTTACTTGAGGTGCTATATTCATTTTTATTTTGTTTTATTTTCTCAGTATAATTTACACTGTTAGACTTTACGGCTGGAGTTGTAGAAGATGTATTACTTATTTCATTGGAATTATCATCCATTATAACAGAAGCGGTTTCTTTTATATTCTCAGTCCACAGTCGGTCACGTTCACGCATTTCATTTAATTTAGGTATAATTTTTCTCAATTCTGTACTTAATTGTTTTATTGTATTCTCTACATTGTGACTTAACGCTTCTGTGTCGTATTCATGTTCGTAAATATTAATTTCGTCTTTGCCGTCCGATAATATAGCATCTTGTATTTTGTTATTTGAATGATTTTCTATTAACAGAAATGTAGGCCTGCTTAAATTCATTTCCTTTCTTGTGTTTTTTTCATTATCTTTGTTTACGTTGTTTAATTCCTCGGCTTCTTCCTTAGAGTATGTTGTAGATGTTATATCAAATTCGTTCTCTACTCCATCGTTTTGTGTCTCTACCAATTTCTTTATAACATGATTCATAACATCACTTATATTATTTATCGTGTTTTCTATCGGTTTTGCAAAAGTATCTTTAATGTCTTTCCTTAACTCTTCAAGATCGTCCTGTATATTGATGTTGTAATTTAAAAGTTGTTTTATTTCATCCTCGATCTCCTTGTTGAAATCACCGATTATATCTTTTGTATTAAAATTATTTTCTATATCCGTAGCTGAGCAATCAAAGCTTATAGATTCGATTGTGTTATTATTAGATACAGTTTTCAATAGATCTGGGATATCATTTTGCGCGTCATCTGAACTCTTAGTTTTGGTTTGTAAATCACTCAGTTGATTAGTTTCTTTAGATTTATAATTAGTTATATTGTTATTATTAAAGTTAACTTCGCTCTCACTTGTTTTTAACTGACAAGTTGCATCTATATTTTCCGTGTCCAGATCGTCATCTGTCATTTCATTTTCCGATTGATAAAATGTTTCAATGTTCGTTGAATAATCCTGAAACATGTGATAAATTTGTTATTACTATATTTTTATTAACATTTTTTCTTAGACTAAGGTAGCGTGCACAAAGATAAAATTGATTAAACAATTCTTCTTAAACTAAAGAAGTGACATAAGCAAAAGCTTTTGTTCTTCTACCTTAAAATATGTCTACTTTTAAAATACTTTATTTGTTTACGTTATAGTCGAAGCATTAATATAGCTCGTCTCACGTGTTCCGTAATTTGTAAGGTTTCTCTTACATGATTACACGTCAACACTGCAAGGTTTCTTAGAGGAAGTGATAGATTACCTGCAAAGTGTGCGCCAAGTGCTGGAAGCCGGGATAGTTCGGATTCACGATGCCCCTAGGTACAGGATGTGCAACGTTTTCAGACATTTCATCTGTATCTGAATTTTCAAATGTTCTTTCTTCGTCGAGGGGCGTTGTCTCTGAGTAACGCAGAAAAATTACACGATTGATTTATTTATTAATATTTTAAACATCCATTTTAAGTTGTTAAACTTTTGTTCGATTTGAAATGCTTTAACGATGTAAATAAGAACAATCTATTAGTCTACATTTAATCAATATAATCTAAGGCAACCTAATAAATAGTAACGAATTACAACGCTGCTCTAGTGCGGATATTCGTGTTCCGATTTTACGAAGCATCAAAGAGCCCTTTTTAAATTTTATTACGTATTTCATTAACGAGTAGATACTTTCGTTCCCACCTGAAGCGCCTCGCGTATAATTTCAATGCAATTTTTTTTGAAGAGCACTTTACATTAGTATTCGAAAATAAAATATCTATGGACCAATGCTTTCAATTTCTACTTTCTTTTTGATTAATCCTTATATTTTTGCTTAAAAATGTAATCGCAGCTAGAGATAGTCTTCATACATGAGAGGGAAAGTAAAAAAGGAGCTTTTAATTTTATCAGTACAGAAATGTGCGTTTAACATTATACAACCATCAAAAATACAGTCAAACCATAACTGAAAATTGAGGCCTACACCCACGAGTACGATGAATTAAACTGCCGTTTTAACAGTTGCTCGACAAGAGCGTCGAAAAAAATTGTTTATAGAGTTAAAAATAATTTCGCAAAACACAAGCGACTTTTTTTTTACTTTACAAATTTGGTGTCAATGACTTCATTTAAATACGAGTCTGCGTACTTTTAGCTGAATTTGTTACATAAATTTGCGTTCAATTATATCATCGCGAAAGTCATGATAAGTAATGTTAACTCTTACAATTTTTAATCGAAATACTTTTACTTGCATATATTTAGAAAATACTGGCTGATGCTCGCGAATTCGTCAGCGTATAGTTTTGCATACAATACTTCTAAAATTGTTAACATCGGTAAAAGAAATTTATAATTTTAATAGGCTCTAATACTAAAAAGCTTCTTATATTCTTTTCTTATAGCAAATTAAAAATTAAATTATCACATTGTAATTAAGAAAAAATACGAAATATGATTTTACGAGTCGTGATAACTATGAATTACGTTCATAGAGGTTATATTTGGTCCATACCGATACGAAGCGCAGTACTTAGGGAAGTGGAGTTTTAATTAATAACCGCAGTACTTACCTGGAGAGCTTTCAATATGAATCACATTATCTTGTTCCAGTTTTTCCGTAACGGTTCTCTGACATGAGTTCGTGAATATATTTTGATTATTGATTCTGTACTGTCTATTACATACTCCGCTTTCGATGGTGACGTCAAAAGTACAGTCTTCAGATTGAAAATTTGTATCCTTAATCTCTGTACTGTCTAGAAAAACGTTGTTGCAATTTTTATTATCAACGTCGTGAGTAGTTGTATTTTGGGGGCGGGTATTGTTCGAGAGGAGCCAGCTCCTATTGTCCGCGTTCCTATGCGATGCGACCCCGTTTCTGTTTGCTGTGGTTACGTTGCCATTGTCAGGGCTCTGAACAATCCTCATGATTATCTGTAAAATGTTTTTTCTCATTAAATACTGCATTTTAGCTAATAATTGTTGTAGAGTATGGAGATTGATTAATATCATTTTCAATATTGCTCCCCTGAGATACGTTAAATGTATTGCATTATTTGCAGAGGAGGGCTGCGAGAGTGGAGACTTCCTAATGAAGTTACTCGCTCTCATGTTTATATGAATGTATTAGGTAAAAAAAGTTAAAAAGGTAAAAAAAACAGGTTTTGTGAACGTGGTTATTAACAAACAAAAACAAATGGAAACTTCGAGTTCACTGTTACAAAAACAAACAGTATGAAAATGCAAATTTTGAATGCAGATAACAAATCGAATTGTAACAATTATACTAAGTAAAATAAAAAATATGTATAAGAAATAGTTAGTATAGCGTAACCGTAGCTACTATGCCACTTTTCAATACATAACGAAACCGTTCTATGGACCATTCGATACCGTCGGCAGTTTTATGAAAGGTTTTTTTTTTATTATAGGTACCTTCTATTACGCCAGTAGTACACGGTAGGTAAATTTTACGTTACATAATACAAAATACGAACGTGGACTTTTACTCCAAACAAAACAACTGTGTTTTTACCAAATTTATAGGGAATTGTTTGTACTCGTGTAGATAGAGAAATTTAAAAAGAATATAATAAAGCAAGACAAAGCAAAATGAAAATTAAGTTCATAAAAACATTGTAATAAATTCAAAATCTATTCTTAGAAAAGTCTAGTGGCAGGTTTACTCCACTTTGATCACCTGAAAATCACCCAAATAATAAAAGTGGTATAAACGTAATTATTCCTCCATGGTTTGTTCCGCTATAGTCATTAACGTGATCAAAGTGGAATAAACCAATGATTTTTAAATTCAATTCGAGACGTAGTGCATTTCAAAGACCTTGTTATTTTATAAGTAGAATATTACGTATTGTATGTAGGAAGCATTCAACATTCCTTCGACAGAGGAAGCTGCACCCATCGGCCTTAATCCGATAATCCATAAAGCCGCTTCATAAACCTTTCACGTGGAAAATAACCGCCTCAAATATCGTCCAATTTAATATGTCGTAAACAAAAAATAATTAAACTAGATAAAACACTTTTTACACAATCTTTTACTACTAAATTCAATACGCGTCCTTTACTTAAACAAAGAAATTTACAAGATTTTTTTAAATTAAAATGTTAATTCAGGTTCTGCTAAAAATTTCAAATTTAAGATTCTTATGACACGTACTCTTATTTCACGTATAAAGTTTTAAAACAATGCATAAATTTGATTTTATAAAAATTTTAAAATAGGACCGAGTTAGATATAAAATATGTTATGTAAGCTGTAAAAATTTGAGCAACTTTAATATAGGGTGTAACGTAGTTGAGGTCGGGTCCGTGTAGGTGTCGCTGCCGCGTATCACAAAGTTCTCAAGTGACACGTGACACACTTAAGTTACCGTGCAACTTTTGATAGGGATGTATAAACTTAGATGACAACGAAATTTATGGACTTTCGGAAAATTCATGGATGAATTTAACTATGACATAAATAATTTAGCTGCTATTTTGAACGTTCCAGCTTAAAGAGGAACCTTGAACTATAATTAATTATGCTTGCATTGAGTACCAACTATTTGTAACAGATATTTGACTATGATCAAAGTTAGTAACTTCTAATATTAGAGTGCACATTTGTATTAAAGAATAGCGCCACTCAACACTGTTTACTAAAGTATTTATGGGAATAAACAGTGGGCGAAAGCAAGTTGCAGCAAGAATAGGTCAACTCGATCAGGGAGGGGCCGCGCCTTTCGAGAATTACGCCATTAAATACAATACGTTGTTCTATTTCTCCGGCTAGAGCAGATAACTACTCTATTGGATTTTAAATTTATTGCTTTACAAAACTAACTGCATTTTGCATTATACTATTTTCCGGAGGACTAAAAAAGGTGATTAAACGTACAACTTTATCATCTTCATGTTTTTTTTCTTTCTTATTTTTTAATGAAAAAAAACTTAAATCAAAATGGTTTATCTATTACAGAAGGATAGGATAGGGATACTCCATTAACTCCAGAGGGTGACCTATACCAATCAATCTACATATTCCTTTTGCCTAGCTCTTCTCATAAACACGTCGCGACTTTATTGTACGTAAATAAGAAAGGAAATATCAAATACTTGTGACTTTTGTTTGGCTAGTTGCCAGCGGATGGACTGCTCCACAGGCGCCGATGTCAGGACTTCGGCTTATTGACCCATTCCGTAGCAAACATAAACCGTGCCTCGACATTTCTCATTAAATTTTCTTCTATTATCATTTTTCTTGACTTAACCATTAATCTTCAGGGATGTGGCAAGAAGAAAACAATAGTTAAATGGCGAAGTCAATTAATTTCGTCTGTTTTTTAATTACCACCAACTACGCTAAGTAGCTCTTAAAATTGGAAACTCTCGAGAGCTTTGCCGAGCGAACTATTTACACAAGTGCGAGATTTAATTAAATTTAATTGTAACATTAAGTACGAAAACAACTTCTTAATGGATTTTATGGAGAAACAAAAACGTCTGTGTTCTGAAATAGGCTCTAGTAGCTTTGATCAGTAGTTGAGACCGTACAAAGATAATAACTACGTCATTTATTGTTATCCTTTACTTATGTATTAACAATATAGACAATATTAAAATTATCGCCATGTGTAACCTATCACAAAATTTATAAGGATTAATCTTGATAGATTATAATGTTTCATGCTACTTTAAGAACGAAAAAAAGTATAAACACTGCCCTTCTTTACTCATTGTGAAGAAAATCGTTAATTGCAGTTAATATTTATTTAATTTTATGATTCTGTCCAAGCGTACCTCTTGTAAAATTAAATCAACATTTCTTCAATAAAAGTACAACATCGGATTATAATTTTAACGAGGCTAGCCTTTGCGCTGCGCTCGGCATCCTGCCAACGAATTTATTTTCCTATTTCTAACAGAAAATGTATACCCGAGGAATACCACGAAATTATAAAACATACGTCAAAATATTTTACTCATCTATCACTGTACAACCTTCGTTTGTAAACTTTATAAACAACTATTTTGCGTCACATCTACGTTCGAGTAAATCATTCATTAACGGCTAAAACCAAGTTAATTGCTAGAGAGCAATGTCCGCGCTTTTCCCTTAAAAGGCACGTAACTTGAGATACATTTCAGTAAGGGATTAACGAAACCGATAATTCCAATTACAAGTAACTTAATTCGAAGGCACTATCGATTTGACTATTTAAAAGTTCCTTTTATTACTGTATTCATTATAAAAGTATTTGATTAACCAAAACACAAGGCTAATGTAGTATATTCTGTTATGTTGTATCTTCTATCTTTTTAAATAAACAAAGCAACACTTCGAAAATTAATTAAATTAATTATGAACGAGACCGCTAGAAGCATCCGGTAGCGTGCCATCTGAATAAGCAAACCTCTACTCGCTTTCATATTCCAAATGAAAACAGTATCATAGTAAACAAGCCTCTACTTGCACGCCACTAATTAGAAAACTCTTCACCTTCAATGTATATTCAGTACCTTGACTTAGGCCACATATTGTCGTGACTTTGTCTTTGTTCAATTTTATAAACCGTTATGTTAGCAGCATTAAGCACTTTGTACCTAAACCACTTGAAGAACATTAAAATAAAGTTGCCATAGTAATGTTAATACTATACTAGTAATTACTATTATAGTAATGCTAATGATTAAATAATTAAAAAAAAATGAAAACGTGTTCGTTGTTAATTCTAGAATTACGGCATACAACTATAAAAAGTCTTACTTCTTAGACCCGAACAACGAATTTTCTTTAAAATTTTCGAAACAATTTCTTGTTACGAAATTTCGTTATAATATTCAAGATACAGTTGACTTAATTGTTTATTTATTAAAATCAATATCACGTTGACCTACAAACGCAGTACAAACAGTTGATTTCAAACAACTCAATAATTAAAATTGAATCGCAATAAAAGTTTAACAAGCACAACGTTACGTAAGTGTGCACTCTAACAATATATTTGTTCTGTGCAATATGTGACCTGACGTAATACATTTTTTACCGTAAATAAAAATGTATTGTTTATAATGAAAATATATACTAATATAGTATATTAGAAATTACAAATACACTGTACTTTTACTTCAATTTTAGTTCTTAATTATTTCGTTGGTGCTTTTTCTGTTCTTGTTAGATTTAGTCCTTCCATACTTTTTGTTTATATTTTACCACAATACTCTAATTAACAGAGTCAGCGTTACAAAGTATAACAATTTTGATGCAAAAAAAAATTCTGTGTCAACTTATGCAGCAATACCGTCCTCATTTTTGTTTAAAAACGTGTTTTTGTTAGTTAATTGCAGTGCGAGAAAAAATAACACTTTTCAGACTATTTAGTTATTTTTCCCTAAATATGTCGATTACTTTGCCCAAAATCTTCACCTATTCTATCTTATAGAGTTACCAAACATTATGAAGATATTTACAAAGTAAAGGCGTGATAGAGTGTTAAAACATAGAGCTATCCTACAAAGTGCGAGGGTTAAATATACAACCTACCATAGACATAAAAGTAAGTATAGAGTTAGGACGCAAACTCCTAGTCTAATTTAACAAGGCATATGGTAAATTAGTCTTTCGTAGCGCCAGGCTAAGAATTTTTAATTTCGTGGAAAAACATGCAGTTTATAACTTTGTTAAACAAAAACTACTAAATATGTAAAAAGTAATATCAATCACTAATATTATAGAATCATCTTATCAATGTACAAACCGATATAAAATGGTTGAAGATGCTACGACGTAGAACGATACAAATCGTAGAGGTTTAAACCTTAAAAGGTATACGCGGGAATATGACGTAAAATAACATTTAAGACATTATACTAATGAGGCTACTGCTACGAATACGTAGCCACTGAAACTGTAGTCCCAATACTGATATATTTAAACAAAACATTAAAAGATTGCACAGACCTGAAGAAATGTTAATATATTTTTCGTCAATTCAAGTTAAAAATAATAATACTAACTATTTTAACTAAACTATACCTATTAATTAAACTATAACTATTTTTTATATAATATATTTTATTGTATTTTCTATATCAAATCTTGTAAAATGTATAATATAGAAAATAAGAAATAAAGATAGATTGGAACATAATACTAATAATAGTACTTTTGTTTAATTTTTACTTTTAAATATCCCTGTTTTTGTTGCACTATAGCAGAATAGACATTTCTTCTTTTGAGCGTTTCATGTTCATCACATGAAACCAGTAGAAGGCTTTCACTGTACTAACACCAAAGCCTTAGTTCGCTCCCTTTTTACTTTGTCTCTTAAAGTAGCACACAGAAATGTTCAGGAAATCTTTTTCCGTTTTATTTTTAGAATCCTTTAGTATTTTTTAAAGTTTTTACTCTTTTAAGTTGGTAATTCTTTTTCAAAAAAGCAACGTTTAATTCTATAGTACTTTTTAACAGAAACGTTGCGGCAATATAATTAAAACCACATAAATCGTAATTAAATGCTTTTTATACACAATACTAAAACGAATAAACAAACCCAGAAATTAATGTCGCTTGTGGTTATATTACCACATTTACAGAAAACCGCACAAATCTGCATATGACCATATTTCAATATTTTAAAAATATACGTTCATATGGAAAATATTGATATTATCATTGTACAAAAGCGTATCTATTGATCGTATCTACGCTTTATCAAAGTGAAAATTTAATTGCGTTTCGAGTACCGTGATCGGAACGGTCTGTCGGGATACAAATGGCTTCCAATATTATGTTTTTTTTTACCCGTATACACTGAACCGCGCCGAGTTATGTTATTAGAATCTGTGATTCGATAGGGCAAGCTCATATCTTCAATCTGATATTCTAAAAATATGTATTTGGATACGACGGAACAAGCGACGTAATCTAAATTACTGTTTTTGTTACCGCTGTTATAAAACAATATAGGATTAAAGTGAAACTTTAGGCATGAAAAAAAACTTTTCCTATTAACACGAGCGAAGCTGGTGCATGTCGCCTACGTACAAAAATGTATCTTTTTCTTTTAATAATTTTCGTTATAAGACTTCTTATAAACATTTCGTCAGTGGGCTACGACAGCGGAATAATAAAACAAAAACGTCGTCGGTGAATGAGGATGGCGTGACCGGCGCGCCCTCTGCCCCGGCCTTTGCGATAATGGCCCCCAAAATGATGGATAACTGCGTTAAGTATTTCCTATACGACATTATGCCAATCAAATATCCCTAAACTTAACTATAAAAAATACATAACCTTTTTTATATGTACAATTAAACCTTTATTTGCAGATCAAATTATATTTCAGCAAAACGTTATAAGTCATTCTCATGAACTGCACAGGTTTTCTTACAAGTTACACGATTTACGAACTATACTTCAAAGAGCAAATTGGATACTTGGCTTAGGTCTCTCTTCTTTTTTTATTAAGCGTAGTATTGTATATAGTAAGTATATTCAGTATATATTCTACGCTTGTTCACCATTAACAAATACCAAAGTTATGCAATATAAGAGCACTTGGTATCTATATTTTAATTTATCACTGAAGTACGAATTCAATAGAGAAAATAAACGTGACGACATAGAACTAATCAATTTATACTTTAATAAAACGCTTTTCTCGTTTGCTTCGAAGGCAATTTCCTTTATGGCGTTACTGAGAAATAGTGTTTACTTAAATTGAGATAGCAAATATAGATCCTAATAACCATGGTAATTGTTTCTGTTTGTCTAATAAATAGTTACGATAAAGTTCCTAACATGAATTCTGAAGAAAATAAAAGATTTTATTGTTCTAAATCGGAGGTATCCTTGCCGAATAACATTGTTATTTTATTTTACAACCGAATTAAAAAAAAATGTCACTTACAAGATACAAAAGTAAACCCTACAATTAAGACAAACGATTATAGTGCCGTACCAATTTAAGTATTAGAATATTCTTGATTGTTTAGATTTTAACTAGTTTTTTTTGCATTTTTAAACGAATGTTTCCTAATACCTAAAGGTACTAAATCATAGTTCCTTTTAAAAATCATTCGAAGAAATTAATCGTTATTAAAAAACGAAAAAGTTAGTTATTAAAAAAGAATATTTCTTTTACAATAAACGAATAACAATAAACTTCTAGTACGTAGTCCAGTTTCTTGCTAACGTTTGGAACTGTATTTATTCTAGATTTATCGTCGATTACGGTTTAGTTAAGTACACTTTATGTTAACAACGGGTGACCCGCAGCCAGTCAACCATTTGCTCGTAAAAAGCACTTACGGCTGCTCACTGGTAGTGTGGCGCTACCACGCTGACGTGGGGTTCACTATCAATGTTGTTCTAATCCTACGTTACTATGGATTTTTCTGGTAGTACGTCTTTTTTCTTTCTTTATATAGCATTTATAATACTGCTGTAAACTGGTCAAGTCATTATATTTTGATTTGCATATATTCAATATAAAAATTAATCGCGTCGATGATGCATTTTGTTAAGGATTCCGTTTAACAATTGTAAAAATTAACTATAACATTATTATTAACTATTACATTTAACGTCGAAGTTACAGTCTTGATTGAGATATTTTTATAATTAAAACAGAGTAAAATAACTAAAGAGAGTTGTATGGTGTCATCTAAGAGAAAATATGTGGCGCATTTACATCGCTTAAGCACAGAGATTATACAGATTACTGTCACGTGTCTGCAAAAACAGACGTTAAAATGCATTCTATAAATAGCACTGGGATTTTATGAGCGGGCAATTTTTCATACAAAATAAGAATGAATGCACATTTCTCTGTATAACATATTCTTGTGAAGCTATAAAATGTCTATTACAGTATTTATTAATAGAACCTTTTCTTTGAAAACAAACAATACAAGTGCAAGTATTGACGTTCAAAGAAACGTATGCTTTTGTTTGAATATAACAAAAGAAGATATGAAAAGCGAATTGAAAACAATCTATTTTCGGAATCATACCTGTAAAGGGCGCCATCCTGACAATTGCTTAGCGCAGTCACTGAATAATAAATGCAACGGACAAGGTTATGCCGGATAGTTGGAATTTAGCGCTGCGTTGGCACGTCCTCGATAACGGGCACTATGTATTATATATAACAAAGATTTACGTCACTAAACGAGGTTATTGCAAGGAATAAGGTGGGTGTAAAGCGCGAGGCGGGCGTGCAACCCGAGTCGAGTTCGCTGCAAAATGATCGCGTGGCGAGCGTCTACGTAACGCCGGCGCCCGCCCGACCCGATGCCACCCGCCGCCGCCGCCGCCTGCGGGCTTGGGCGGCTTTCCATGGTAAATAACCTCGTATAACTAATACTTGCCTTTTTATTGATGATATTTTAACTCCCTTCTGTATTACTAGCTCACGTACATCACACATTATAGTTCTTGTTGTTTTCTTTAAATATGATAAACCTAAACGTAACCAGCATTTTATTTTCTTGTTTTTTAAATGTATGTTTTAAGTCAACTAAGTCTGTTTTAATCCTTAACGGTTTGTGATTATCATCTCAACATATTAATATACGTTATCTAGATTTCATTCATGTTCAAGAAAAAGGCGTCAATACTTTATCGTCGTAACTACGCTTCAACTTTGTAGTAAGTTGTACAATATGCCCATCTACAATAAATTATGTTGATGCTACCATTCATTGCCCACTACCGCCCTCTACCTAGATTTTAACAAACGTGAAAAGATGTCGCTTTAGGAGGCAACGAATATAGTTTAATTTCGATTTTTCCCACCACCCACTAGATGGCGCTGAATTTCGATGATGTAATTTAATTTTAGTTACTGGTCCCATTTTCGTATTTCTTGTCCAAGCAACTTCATAAAATAGGTAATCGAACGATACACTTAAATATAACCTCTGAATTGAGTCAGAATTGTTCATTTCTTTTCAAAAGCTTATAAAGAGTCAGAGAAACATTTAAAATAATTTAGTACATTATATTATTATTCTCGTCAAATAAAGAAAAAAAGGCTTTAAGAGGTCGAATTAAACAATTTTAAAGTACTCTAAGTGTAAAACTAATGTATATAGGAGTTTGCCGCTAGGATCAATTCTTATGATAACGAGTCGGCATTCGGGTCACGTTTCTGTACCCACTTCCCGAACGTAAAGAGCTTTTGTACTAAAGAAAGTTTTTTTTAAAAATGAAATGTTGAAGTAAATGTATTTTAGTTAATTTCAATCTAGTTAATAATATAATACAGATATGTTTTACAAAAGAAAAGCAAATAAACGTAATAATTTTAATGAAATATTTGTTAACAAAATGACATAGAATTTTCACTAAGTTATTGTTATGTTCTTTTAAAAATATATGAATAAAATGAAAAATAAATTGAATCCGTAGACATTTTTGATTCAAGAAATAAGAATAAAATACTATGTTGTAGTTTAAAATTATGCACATATAATTTTAAGTTTTCGCAGAATAATTATTTCCTCATATTTCACGGAGTGTCCGTAAGCGAAGCAACGCGGAACTCTCAGACACTTAATGAGATACTGTGTCTACATTTCTACGTGCTTAAATATAAAAGCTCCCGTATTTTTTACAAATATAACCCCATCTCTAAAATTACATTCACACGAGAAGTTTTTCTCGTATAAGTTTACCCGCAAAGCTTGAAACGAGTAAAACGTAACTTAAAATCTCAAAAACACATTTGTATAATAAAAACATTTTCCTATTCATATACAAAACAAAGTCGGTATTGAAGTAAATAATTTACAAGTTACCAAGTTAAAAGCAGACTTAATGACGTACTGTTTTGAGCACCATTGTTGTGTTGTTTACAGTAAGCAAGTCGAGTACGCGTTCAAACAGAGCACTTCTCCAACACTGTCTTTTGTGACGGGACTGAGGATTACGAAAAAACGAAAGACACCTCCTTGTAAAAGTCTTTGTAAAAAGTTATTCTAAAAACATTGTAGTAAAACACTACATCAATAATTTTTACGGAATATAAATAATTTCATCCTGATAAGAAAAAAAATTCAATAATTTAATATTGAACTATTTTCAATGGGTTAAACTTCTAAGCCAAGGAAAACTTAGAGCAAGAAATAAATCGTTTTAATTTTGAGGTCACCGCGAAAACGTTTCTAAGTTGCCTGTTAAACTAAACGAACAGAACGTCGATCGATACGTTAGGGGACTATTGAATGCGTGTCGGATAATGGATAAACTTTTTTGGAATGGACAATACCAATATACAAAACTCCTCCATCCCGCCCTCTGTTGATTAAATTTGTCAAGATGAATGAGACGCCGAAACCAAGTAGATTACATTTGCCATCCTATATGTTTAATCATAAATATTTTATATCATAAATGTTACTAAGAAAACATTAATAATTTTACTAAGTAGCGTAGTACCTAGCTAGAATGTTAACTTTTATGTTAAGTTATAAAATTACTCCATAATTATCCAGATGTAATAGAAATGTATATAGCTAAAAAAAATTGTATAACAAATTTTGTGGAATTAAGCACTCATATATTGCTGTACAAATGCTAGGACGATTTTGCATCGCTTTTATTTGTCTGAAACAAAAGCTAAACACAAAAGCTCAAGGTTTGCATCAATTGGCATTTTTCCATTGAAAGTCAGGAAATCAATAGACTGTGTTCACTTGTTTAGCTTACTCGACTCAATCATGGTACAAACTCATATAAGTACAAGCACGTTGCAGTCCCGACGGCGAGGATATTCCAGATTTTACTGTTCCTATATGACGCTAATAAAATAGTTATGCTTTTAGTATAATTTGCAATCTACTTTTTTTAAATTGCGTATAATAACATCTTTGACTCTAATAGGCGAAAAATTAAATAAAACACTACAATTTATAAATTGTTAAACGAAATTAAAAAGTTACAAATAAAATGGTATACAACTGGAAAATTCTCCGCTTTACATAAGTTTCGAATTTGTTTGTTTAGGGGTCTGAAATAACGAAGTCATTATAAAGGGTCACAGTCTGAAACGAGAAATTGTTATTGCTTAATGTTGGACCTATTTTAAAATATTTACTACTCTATCATCTTTAATTCAAAGTTTAAAAATTGTTTCTGTTTTTTTCTTTTTGTGTATTTCTGACGTCTTACAAAATTTAAATTAAAAAAATCTACAGTGGTTTAAAAACGCCGTATACTTAAATATGGACTATCATGCATTATATTTTAATGTAGATGGATTAACTGTCCTTATAACTGTTACAACTTATTGCAGTATTGATTAGCTTAGACTGCACTTGTTTTCTACAAAAGTTAACATAAACTTACTAAGTATGTCTAATGACTTTAACTTTATCCTTTCAACCTCGCGATAGAACGTAACGTCATAATCTAATCGTGAACAATTCCAACTTTTACTTAGATGTCGTTATTTTATAGAAAGCAGAGTTTCGCAGCTTGGTTCCGTAATTTCATAGTGACCTTGAAATAAAACTTTACGTAGCGTAAGGGTGTAAAAATTTAATTGCTTAAGTTTTAAACTCATGAGAAATAGTATTAAAACTTGAATAACTACGTCAAACACCCACTACATATGTTTCAAGTTATTTACAAGTCTTCTGGATTCAAAGGGCCGGGGTAATTTTGTACTTAAAATTTTACCATTGCAAATCTTAAATTGGCTAGTAAAGTTGCTTGTGACCAAAAGCTTTGTAAGGCCTTAATTTAGGTCACGTAATACTTTTTTAAAAGGGTGTTGAATGCATAATACTTACTGTGTTTTAAGTATTAGCCATCTAATATCGCATTGTTATTAAGAGAATTAGTAATTGCAGGTAACCCTGTAATTCATAGTTTTAAATTAAACTTATTTATCTTTAATTACAAAGTTTTATTCGTCGTGTAACAAGGAAGTGGTCGATACATTTGTAGGATGTGCACAAAGACGGAGACCACAAAATCAATAATGCGTCTTAATTTACATGGTTGCGTGGTGAAGTAACCGCAATACCGCCACACGTGTTTTGTTTTATTACAATACATAATTATACACGTTGTTATGTATATTTACATTATTATTTTGTTTACAATGAATTAAGCTGTTTTATTACTGCGTTAACGATTTTCTATCGATTTACTTGGCAGTTATTTTAATATAATTAGCTAATAGTTGTGTTCTTTTAATAAAAACGTTTTATAAAAGAATAATTGTTATTTGGCATGAATTTGTATCGTATTTAATGTTGCGTTAACATCAAAATAAATAAAACTCAATTAACTAATAAGAATTATCTTCGCGGCATTGCGACAGTGAAAACTGACGGTTAACCCGTCATGTCTTAAATGCATCGAGGGAATTAAGTTCGAGAATGATTATAACAAACGACCTGTCCAACCCGGGTAAACTTTATGACACAATTTCTTACGTGTAATACTCGTATGATAATAAACTAAGGTGCTTCTTAACACACCTTGTTTGTTTAGGCTCGACTGATAAAGTTATAAATATTTAATAAAGTGCTGAAACAAAAAGGAGGGAAGATTTTGAAGAAATAAGTATACGTTTTAGATATATGTTTTGATTGTAAAATTGAATCCACGCAATATCCACTCACATGTTCTTATTTATTATTGCTTTCGCCAGCGATTTCGTCGACGTGTAATTATAAAAAATAAACAATATTGAGTACCCTACGTGTTATTCCACACTATGACAAACATCTACGCCAAATTTTATAGAGATCCGATGAGCTGTTTAGGCGGCAAACTCTAACAAACTTACATCCATCCATATAAACGTATTTAAAACATTATCTTCATATGAAAAATACAAATAAAACCGATAACTATGTTATGAAAAGCCTCAAAATAGTTGTGCTTCTATTTCTTCTTTCTACTTTCATGTTTATTTCAAAAATTGTCTAACATTCAGTGAGTCGTGAGCCTTTTGATCATTTCAGTGTAAAAGATACTTTGAATTTTTCCTCTCAGCCGTAAACCTCTTATCCAAATAAATTGCTTTACTTTGGCGTCATACTTTTCATTTTGCGTATTTATCGTTTAATTTTAAAAATACAAACAGTAGTAAAAGCTATAATTTGATGACTTTAGAAAAAAAAAAACTTTAGATATCGATATGTAATTTTCGTATTTTCATTTGCAGTTTATATGCTTTAAAAAAGCCTTTGAAATGCTGAAATCATTCTAAGTGAAAAAGCGTTAAAATTTGAGGCCATTCCTTTTGTCAGATTTTAATGACGCGACCCGGGACGGGACGGGCCTCTATTGTGTTTTGTTTACGTTAGGAAGCCAAGTGCGTAGTCACGGCTACGTCTTGAACTTTAGCGTGAAAAACGTACAGAAATACCAAACAATTAGGTCGTTTTCTTATGAAAAATCCTAACTAGCAACGATTGGAATTCCGGCACACAATTAGAATTCAAATTGATATTAAAGTATATTAAAAATAATGAATTTATTAGTATCGTTAATTTTTTTTTAAGCATGGTCTTTTTATAGCATTTTGTACTCATTTCTAAATGCAATCTCATGCTTTCAAAATGTATATGCATGTAAAATTGGATACATACATTATGCAGCTGGCTCATTCGTCGTGTAATTGCAGATGTGACATTTCCCGCTAGTCTAGCAAAATAAAAATATGAATACTCTCAAGCATTCTTCATAATAAAAATAAATAAATTGCACGGTGACGTGCTGCTTCAGTCCCACTAACCGTAGTCTGAAACAGGCTCGAGTGGTCGGAAACATTGACCCAGTTACGAGATCACTCCGCAATGAACGTACGCTTAATCAAAACCACTAAAGATACTAACAAAAGACAAACTCGATTACTGCCTCGGTTTAATTCGTTGCAGGCTTATTCCGGACAGTACTCAGACATCCAAAGCGAATTAGTTAATCTACTTTGTACTTTCTTGTTACTGCTAATATTGGAGTTTTCTTGTTACTGATAATTGAAGCAGTTATTTAAAACAACGGAATAGATAGATAACAGATTTTCTGGTATACCAATCATGTAGCAACATCTAAAATTGAAAAAAAGTACAGTTAACAAAGTTTTTTTTTAGTTCACTGTAACTAAAGTGTCAACTTATAAATTAATTTATCAATAACATATACATAAAGTTACACCACCGTCGCGTGTTTCTAAAAACAATAAGAAAATATCAACCGAAAGCAAAAAAAATGCAACCGTTCGCCTTCGAAAGAATCATAAGTATAGGAAAATGGTAAAGCTGCTTTGAACAGTAGCAATGTTTGTTATTGACAATCAGCAGCCTATCCTTTTCAATGACAATATTTTTCAAAATAACAGTAATATCTATCCAAAAATATCTGTTTATTCTCCTATTTATATATTGAGAGATATTCTTATTTAAGATTTTTAATGATGCGCGCGTCGGGGAACGACCATTGTGCTCTGTTTACGTTTGGAATACGAGAGCGGGTGTCCGCTACTTCTTAGAAGCAAATAGTAGACAAAGAGTTTAATTAGGGCGCCGTCGCTACGTCACCAGGTATAATGATGCTCGCTATAAATAGGTCTTGTTTATTGAAGCTGGATCTTTAAGTAATTTGTTTCAATTTTGCTTTTGGAAACGCAAAATTTGGAACATTTATTTTTTTTTGTCATGTCATGTCATGTCAACATATGTCAACTAAAATGCACCTCAAATGTCTTACGAAATCTTGTTTTCATAATACATCCTTTTGTAAATAACGCATTACTTATTTACCCATTTTAACAAAATTTAAAGTTTGATTATATTCTAGTCTAGTTGACGCCACTAATGGATCTACCATTAAGTTTCAAGTCGACAGTAAATCATAGACAAATCCGAGACGAATACAATAAAAGTTTTCACATTACGAACACAACTGTTTCCTAGAATTTCTCCAGACGAGTGGATCGATTGAGAGCGTTCCGACACATTTAGCATGCGTCACTGAATCGGAAGATGTTCTTATTGGAATTAATAGACAGGGACGAGTGGAAAATGGAGAAGGCACAGTTCATACATGTTAAATTTAATGAATTAATGTTTCACAATATCGCAATGAAAACTGGCTACTAATATTATTTTAAAATTTTCAACACCACTGGCGCAACCACGTAGAAAGGATGAATGGTTCGGAGTGTTAAACGCGCATACTTGGGACAGCCCAGTCGCAGGCGCGTCTAAGAAATCTCCCCATTGATGAAGTAGAAAAAGACCATAGCATTTTTTGTTGTCGGGGGTAATGCATTTACGCACAGGGACTCCCGGCTTTATAAATTTCGACCGGACTACCCACTAAACACCGCGGTGTTCTCCTTCGCCCAACCGGGCCGTGTGGCATCTACGTTAGTTTATCCACGACCCGGCTAGGGGGAGCCCCTTGGTAGGGGCTCAACACGTGTAGGGAGGGGTCAGATATTAAACCCCTCCCATCACCCAACGATGATGGCCCCCTCGGAACACAAGAGGGGGCACAAGATCATAGCATGTTTCAGTTCGCGACTGGGTCAGGACACGGGATCGAGTAAAATGAAGACTTCTGTGGGCGGAGGTGAAGGCCCATTGGGAGTCAGTTAAATATTTAATTCACTAATAGCATAATACTTTTGAATAAAGTAGCTAAAACCATGAAAATAAATGCAGCGCAACCAATCTCACTTTAAAAGCAATCGTTTTAATTAATCAAATGAACCTTTAAATCTCGGCTATCTGGCTGTAACTTGATTTATTTTTAGTAGCGTTCGAATAGCTTAAAATACCTACGGTGATATATTTATAATTAAAGTAAGATAATAGTTTCGACAATGTATTAAAGTTCACTGTCAGCAATTAATAGTGACTTAGTATGAGAAATCTACACTAAGGGACCACTGAAAATCATTGAGTGACTTTGAGTAACAACACAATGCATTGAAAAAAAGGTTAGAGTACCAGTACTTACAGCCCCATATGCATTAAGTCGATAGGGTTTTGTTATCAGATAATGAAGAAGAATGGGGAACCTTTGCGTTCCCTCTACATACCACTATTCCATTATAGGCCTATTAGAGGCAGTAAGTGGGCCAATAACTCACTTACAGAACCGAACCCCAACTACTTTGTATTAATTTTCAATGAGAGCATCACTAGCAACCGTTAGTTTTCACTTCCCAAAACAAATGAATACAAATATATAGTTATCATTTTAAATATTTCATCTTTTTTATTAATTTATCAGTGTGAGTGATTTAGTCTACAGAATCTGTACGATCAAACACCGAACGAAAGTTTCAGAGGTCATATGTGTATAAAAGAAAATTTTCAAACGAAGATCAAGACAGTGCAAAGATTTACGCGAGTTCTTAAAACTTTTATCGAGTTGTAGGAACAAGTGTATGCTCGTGTCGTCGCTGAGATATCGTCGTAACCGAGTTTGATAATTTCCCAACGGATTTTTCCAATCAACTGGCAATGTATGTAACCTTATTTCCTTATTTCTATTATATCACACGCGTAAAGTAAACATTAAGTAGTTCTAGTTAAATACGTAAATAATGTAGACGTCAAAACTAGTGAAATTGCATCTTTTTTTCTGTATCCAAATAATGTTAATCCAAATCTACTATTACCAAATACATGATTTTCAAAATAAACATTTTTGTACGTATGTTGTCAGTGAATACCAAAGTTTACACAAAATGGGTATCAGTCGCTTGATATGATATATGAGTGAATGTATTGAAAACATTAACCCAGTTACTACCTGCGTGCAACATATCGTTTCGTCAGGAACACTAAAAGCTTTGATCGTAAGTTACAAAATACTTGTATCTCGTTACTTCATACATCCGCTTTGAAAACAACAGGGAGCAGGAAATATTGTTAAAACACAAATAGGTATGTAAGTACCAAAGTCTTTAAAGTCTCAAGTTTTTGGGAAATAAACTTAGGTAATTTATATCTTTTTTACATAATGTATTATGTATATGGTAATGCGAGCCTAAAAAATTAAATATCATTTATTAATATTCGTACACAAAATTATCATAGGTTGGTGAGTTGTGTGAAAAAGGGAAGGAAGTGAAAAATAATGAACGCTTAAATACATTTAATGAATAAAACAAATTGGTACGTAACAAAGTCCCTTTGGGTTTTTTCGACTTTGGATATTTACATCATACTAATATTTTAAAGGCGAAAGTTTAGATGGTTGGATGTTTGTTAGAGTTTGTAGCCTAAACGGCTGAACGGATTTCGATGAAATTTAGTACAGATGTAGAGGATAATGTGGAAGAACCCATAGGCTACTCACTTTTGTATTTTTTTTATTTCACGCAGACGGAGTCGCGGGTGAAAGCTAGTACAATATAATTTCTACATAGAATTAAATGAATGTGAATTTATATTCATCTCTATAAACAATTGTACGTGTACCTACCTATATAAGTAGTTATAATAATAACTATAGAATTTATAGTATAGATAAAAATACTTTTCTTTTATAACAATCATGTAAAAAAACATTATATAAAAACAAAGCAAAGTTTTCCGTTAGGATACTTCACATTTCAGAGTACTTTGCCTTTATGGCACATAAACCAATTACACAATATTATAATACGTCTACGCGGTTAACGGCAGACGCGGCGTCTTGGGAGGCAAATATTACAGGCCGTAAAGGGGACGAGGCCCTCCGATTTATTTTAATGTTTTACGATCCAAGCTTCGCCCGAGAGTACCTCGTAAATAAAATCTTATGATTACAGTAAGCTTTATTTTACCTTAAAATCTGTTTTATAAATATTTACGTTTACACTTTCAAATCACAGTAAAAAATTACAGCTTTAGACTCGTAATTAATTAACTAGTTTTGGTTTACGATTTACGATCAAAATTGAATTGCGATCTATCAGAATTTACTAAAGAATGAAATTACCAGTGATCAAATAATATCTAACTTACCTTGATATCACTTTATTTCACAGAAATAAATTTAACGAGACTGTTGAAATACGATATTGTGTGTACGTTGGTATGTAAGGTACGCGGAAGACGGGCGCATAGCGTAGGCAATGCGTCTGTACTGACTCAGGCCACCCCTCCCGAACACGGTGCGAGCCGGCGTAACTCGCAGCTACGAAATATTGTAGAGGTTCGTAGCACTTTTCGTATAAAACAAATTCTATTTAATTTCATACTCACGTTGTATTTTTCATTTACACACTCATACTTACACATGTAGGTTTAAGGTAAGAAGTTTTTTTAGAGTTGTTTTAAAAACAAGATTTTATATTTTATTATTCTTTACTCGTAAACTAGAACTAATTAAATTTCTTCAAATAAAACTTTTCATAAGAAAAAATCTATTTTGTTTTACCTATTCCGTATTGTCAGAGTTAAAGTTACTCTCATTATTTCAATTAAGATATTTATCAAGAATTTAAGAATTCGTATTGACGAAATACGTTTTCGTAACTCCACGGCGAGCCCTTCTATTCGCGGCTAGGAAGCCCGCCGATAAAATCATTCGGACGGAAACTGAAATAAGCTCAATGTCTAGAGCTCCCGTAATGCTCCGCACTTGCCGGCTGTTTTACGCCGACAGATAAACGGATCCTTTTATACTAACTGCCAGATTACAATCCTAATGAACCTAAAATATTCCTTATCAGAAAACGCGGCAATGTAGAGAACTTTTTTTGGTTAAATCTACAAAGTTTTTTTTATACTTTTACTGACTGTGAGCTTTCACTACACCGCCACTGAGTTTTCCGCGCTTTAAGCATAAATAAATAATCCAAACAAACCTGAAGAGGTCTATTTTCGGCTACAATACGAACAAGGTTAAAACGTTTGAGTAATGCGTTTTTACATATCGGCAGTAGGTTTTATGAATACGCTAGAGTCTACTCCTACTAAAAGGGTGGAGATGCTTTTTTTTTAGGTTTTCAATTAAATTAAACCGATGACAAAAGAATGTATAGCATTATTGTCTTTGTCAATATGTGTTATTTAATATAGGTAACTTTATATTGTAATAACGATCAGTCAGACCGAGTTTTTTTTTTTATTTTCAGTGGACGAAGTCGCGGACGAAAGTTAATTTCACAGACAATCTGGGTTTTTACCTAATTGCATATTTAACTTCAACAAAGGTAAAACTGTTTAAAGGTGCATTTGTTTTTTTTTTTAGAAAGTCAGTGAACGTTTTACTAAAACTATAAACTGTCATATAAACGTTAGAGTTGTAACGAGTTAATTCGGATGACGCTCGTTAACTTTTAGCTTGATGAAACTCGCGTTGAATTTTAAAACGTTATTTGACGGTAAAGAGGACGTTGAATAATTGCATTTTTATTTAAAATTATTAGCTCTGTTTGAGAATGAATGCATAAATTATACAAGCAAATTAATACAAGCATTGTTTTATTTAACAGATTTCAGTTTTTAGATTCAATATTGCTTATATAATTCTATTAATGAATTCAAGTCTTCATTTCATTTTTTTAAATAAAAGGAAAGATTCTTTTTTTCAATTTTCTCTAAACAATACATATTGTAGTTGTAAAAATATATAGGAATTGTAAACAAGTAGAAAATAAACACAATAAATAACAATTAATTTTTATTTAGAGAAATAACAAACGTTGGTTGATAATATCCATCAGGACCCATTGTCTTTCTTTGGGAAAGATGAAATTCAGTTATTTCTGTTACTCCAAAATCATAATCAGCAAATTTATTCAGTATTTCAGAACCATCGAATTTTTCTCTAACTTTCCTTCCGTGGGACTCTTCACTCTTTGATTCGCTTCTATATTTTGAATTTAATAAAGTAACATGCAGTTTAACCTTGTCTCTACCATAATCATTGTTGTTCATAAATCCTTAAAAAAGCAGACGTACATTAATTTCAAACTTGCCAAACCAAACTACAATAGTAGAAAGTGGTTAACAAAAGAAATCCGTCTTAAAATATTAACCCAAGATTTCTCTCTGCAACATTTAAGAAGGTGACCTTCAAAATAAATTGTTAATTAAATTATTATATTTATAGTTACCTGCTTTATAAAAATAATTAACTAAATCATCAGCTATTGTCTGAAGGATGTCAGTGCCGGCTTCATCTTCAACATTTCCATACAATACATCTATATTTTTTGGATTATCATTCATGTATGACAAACCTTTCAATCTTATACGTAGAGGTAAGTTATCTTGAAGTAAAGGCCTGAAAATGTAATCTTTATTACAAAACTTATCTACACTAGTCACCCATTTGTAGTAATTTAACCATCTAAATAAACGCGAAAGTTCGTATGGATGTTTATTAGTTTGTTACCTAAATTGCTAAACAATTCAAGGGATACAATGAAAGGCATAGATGTAGAGAATAGTCGGGAGAAACACATAGGCTACTTTCTTTTTTTTTTACTCCGTGCGGATAGAGTCGCGGGAGGAAACTACTTATACATATTTTTAATTGATATTTTTGTGTAAAATTATACATGGATTGATTACATACTTTAGTACTCACATTATTATATTATCTTTTGCTTCACTGAATAGCTTAGAAGCTTGTAACCTTTCTTCATTGTCCATCAAACACATCACACCAATGGTGATATGTAGTTTGTTTGCCCTTATAAATAATGATTCATCTATACCTTTTACTTCTTGCAATACAGTTTGCTGAAAACATAAATTATAAACCATTCAAATATATGCTTATGCTCAATTTATATAATAATACTAAATATATCCAAAAAACATAAACAAAATCAATATTTTAATGACTTATCTAATCAGAACATTTATGTACTCCCTTTTACCTTGAATATTTCAAAATTATTCATTACAATTGGATTGTTAAAAGGAATCGATATAAAATGAGTAGGTCTCTGTTTCATTCTTGATGACATAACTATTATATTGATTCTTCTACGAGCCGCTTTTACATTCTGTAAAAAGTTGCAAAATATATTATAATATAATAAAATTAAAAATGTCATTTTATTACTTCATAAATCTTGTTGCTTGTAATCTGAAATGCGTCGCGTCTATCTGTTACTTTATTTAATATGTATTAAGTCACTATAATTTAAGGCACACCAAGTTTTTACCGAGTAAAATAATTACTTATTTTGTGTGGTTATATCTTAGGAATTTACTCACAGTAACACTCGGACCAAGTATTGTGATATCACCAGCTTCTCCTTGTTTTGGTATTTTTATATTTGTTCGAGTATCTCTCTCAATTCTGCTTTTCATTATTCCCTTTTTTCCAATAATTGATCCAATGTAATGCCTACAAACAATTTATTTAGTCAATCACTGATCTTTTAACTCAATTACCTATTAAATTCATCTATACTCAAATGTACTTTCTTTTTTATACTGTAAGGTGGCAAACATGCAAGTGGCCATCTGAGTCCATCAAAATGGCATAGCAACCACTAACCATAGACATCAGCATTTGCAGATGCGTTGCCTATCCTTAATTGATCGAGGAGTAAAAAATAAAGATGATATTTCTTCTTCCTATGTGTCTTCTCCATCGTCAAATCCACTTTTCCTTCCCATCCTTTCCTCTTAAGAAAAGTGGGGACAAAAAAGTGACCAAATTTAAGCCTCCAGCATCACACTCATCAGAGGAAAGGCAGAATTGCTCCCACTTCACGCCTGTCTTCTGTGTAATTGTGGTATTCCACTACGCGAAACCTGTCCAATCGTGCGAAGATGTTAAAGCGAGCTCTACCGCTGTTAAATCACTTACTTTGATACATGAAGGCTTGTAGCAAATCTATTACTGTCTATTTTAGTTATTTCGAAATCATCATCTGAATCATCATCACCCGCATCTTGGAACGTTATTTCTGAAAAATAAGCTGTAAATTAGCAAAATTCAGACAATGACCTATTTTAAAATTCATTGCACATAACTTGTACAAGAAAAAAAAATAAAATAGATACTTGGTGTAGTATTCAATTATGCTTTTATTACATAGAAAAACAAGTAATATAGAATGTTTTACAGAACAACTAAAATGTTAACCATTCTCGTATAAATCATGTTCTTGAAGAGCTGAAATTTCCGTATTCGGATCGTTTATTCTGTAACATCGTCCCTCAATCCATATTACTTCAGGTCGTAGAATATTATTCATTTTTCTACTTCACAATGATAATAATCAGAATATTTTTACTAGATATCTAAAAGTAAAAGTAAAATGATGTTTTATTTGGTTTTGTTTTGATGTTGAGTCATTTGACATTGACAATTTAAACATTGACACATGGATTTCATGCGCGGTTCACACCTGGCCAGTACAGTTAGACAGTAGCAATGGCATGGTAGGGACTATGTATTGTTGTTATAACGTGAGCAACATTATGCCTGTCTGTTATCCTTTACAAATAACCTTGGAGGCGTCAAGACAGTAGCAATAGGTTCCTGATGCAAATAAAATTATTATTTGTAACAAGTATTAAGTTCACAATCCCAAAACAACGTTTTTAGTTGCCATTCTATCAATGTAGCTTTTTCCAGCTGCATACGCAATCCGGTATGGGAGTGCTTTTTTTAATTTACGCCACAGTTATGACGGTCTTGCAGAATACATTTGTATAAAATATATACCTGTTGAGTTTGTTCGTCCGCACTGGTGGCAAACGAGCAAGCAGCCACCTGAATCCACCAAACTGGCGAAGCGACCGCTGCCTATAGACATCCGCAATTGCAGATGCGTTGCCTATCCTTTATCGGAGGCGGAGACGCACATACAGAGGACATTTCCCTTATATAGGCGTCTCCCCCACCGTCAAATCCACATTCCCTTTCCATCCTCTTCTAATATGAAAAAGTGTGGGAAGAAAAAGGGACTAAAGCTGGGCCTCAGTCTGTCCAAAAAAATAGAACAATTCCGAGACACCGGACTAAAATGCTTACTGGTACCAGTTAACATTCCCATTAACACTATGCTAGTTGATAGACAATCCAGTCATGGAGAGCTACCTACCGACTTTACTGGCCATGGGTGAACCGCACATTATGGCTGGTTCATCTTTCATCTCGTTCACATTATAAGACTTAAGTTTATGTTTAATTTAAAGGTAATAATAGTAATAAGTAGTAGAAAATAAATATAGGAACCCACATCGCGGAAAAAATGCAACTAATTTATATGCACACATTAAAGAGTCATGTAGTAAAGAAGACTATTGAAGCTCCCCCACGCAATCAGACAAGGAACTTTATATTCTTAGCATGTGGGCCACAACTAATAGGGCATAACTTAAGAATACGATATTCAGATAAAGAACGACATCAGAAAATGAGCGACCTCCGCTCCCTTCGACAGTACTCAAGTCCAAGTCCGGATTTGGAATGGTAACAACAGGAAATCTGGGTAACAACTGTCTAGGAAAATAGCCGGATGTAATAGACAGAGTCTCAACCACAACATATTTACACATAAGTTGTATGTATGTGTATAAGGGCAAATATGTAAAATGTAGTTGACAGTTGGGAACATTTTCAATTTACCATTCATGATAGTCGTATTTATATAACGTCACATCATATCCAACATTTAACAAATGCTACATGTAATAAGCGATACACGATAAGCTTATCAAAATCTTTTGTCCATTTCGTGTTGTGCGCGGAACGAGACAACTTGTTATTTGTATCAAATCAATTCGTTATTACTTACATTTTAATGACATAGAATAAATGTAAAAATGAATCAAAAGTGTCAAAGGTCGGTGTTAAGTTACCATAATGCTAATTATCAATATATTTCAGTACAATTTAAGGATCAAAATGGTGAGTAATAAAAAAATGCGACTCTATAAACAAAAAAAAAAATTATGATAACGCAAGTGTTACATTTTAAGATGATAATAAATGTGCTGTTTTGTTACATTATTTTTAATGTATTCATTATGTCTGCTACGTTCTATTTATAATTCACTTGCACATCACATCATATACTTTAAGCATATTTTTACAAAAAGCAGATTTTTATTATGCTTTTAATATGCCGATACAATGTTTAAGCTTTCTTTTCACTCTGATTTTCAAACTACAGAATTTCAGACAACTTTTGCTGATAGTTTTGTTTTAACGTAACGGTTTTTCACGCTCTGTTGGTTCGGGTTCGATTTCATACGATCCAATTTTTTGGCCATTTCTTGGACTTTGAGCTTGTAGACTCTCCTTCGGAATTAATACTACGATCATTAATCAACGAGTATTGGATTTTCAGTTTACAATATTCTTAGAAATAGCGTAAATAGTGTAGCGAAGTTATTTCTACTTACATATTCCCGAAATCCTAAAACATTAAGGAGATGTCAAGTATTGAGATGGTAATAATACCGGATCTTTAATCACAGCGGATAGCGAATCTAATTTTCATCAGAAAAATAACTACACAGGGCATTTCCTTAGAAAACTTATGTTAACGGACCTAGTTTTAAATACACGTTTTGTAGAATTGTAAACATTGGTATTATAAAGTTACTAGAAGATTTACACAACAAAATTTTCAAGTCATACTACTTAGCTTCTTACTAGTTAGAAGGTATCTCCAGAAAGGCTCAAGATATGTCGATGGAATTTGTTATATACATATACCATAATGTGGAAGAACTATAGGCTTCTAATTAAGTTTTTAAAATCTCCGCAAACGTAGTCGCGTGGTACAGCAAGTCTTATTATTACGATATTAGTCTGGTAATGGTGACCGTCCATCTCTAGGTGTTCTGTTCTGCAATTTTTAATTATCATTTATATGCATTAAAAATTCTTTGAGATGTTTTCTGATATGATAAATGTTTATCGCGGCAAATGTTTATTATTTAGCAACTAAAAGCAAATACGGCGAATGTAAATACCTGTGTATTGCTGCAAATTAATCACTCGTTCACTTTTTTACCTAGTATTTGACTCATTATACAGTTTATTAATATTATCATAAAAAGAAATTGCAAGCATGCTGCAAATATTACAAGATAAAGTAGATTAGTAAATTAATTGTAAATGTTGCATACATTGTTGTAGATAAGACGTTATCTCTTATCTTGTACATCACGAGATCAATATTTTAAGTTTTTACGTTTTTAAAGACAGGCAGTTGTCTCCGATAACAATCTCTTTTATTAAAAAAAATATTTCACTGTAGGAACTGTTAGTAAGTAGTTTTTATAAATCATCCACATCTTTAGATAGCTTCAAAATATTTAGGATGTTATATTTAAGTTTAGTCGAAAAATCACAATACCATCGCATTACGTAGCCGTTATGACCAGTAATATTTTTGTGTTAATTTGATATGCAAATGTGTGTACGTTTAAATGTCGAGGTTTTTTATGGTTATTACGCGTTTAAGAAACAGTGCTTTAATAAAAACATTCGCTAGCGAACATTATGAAATCTCAGGAATTCAAAAAGTTGGTTTAAAAAATTCTCCGGCTTCATTAACAGAATTAAATTCTAATCCGTGTTTTAACTAGATGAAACATTGTTAATACATACTTATAAATCGCAATATAACAAAATAAAATAATATTTGATCTTGAATTCGTGAGGTGAAAATGGAAACGCAAATACAATTTGACACTGACATTCCTTAATGGCAATACTCAATACGTTTTTCGCGAAAAAAATCTCGTCCCAACCCAAACACCTGTTTGTTATTGATCGATTAGTTTTACAAATAATGAAAACAACAATTTCACCTTCATCGTAGAAATAAGCAGGTATTACAGTTATATTTATGATCGCAGATAGCTTTTTAATAATTTGATTAGCAAATAATTTCTTTAGCTTGTAAAGTAAAAATATTATATCAAAAACGAAAGTAGAATTGCTTAACTACTTATTTCTGATTTTCATATTTTGAATAATTATTGTTTGTATAAGAGAAATAAGTATGTATTTTAGTTCATGCTCGTTTTTCACAGGTTCTAAGTTCTGTCCTTTTTATAGCTGAGAAAGCTTGTCCCATGCAAAAGAAAAAAAGGGCTAGGTAACTTCGCGAAGAGAACATTTCATGGGCGAATCTCCTGAGAATTATTGAAAATAATAATACACTAATAATGCAAACCATATTTTTATGTGGTTAGCTCTCTCTCATAATATGTTTATAATCTTAATAAATGCTATTATGCAAAATCAGATATGTTTTTATTTATTTATGCACATGCACCATTTTAGTTCCTAAGTAGGTTTTTTTTATTTTTTTTATTAAGATTTAGATAACTTGTATGGCCCTTCATTGCTTGATTTATCTTCCCATCACTGCACAGCTCTAGAAAACAGTATCATTATCTTTGAACATGATTGATATTAGCTAGTATTGTTTTTTGATTGAATGTTACAAGAAGTAATATGAGCATTATAGGCAATTTACTGCAACCCTTGTTTTATAAATTGAGCTATTTATATGACAAATGTGTTTACAGGTTAATTAGATAATGTTGCAATTTTTGTAAAACTGATAATATAAAATCCATGCATATTTGTCTTCTTTACCTTTCTAGATTCTCTAATTAATATTTCTTTGTAGTTTTTTCAGAATTCCTGCAGCTTATTTAATTTCTACTTATGACTAACACACATTAGGCTTAAAATTTGTGCACATTCAACTAACAAAAAATGTGTTTTAGATGGGGCAAAAATGCATGGATCTCAGCGGGTAATTATGTTCTGCCTTCTGACTACAATCCTACCTACAACTTTAATAGTATCATCATTGTATCTCAGGAATATTAGATATGCTGATGTTATGTACAAAATATCAGATTCAGATGTTATACAAATCCATAAAGGACAATCTTCAATTTTCTGTGAAAAACATTCCTTGAAAATGAACAACACATTTAATGCATTCCAAATGAAAGGCAGACCTGAACTATCTAATAAGACAAGACATATTAAATTAAGAAAATCAATGTCAATGCCCGATGATACTTTAGAATATTGGGGTTTCTTTCTCTTTGCTGGAGCAACTGTTGAACTGAAAGCCTGTTCCAGGTATGAAGGTTCTAAAATATTAGTAGTGAAAGGAGATAAAATTCTAAACACCTGTGGTATATTAGATGGTAGTAAATACAGGAAAGATCCATCATTAATTGATAAACAAGGTCAAGTGTCTGTAACTTTGGAAAATCCTGGAAAAAAGATTAATAGTGTAAAATTGTCAGAGAATACACAACACGAAAATGCTATGGAAGAACAATCAAATGAACATGATGATTTTAAAGATAATTTTGAGAAAGAAACCAATAAAAGACAAAAAAGATCAGCCGCAAGTATGCCATTACACAATCCAAATACTATATTGGACACTGGAGTTAATCACGGTGGCAATGCAAATGTTCCAAATGTAACAGAAGATGCTTCAGTATCAAGCTTCGAGAACAATTTACATGAGTGTTACAATGATAACATACTCATGAACAATTTCTTTCCATATTCTAAAGAATGTAATAGCACCAACTATTTAGAAAATACTACTATATTAAAGGTTGAACATAAGATACAATCTGACGGGTATTATTACTATATATTTTATAGTGACAATGATTTGGTGAATAATGACATTCATGCAATATTTGATATTTATAAACCAACATTCCAATATGCAAACATGTCTGACTCCAAGGTTTGTCTTAATAGTACTGAATGTGAGTTTGATATAAGTATTTTTAGTGATGAGTTAGTGATAGTAGAAGTTCCCACGACTGATGGCTTTAATAATGATAAATCATTTATTTTAACTTCGGTATGTCACCCTCGTACCTCAGTATACATTATTTTCCCAGTGTCAGTTTTGTTGTTGATACTCCTTTTTGCATTTTTATGATATTTCTTGAAAGTTTGGTCATATTCTTTACTGATTCGGGTGAATATTACCAGAAATGTGATATTAATTTATTAATTAGATATTGTTAAGTAGATAATTGAATAGATATGTTGATCTATTTATTATTCATTGTTATTCTAAATATATTATTCTTCTTGATTGGTCTTTTATTAACCCTTTATTGACATTTTTTAAAGAAGTTGAAGCTGGTTAGATACTCTACAGGAAGTGGTATTTTCTATAGGAAATTATAAATCTTGTTAGCAACTAATGTAGCAGTTTATTGAATTTCAGATAAATAATGTTAGCACATTTACACCAATAGAATGATTGCTGATAAATGTTTAAACAATACTAGTAGTTTCTGGTACTTAGCTTATATTTAAGGACTATATAGATAGAGAAACATTGTTCTGGAAACAAAGTGGAGATCCATCGCTTCGACTAACAAATGTTTTCCTTACTACAGTTCCACTTTTGAACGTTACATAATCTGCAAAATTAGGAACCTTAATTACCAACTTCATTATACTTTGAACAAAATTTATTTCAAAAATATAAATAAATCGAAATGAACATAAAACCATGTAGAAAACAATAAAATGCAAAAAGCAGTGGTTGGGGATACAGGATAACAAAAAGGACCTGTGTTATAAAAAAAGTGACTTATTAAGGAAATTTTGATTTATTATTTCCACATAGTTGTGTCCAAAGTGCGTGTCAACAGGCTGAGTGGGGAGGTCTTCTGTAAACAAAATTTGTACAATTGAGTTAAATGCGCACGAGAATTAAGGTTCCGATCGGGAGTGGAGTGCTATGGCGTATGTCAATAACAATACAGCAATGTTATATTTAATTTTATTTATTTACCGTATTACAAAAACAGTTACCATATTATGTACAACTGGAAAAAAAAGAATTACACAATACATTTCCTTCTGGTACTTTTGTGATTGAAATAGCCTCTCCAGTACCCGATGAGACCTCTCTGCAAACGGCAGAGGGGCCTACGCGGAACGGGGGCCATCCGGCCGAGCCGGTCTTACTCCTACGTATATTTATTAAACTTATAATGATACGTCTATAGTATAATGTATTCATTAATTAAACTAAAACAGATATATCGGTCCAAATTAAATGAGTTCCAATAAAAAAAATCAGCACAGTGGTACTTAGGAGGTCCCTCCTAATACTCACACCGTATAAATATCGCAATAGAACGCAGGACACAAAGTATAAACCGGAATGCGCAGCCACCTCAGATGAGGTTGGCCACGTCGTTGGGCATTTCAGTGATGGTCGTGTGGTAGAAGTCTTCGATGTCCTTCAGCGCGCGCTTGTCCGCCTCCGTCACGAAGTTGATGGCGATGCCCTTGCGCCCGAAGCGGCCGCCGCGCCCGATCCTGGAATAACCACACGCCTTACATGACATACGCGTAATTAATCTTGCAATTTAAAATCTAACAAAAACCAAATATAACTTTTAATTTAACTGCACATTTCATAAATATAAACAAGATAGTATCTTTACGTGGGTAAACCTCCAGTGGAGGGGGTACTAAAGAAACAGCTGAACAAAAGCCCTATAACTTCCGCATTGCAATGCTTGGTTACAATGTCTGCATTTGATTTTCTTTTTTTTGTGTTACCGATTTTTTGTAATTTAATTATTAATCAAATTCGATATTCCTTCTTTTTTAAGTGTAATAAAGTGTAACGTGTTTGAAGTGATCAAATGTGGTATACCGGTGTATATAGTTCTCGCGGTTGGTGGGCAGGTCGTAGTTGATGACGCAGGAGACCTGCTGCACGTCGATGCCGCGCGCGAGCAGGTCGGTGGTGATGAGCACCCGCGAGGAGCCCGTGCGGAACTGGCGCATGATCACCTCGCGCTCGCGCTGGTCCATGTCGCCGTGCATCGCCGACACCGTGAAGTCGCGCTGGTGCATCGACTCCGTCAGCCAGTCCACCTGACACACACACACATTGCGCATTTCTTAACAAACTTTATTTTAATATTCACATTGCATTAAATTGTGAAATGTCAAAATTTTAAAGCTTAAATGACAATGAAGGCCTTGCCATTGGCTAACAATTAACATTACCATGGCATTCTTGCTTCTTTACTACTATTAGTTACTAATTTTAGTCAATTTCACACATTAACATTTTTTTACAATACATTCAACTTCTAAATAGCATTAAAATATAAAGTACATTTTAAGTGTAGGGCTACTTATTAATAAAATAATAATTTAAAAATATGCTGTAAACGCTTATTTCTTACATAAGTGTGTTTACGTTTTATTATATTAGTACAATATGCCAATCTAATGTAGGACTAAATAATCCAATCTCATACTGTTTAACCCATCCAAAATAATGCATGTGGAATATTTTCTAATTTTGATTCTTTATCTGGCCATGATGTCATACTAAAATGTAAATACAAATAAAAGTGCATCATGAGTTAGTAACATTTTCCATGAACTCATAACAATGTTTTGAGATAGTAACATAGTATGAATCTTTGGCTTTGCTCCATGCCACTAAAGTATTATATTTATTGTAGAAAGTTTCATTTTGCTTAAATATGAATGTATATTTCACAACAAGAAACCTATAATGTACCTACACTTATCCAATTTTACACTTCAGCCAATAAAAACTATTATTAACTAAGTAATAAGTAATTGATTTACTTTTTAGTAGTTAGATCATTAATAAAAAGCTATAAGTAGACACATAAAAAAAAATCAAAAATATGTAATGGAAAAATAAGATTTAATTAAAAAAGGCTGAATCAGTTCTCAAAGCCAAATATCCTGATTTTTATAGTATAAAAATTAAATAAAAGTAATTATTGACAATGGCACAAAACAGTAAAATAATAAAGTTTACCTTGCGGCGAGTGTTGCAGAAAATGACAGCCTGAGCAATAGACAGGGTGTCATACAAGTCACACAGAGTCTCCAATTTCCATTCCTCTAGCTCAATAGAGATAAAGAACTGCTTAATACCTTCCAAGGTGAGCTATAAAAAGAAAATAAGCAAATTAAATATTATGTATAAGTAACACTGAGTAGCTTAAATACATAAGCGTTACATGCAGCTTATTCAAAAAAGTTACATAGTAAAATGCTAACATAAAGTGCAAAAGGCTTTATAACAATTGAATGCAATGCTTAAAAAAAGGTTTAAAAGAAGCTTGTGTTCTTAGACATAAAAAATCTCATCAACTTACTGGTAGATTTCGTAAAAGATAAGCTCTACAATATTATTATAAGCTTATAAGTTAATTATATAATATTTGTTATCTGCAGTATGTCATTGGATTCATCTGAGTCACCATTACATGGTATCTAACAATGCACTATATGTTTCATATAATTTACTGTATAATAGAAAGAATGATCTAGAACTATTTATACAATACACAAGTTGCACAATAGAAATGTTTTCTTATGGAAACCATACTAAATACATCAAGTTATTATAGATTTTTAATTTAATTATCTGTTACATAGAAAAAAGTTAATTTTAAACTATCACAAATTAAAATAAACAAATAACTGTTGGAAGTTAAAAACAATATGAAATGTTGAATTATCTAATTAATAATCTAAAACAAATAGATTGGTTTTACCATTCTTGGTATTTTTGTTACATGCAATAGTATACTTTGATAGTATTATTGAACTACAAATTTTAAACACATTTATAGAACATAGTAAATATAAACAATTTACAAGTAAATTGTTTTTACATTACCTCTTCCTTCTGCACAAGAATACGAACAGGCTCTCTCATGAAGCATCGGGACACTTCCAATACATCATCAGGCATAGTAGCAGAGAGCAAAATGACCTGAACATCGGCAGACAACATTTTGAATACATCATGGATTTGATCTTTGAACCTGTTATAAACAATACATGTTTAAAATAAATACAAAAAGAAACATGTAAATTACATAGATAATAATACTCACCCTCTAGATAACATCTCATCAGCTTCATCGAGCACAAACAGCTTGATAGTGTTAGCACGTAATGCCCGACGAGAAATCATATCATACACCCTGCCGGGTGTACCAACAACGACATGCACTCCACTTTCCAGTTGGCGCATATCCTCACGCACATTGGTGCCACCAATGCAAGCATGGCATTTAGCATTCAAGTGGTCACCAAGAGCAATAACCACCTAGAAAATATAACACTTAATTTTTTGTCTTTCAAAATACACAAAAACTTCACTTTACATATCACTTGATATTTAAATAATAACCTTCTGAATCTGTTGAGCCAATTCCCTAGTGGGCGCCAATATAAGCGCTTGGCATTCACGAATACTAGTATCGATTTGTTGCAAAATGGAAATGGAAAAAGTAGCAGTTTTCCCGGTTCCGGACTGGGCTTGAGCTATGACATCACGCCCTTCGATACATGGCATAATAGCCCGTTGTTGGATGGCAGATGGTTTTTCGAAACCATACGCATAAATCCCTCGAAGCAATTCTTCCTTCAAGTTCATGTCATCAAAGCTTTCCACGACTTGATGCCAGTTTGTATCCAGCGCTTCGTGCTCGGCGCCGGTGGAGCCCTCATAATTATCCTTTGACTGGCCATTTTTCGAATCCTCCGGCCACTCTTCTGATCTGTGAAGAATATAACAAATAATCTACTAAAAATCTACTTACTATAACACATTACTTTATGATATGGCGTAATAAAATAATGAATGTGCAAAAACCATCAAAATCGCACTACTGTCAAAATGGCATTTCACTGTTGTTTGGCGTTTAAAGCGTAAAAATTACGAATTAAATTATTTTTTACGCCAGTTTTGAAAGATATTAGAATACCTAACATTATAAATACATAATTACATCAGGAATACACGTGCATTGAGCCGAATAACTAATATGTTCTCCTGCCAGCGCCATGTTGGCAAATCGTCGGCCGTGGAGAATGAATTTATGGGTTATTTACAATGAACATAAGCAATTTTGCAAAAGTTATGTACAGGTTACTATTTGTCTAACATCTTTTATCATACTCGTATTAAAAAGAGCATTAGTATAATACAAAAACTAGACTTACCTTCTTTCAGGTGAATAAGACATGTTCCAATCGCGGTAGCTGAACGGAAAAGAACTAGCAAGGTCAAGTTAAGTTTAACCAAGGATTTTTATGGCAATATTAATGCACACTAATTTAGCCTTTAACTGTTATAAAAATATTCCAAAATATTTTTAAATGATTTATGAAATACAGTAAATTTTTTAAGCTGCAATATCGTAAGAATGTTAACGAATGGAATTAAATGGGAAATAAAACGACGGAAGTTCGCATTCGTACTTCAAAGCAGAATTGAAAAACAGAAAGAGATGAATAATAGTAAATTGCTAAAGTGGGAAAAGGAGGGCACTAAAATGATACCATACGAAAAGAATTTATACTTCAGTTTCAGAACCTAGATTGGCAAAAGCACGACTTTAAAAAGCAATTGTTAAATGTAGTTAAAATGGTTGATTTAATTTAATGTATAATTAATAGCTAAAATTGCTTATTGAAATGTTTGAAACTTATTTATTTCATTAGGAATTAAAAAACATATCGTTTAAAAATACAGCTTAACAAAAAACATGGATTTAACTTTTAAGTTATTGTGATTAAGTGGTCGGATGCTTTTTTGCTATTATAGTGTTTAGATATGTAAACTAGAAAATAAAGGAGCAGGCTCTACCATGTTTTGAAAGTTGTGAGATAAACTAAAATAGAACCGATAGGATAGAAAGATTAAATACAGAGGGAAATCGATAATCTTAAGGAGCTATTTAAATAAATATACCGTAGGTTACAAATCTTTGTTAATTCTTTATGTATGGAGATTACAAATTACAGAGATTAAAGATTACAAACGGAGGACATCTCGTGTGTAATAATTTAAGTCTCCTAATTTTCCGAAGGTTTTCCGTGTGCGTCATTTGTCTATGATTTTAAAGTTGAACGCAACTTATATATTTTTTTAGTTGGTAGCACTTCACTTCCTGTAGTGTCTATGAGTACGCTGCCATTTTGAAACGGCAGTGCTTTTTGTTCGTGTGGAGCGTTTGCTCGTTGCGAAGACTACATCGTGTTTTAGTCAAGTTTAGTTTTATTTCATACGAACTCACTCAAAATGAGCTGGCAAGATTATGTCGATAAACAGTTATTGGCATCCAGATGTGTAACAAAGGCTGCGATTGCCGGTCACGATGGAAATGTCTGGGCCAAGTCGGAAGGCTTCGATGTAAGTTTATGGCTTTGTTAAGTTTAAGTGGTCAGTGATTTGTCTTTTCAAATACGTGATAATATGTTTTGAGTGCTTAAATAGTGTTTTCAACTGCTATAATTTTTTTGTAAGGATGGATGACGAATCCGGCAAGTGACAAGATGGCGACATGTGGTTATAGCTAATTCAAATAAAACGACGAGATTATGGTATCTTTGCCCTACCTATACTGATTTTCTGTATGATTTATTACATACGATTAATAAAAAACAGATTATGATGTTGAGCAATTTCTGTAAGGCATATAAAATCTATTGTAAAAGCCGGCCGGTCTTGGTTATGGTTACACGTCGCCGCTTATTGTTAGGGTTTACATAAATCAAATAAACCATGTAAATATGTATGCCTTATGCCTGTCCATTATTCCGCCCTTTTTTTGTACTTATTGATTTTTACTTCAGTTCATATTTATATAGATGTATCCCTGTTTTCATTCTTATCTGCATCACATAAAAAATTCTAATCGACTAAAACCCTGCAATATCCTATTATAGTTGAATTAAAAAAAAAACTTCTAAAACGGTATTGCAAATTCATGAAGCATTCTGCTGAAATGATGTACAGAAGGATTTTATGATGGTTTCAATACAAAATGTGCAAGGATCTACTGGTAATGTAGACTTGTGCAATCAAACAGCTAAAATTAAAATTTGTACTTCCATTTCATGTTGATTGATAACTTTCTACTGTTACATTGTGTAAAAAGGTTTGCTTTTTTGTTTTGGTTTAAAAAGTTTTCAGACATGTGTTGCAGAGTGGAATGCATCGGATTGAAGTAATGTTACATGTGTCTAAAGCTTTTTTTTTGCAGAAATGTGAAGTTACGTTGTTTCAATCTATTAACAATCTACTACTATAGTTGTAACTATAAATTTTTTGTAAAAAGATTGGACAGATTTTGATTTTGTAGTCCTCTACATTGAGATGAAACTTTTGCATTACTGAAATATTAAAAATGTATTTTTCTTTTTGGCATGTCTTCAATGTATTTTGGGTTAATAATATTAATGTTTTATTATTTACAGCATTAGTAGCAAAGTTTTGATTCATTGAACTAACATACAAGGCTTTGTGGTTAATCTTTATTAAAAGATACACAAACTTATTAAAACATTTACCTGACCGATTTTGGCAATCATTGACGTTATTAAATACTTCAAATAATGTTAGATTACTATATTACATTTTTATTTTTTTTTTTGTACTATTGTATAGCACTGTCTCAAGCATAAGTGCAGAAAATACAATTTGAACTTGTCAAAGTTAAGGGTATTGTAGTATTTTGTTTAAGAACTTATTGACTTTTTTTTTTTCATTATATTATTTTAATTTTCTTATTTAATATATTTTATATTTTAATTATCATTATACTGTATAGAATAACAAAAGATTTCGTTACTAATGAGAGAATGACTAATGAGTTCATAGGGTTGAAATTACAATATTATATTAAAAAAAAAACTTTCAACTTTGGAATGATTCCCCGAGAACCAGTAGTAGACACTATGACACGTTTAATTGTTAACAATGTTATTTTATTCATAGTTAAATTCAGAGATTTCAGTAGCTGCTGAATCATTCTGCATATAATGTAGGGATATTGTGATATTAATATTTTACATAATTACTCATGTAACATTTAATTACATGCAGGCACATATTTTCTGTAATACTAAATAAAACTTATCCTGTCTATAATTTCATCAAATATAGTTATTTTGTTCCTTTCACATTTTTCCTGTCGAAATAATGATTAATTTATATAAATTGTGTATTAACATATTTGGTTGTTAACAGATATCGAAAGATGAAGTGGCAAAGATAGTGGCGGGTTTCGAGAATGAATCACTGCTGACGGGCGGCGGCGTGACGATAGCGGGCAGCCGGTACATCTACCTCAGTGGCACAGACCGCATCATACGCGCCAAGCTAGGCAAGGTCGGCGTCCACTGCATGAAGACGCAGCAAGGTGAGTGCGCAATAGCCTCCCGCCTCCCCCCTCCCCGCCCCCCCTTGTCTATGCCTCCTGCCCTGATAAGGATATAAAACCTTTGTTCCCATTACTAATTTCAAGGTAATCAAGGTACTTAGTTGACTGTTAGTTGTTTCTTTTAGTGTTAGCTTTTTTGTTTACTTCGTAAAATGTATGTTTCAATAGTCCTAATAGGCGGTAGGAGTAAGCAGAGATTACGGATTTCAATTTGACGCTATATCTTTTATTATCCTTAGATTATTATAATCTTTATTAGCTACTAACAAATCATTTTATTAGCGAAGTATGATCAATAGTTGTTTTTTATTTGTAGAACACAGTTTATTTTTCAATATAGTATTCTAATGGACTTCACTTCTTTCTAATTGGATCGTAAAACGTAGTCTTTTTGCAACTTAAATACTATTAGAATAGTTAAATTATCAAAATTATTTATTGATTTTTCATATTTATACAAAACGAAAACTTATTTAAGACAAATACAATAATTTGAAACAGACAATAGTTGTTTAAAAGCGCTCTACCGCTTTCGTATGGAACCACCTGTATATCAAGTCCGAAGTACCGTTGTCTGAACGGCGCAAACCTGTTCTGTTTGCCGAATGGCGAGCGCGGTTTGGCAGAGCTATTGGGATCGATACGCCGCCCAAAGGACTCTGCCCAAGTGGAAAGGGGTTGATGTGCTGTCAGAGGTCACATCAAATCAGGCGAAGGACTTTCGTAAAATCATGTCAAGAATTTAAAAATTAAACAGCTTTTACAGTTTATTTGGATAATGTTTTTAAAATGTTTTAAATTATTTAATTATTTAGTTAAGTCCGCGTGGCGTTTGTCCTAAAATAAAATAAAAATATTTAGTTATAAATAAAACACTAAACTAAAATCAGTTATTTTATTTACGTATTTAGATACACATTTTCTTTATATATCTAAAAACACAAATGTCTCATTTTCGTCAATCATTTAGTATGTTATGTGATATTTCTACGTGTGGAATCGTACGTTTTATATAGTCCATAAGAATTGAGTGAAAAACATGTGTTTGCGCTTCGTATGTTTCCTGTACAGAACGATATTCACACGAATTTAAATCTCAATACTCTAGAGGTATTTAAAGTATGGTTATAGATTGTCCCTTTCTTGGCATCAATAGTTACACTTACGAGAGGGAGTCGGCCATCTGTGCCATAAGGCGTCCTTTCCCACGCACTATTACGGCTTCGACGATCGTAGATTCATGTAAACACTGATGTAGTAATATCAAAGTGAAGTGACATTTATATTATGTAGTACAGTGTCCGAGGCCGTAATCTCGACTTATTGCTCCCGATTGATGTGTTAGCGAGATAAGGTTTTCAGATAGTCTGAACGATATGTTTTGTTGCAGCCGTCGTAATTTCACTGTATGAAGACCCCATCCAACCCCAGCAGGCTGCATCCGTAGTGGAGAAATTAGGAGACTATTTAGTTACCTGTGGTTATTAGAGGTAAAATATTTTGCCACTTGATGCTATTTTATGTAGAAGATAGAAAGCGGTATATTAACGGTCAAAAATTTTGTTCGCAGATCGAAGCGCGCCGTGATCTAAGAATACTATAAGATAATATTTTTTCCACAGGGAAATAAGTAACTGCATTTTGTATATTCTATAAAAGTGATAAGGACCGTTCATTTGTTTTGATATTGATGAAATTGTGGCGACGCGTGCGGCGCCCTCGCCCTCGCCCTCGCCCGCACGGCCGCGCGCCGCCGCCGCTGCGGCAGCCGCAGCCGCAGCCGCAGCCGCGATTACTTTGCGGATTCTGGATACTCTTTTATACGCTCACCGCTTCCCCGGAGTAATTGTTGCTGCGTAGTGCTTTCAATTTGTATTAAAAAAAATTTGCTTTTTTCCGACCGGTACATATATTCCGCTACGCAGCGGTCTCAGACATGGTGTATAGAGATTTTTTTTGGATTTCTTTTCAAGCCATCTGATAATAATCGTTGTCATCTCGCGTTTAATGTAATGTAAATGTATAATGAAGGTTGCTCGCAGATCGGATATATTTGCGCGGGCGCGTGCGCGTACGCGTTTAGACGCTCGATGATGAAATGTAATAACCACGTAATGAAATTACTGTTACGATAACAACATAATTATATATGTAATTACAAGTAAGCATTTGTGTAAGGGCTTGTTACAAAATGAAAAACACTGTAACCCGAGTAAAATATTACGATTTTAATTGAAAATCTCTAGTCCCACTGGAACCATCGTGTGAGAAATGCAAAGATATTGTATTCGAGAGCGTGGCGCCATCGCCATGCCGCCATTTCGCTATGCTTCCTTTTTTAATTACGCAGCATTTATATTCTCGTGTAGTGAATAATAAACATTTGCATTCTGTTCTATTCTATCTCTTTAACAGCAGAAACTAGAAGCGCTCAATTACTCTGTATCCTGAAACAAGGCTTGCAGTAAACGAAGGGTGCATATTGTTTATATTTGATATTACTACTATAGCTTTGTACATTGTTTCTGATAAGCGATGGGAACTGTGTCTATCTTATAATAAAATGATTTGTATTATATCACTTCGTTTCCTTTTACACTTACCTCTGGCTCAGGGAAAATCAATGAAACAATATTTATTGCTAATGAACATAATTTATTTTCCTTGACAAAATCTACAGTAATAAGAGTTAAGTACACTCGAATACAAGGATCGGTATAAAATGTAAAGACTCATCTACTGCCTATCAAGTGATTTGGTTCTTCAAGATGCATCATACGGAACACACGAGGACCATCTTGCACGATCTAACCCTACAGTACAACACAGTACAGTACAGTACAGTACAAAGTAATTAGTATCCAACGATTCAGTTAAAAGTTAATCTTACATTAGTTGTGTGTAGATAAAGCGTAGATTCAATAACTCGGCATAAATAGTTTTGCGAATACATAGGGGTTGATTTGCAATTACAATTACTTATAAATACCAATAAAAAGAAAACCTTGGATGTACATAAGTTACTACATGGTCATCTATCTACATTTCTACATCTATTTATAAGAAAGAAAAGTTTTAAAATTGCACAAAATTCATGCTTATTATCATCTTACAAATAAATTATGCGTTGTTATATAACCTTAAGTAACGCTATACAACTGACTCAACAGAGCCTGTAAAGAATACAACAGACAAGACAAAGTAAAAAGTCGCGTATTGTAATGTGCGAACAGTGCTGGCAGCTTCCATGTCCTATGGCAAACGTTTTATTTCTAACTCCAATGTTATTTCTCTTGCGTGAAATCATTGAATTAATATAACATTATTTAGATCGAAACAACAGAAATGACTTATTTAACGCGCGGCGTGGTGTACATACTTAATAAATAGTTACGTGCGCTTGTCACGTAGTTCCTTCCCCACTCGCAGTGGCTACGGAAGAGACTTCATGGTCATACCACAGTTCGAGTTGTCTCGTCACGGATGCTCCAAGGAATAGTGGCGAGATTTTTTCCAGAAGCTTCTGAAGAATCCTTTGCGTTGTTTCTGTCCTGGATGTTCATCGCCTATTGACAAACAAATATTATTATTAACTTCATTAATCATTTGATGTATAATAGGGAGTTTCCGCTTAGTTCTAACTAAAACAAATCGGTTCATTTACTGTTTTCCTGTTTTTGTTATGAAAAAGATAATTTTATCCTTAACAATTTATACACTAAAACTACATGAATAAGAATACTTTAACAGCTAGATATCGATTTTTTGTAAATAGTGGCTGGTGTAAGCATTTCTAGACGCTTGTAGGAGTCGAGTGCGCTTACCCCTGGCTAAGGGGTAAGGGAATGGAGCGGGAATGTCAAGTGTACGCGGCACGCCTGTCTGTCGGCCGCGGAGGGTCGATACCGGGGCCGCATCGCAGCTCGCAGCCGCGAATACGCTTGCTTTACTCAGCTTTAACATGCTTTGTTTTTTCGTTTTGTCTCTTAGAACTTTGTTATTAGAATTCGATTCAAACAGCAAATTTTAAAATTCCACGTTAGGACGATCATAATTTTAATCTACACCACTTACAATAAAATATGTGATCCATAAACTTTGCAAAATAACACGATTAAAATTATATGGTGCATAATCGCACATCTCTAGACTGTATGGTTTAGTTAACAATGCGCGAGGACCGTTATGTAGACTCTATATTAGACGAAAACATTAATTTAGCCGCAACCTCATTTGCTCGAGTTGCAACTGAAGCGATACAGCTAAGCCTAATTAGCTGCACGTTTTTATCGCTCTAGAGATAAGTTTTAAAATCATGGGACCGTGAATTTCATCTAACATTCAATAATCTAGTTTGATTTTCAATACAATACACGTTGTTGAATTATGGATCAATTAAATAGGAACAATGTAATTGAATACGTGTTAATGAAGTGTGTCGTGTCATCAGTAGGGCGTCCGAGAATAGTGCAGTCTGTGGATGTTTTCCAGCGAACGTCCCAAATGCCGTGATGCTTAAAATAACCTCAGAGTATCCGCTCTGATATTTGATGCCCGATGGATATGTTATAAAAATCGTTAGCACAAACATTTAAATAAAATCATTATTAGGTATAAAATGATGGAATCAATAGAAGACAGTAAATCACGTGCAATGTCTTGTAGTCTCGACGCTCAATCTACTTATCGCTAGGTGGCTATTTATAGCGTGCGCAGTGGAGGCCTGCCATTCAAGTTCATTGGCTAGATTCCCCGCAAAGATTGGATGCGCCATGTGCTCGTATTTCAATATCACATACAGTGATAACGACAGATGAATTCAACTTAATGAAGTCAAACATTTTTATCTTCGTATGATGACTCATAATCACAAATAAGAGGTTAAATCTTTTGTTGCGTCTTCAGTTGTTGTTTTAAGATAAATCTTTGTTTATTAACTTTTGTCGCGGTTTGTATTGTAATTATTCGACTAGATTTTAAATTACTATCATTTAGGCTTGAAATGATACCCTTATATGATTTTATTAGAATATTTCTGCTAACAATGAGTCATCGTAATTATTCGTCCGGTGTATCAACCTAACCGTCTTGGAATATGAATCAGGGATTAAATGAATCATTTCGTTATGGACTTGGTAGAGCACCAGGGGACAAGACAAAGGTGATGATGAAGTTTTAAATATCTAATCGGGTCACGAAGATCATCTTCGAAATATATGAAGGGCTGCAGCGTGAGGGTAGTGGGGTGCGGGTGATGGTAGGTGGTGCGCGGTGTGGGATGAGGTTAGGGGGATTGTCGGGGGTAGTGCGGGCGGAGGCAGGGCGGGGGGATGGCTGCAGGGTTCGTCGACACTTCGGTGAAGGGCAGCGAGGTCGGAGCGGCGCGGGCGGTGCGTTCGCTTTCGTCGGCGCGCGGCGGTGGCGGCGGCGGCGGGAGTATCGATCGCGCAGCCTCCGTTCTCCCCTACCGCCGCGCTCCTGCACCGCTCTCTGTCCGACTAACACGACAGACCTATACGATAACTGCTTATTGTACCAGATCCACCCTTGCGGCATTTTTTTTACGATTCGGATTATCTTACGCAAATTCGAATTTTAACTCAGGAAACTTAATGACGAAGAAATAATAGAAAATTATGTTACGAATGACGCTTTCTGTGAATGTTACTAGATTATGCCGTAAATATCTCCAAAATCGAAAAGTTATAGATATTACTTTATTTGCTCTTACAGTAAATAAAACATCAATAACTAAATTTTACTTTCACAGCTTATTGCAACAATATCGGTTCTAAAAACATTACATTGCAATGAGCCGTGCATTATCTTATCGCTGGCTGAATGTTGGTTAAAAGGAAAGTTACTTTATCTGTGCAATGACAATGGTCACAAGCCCAATGTGATAACACGACATGGACATTCTACCGATAACTTTAACCTATTGTATTTACGTTAAGGAAAGGATCCACAATACTAAAACAATGGTACATGTTTTGTTTAGTGTACGAGCGCAGTCATTTGTTTAAAAAAACGCGATTAACAAAGTACACGTCTGCCGGTTTGGCATAACAAAACGTTAACAAATGTTAACTTAAAAAGGGAGTTTATTTTGTCATTTTTTATTACTGGTGGGTACATCTTAGTCGTAAAATATCCGTGTTAATAATGTAGAAAATACACAACACAGACTATAAAAAAGTCGTAGTAAATTTCAAGTTCTTTATCGAATCATCCGCGTGTGATGTTAATGCGACAAGACTGGTTACGTGCCACCGAGTAGCGCATGTGTAGAGTTTAAAAGGCTTAGTCCACACTGTACAGATCACTGCCTATCCAAGTATGATACGATACACCTCAATGGCTCTCGGATAATAAGAAATAAAAGACTAAGGGCCTGTCCCACCACTGGCTAGAGGCACAGATAGCTTAAAAAATACGTCACTGTAAAATAAGGGAACAAAATCCGATATTTCCATCGCATATTTTACACGTTAGATTGTTATAAGACAATTCAAAATTTGGTGGGACTTGCCCTAACTCCTTTATAATATAAAGAGTATGGTAATTCTAGAGAATTTGATAATATAAGGCGTTATTACGTTACGATAAACGAAAGCCGTAGTTCTCTTTCTAAAATTGAAGCTATGCAGAAATGTCTCCATATTGTAAGACGACGTACATCTAGTACGTAGTAAGTTCCCGTCGTTGGTCGGGTGAATATCAATATTACACAATAATAAAACATTTATATCCCGAGACACGATCCTACGTACAACCAAGCGTCGGAAACGTGTATTTTATCAGAGAGAAGTTGCTTGTATGTTAAATAATAAAATAGACAATGTTTATTTTAAATTAAGGAATTAATAATTTGCTCCCTGGACTATGTTTTTTACTAGAAATATTTCCAAATAGCACCGAATTTCACCCCTCTTTAATATGTAAAAACTTTTGTAGGTTATAATTTCAAGTAATTTTGAAAGGAACACTGCTTGTTCTTTGTAAAAGATGAAATCTCATTGGAAATAGACTACGGTCGAGTATATCAAATATCGATTTTTCGGTTCAATTCTAGAATCTCGTCTTTAGTAAAAATATTCACAGTCATGTACGTGCGGATAGACAGAGATGTGAAATAGGAAATGGACGTGCTATCTCTTTCCGATTAAGATAAACGATGTGAGTGGTTTTTATCGATAGCATATTAACCCGATTGCGATTAACGGTAACCAAAAGTAATAAAAAAGATAAAGTTCAAGGTGTTTTCTTGGAAATTATTCATGAATTGTTAAAATGTACATGTTATTTGAAAATTAACTTAACAACCTACTAAATTAATATTAACTAGCTGTTGCTCGCGACTTCGCCCGCGTGAAATTAAAACAATAATAAAAAATACACTTTTTTTAAAAACGGCCCAGTGTTTTTTCAGTTATTTCAATACATACAAAAATACAAAAATTCAAATCTTTCCTCTTTGTAATATTATTATAGAGAAAAAAGACAATATACTGCTTCGATTGCAGCGGCAGTAACTTACCTAAAAAAAAGAAGACAAAAAAAACCCTACATCAATGTGTTTTTCAACCATATTTCTCAGAATGTAAATAAATTTAAACAATAGTAATTTAGTTATTATTAATTATAAAACATTAAATTAATTAGCTCCGTAAAAGAAAGTACGCGTATATTGTATATTTTAACATCAAATAACACCGCAACATGTTCAAGGCACGCTCTGCCGTGTTATGGCGTTGCTCATAAGCATACTGGTATTTGGGACGGCCAAGTTTAGACAAGTCACTATTGCAAGACAATACTTCGAATTACATATTTTTACTCGTATATAAAGAACATTTTTGGGGTGAAGTTTGCAAACAAAAGGCGCGTATAGTTTAAGAAATATTTAGTTCGGGTTCCGTAAGTAGCGTCTTCGTTATTGTTGTACTGTATATAGTCTCTAATATTGGTAAAAAGACAATCTAACAATTAGGTCCTTTCATGGAAAAATAGATAGGTTACTTTGAATTAAGGAATTGGCGCGATTTATTGCTTTAAAATGTGAAAAATGTAGTTATACTGCGGATAATTATTCCTAAATAGACAGTTAAGTTTTCGACGTTTAATTTCATGTTATTTAGACTAATTAGTAGCAATTTAACATTTCAATTAATTATTTCGAAGAATAAAAGGAAAAAACATAACATTTGTAACATCGGCGTCCCGGGGGCGCTCGCGTCGCGTTGTTAACGGCTGATCGTCGCGTGACCTCTTATCATTTGTCCGATGTTCATTATGTATTTGCTTTAGTAGCTTACTTTAATTAATTTAATGATTCAGCTGTACGCGAAATAATGAATAGCTTACAAAGAACAGTATGCACTCGTCTATTTTTTTTAATTAACTGCAAGGAATGAGTCAAACTGTCTATGCTCTCCCGCGACTCAGTTCGCGTGGCAAAAAAAAAATAAAAGTGAGTTACCTATGTGTTATTCCAGACTATCCTCTATGTCCATACCAAATTTTATCGAGATCTGTATAGCCGTTTAGATTACAAACTCTAACAAACATCCATCCATCTAAGCTTTCGTGTTTATAACATTAGTAAGATAACCTTATTTGCCCTTAAATGTGAGTTCAAGGAAGTGCGGATGTGCGAAGACCCGCAAGACGTATGCATTCGACTGACTCACTTTGGTAGCCAAGGCGGCGGCGAGGCGGAACCGACCTTCTCCTACATAACTATGTAAGGCCTCCTTGAGATGGCATTGCGGGTACCGTTTCGCGCTCTCGTGCCCACGACCCTAATGATACGTTTGATAAAAACTATCGATAGTTTTAAACATCGAAAATTGCTTTAGGTCTAATTAGGTTCACTGTTGACTTAAGTTTAAAAAAAATATTGTTTTATCATCAAGGGCATCGCAAGCCCGTGATCAAAGTTAAAACTTCAAAAAACAAAAAATGAGGGTCGATAACGATAACTTTTTACACTAAAGCGTGGTATCGATTATTTTAGTTAAAGTACTTGGTACATCCCTAGCTTGTTTTAGTTTAAGGTGTCAGTATGTTACAGGACAGGCAGAGCCCTGCGTCAGTCGTTCTCTAGAAGTAATAAATATCCGAGTACACGAGAAGAACTCAGTGTTTTGTACGGGTTTTTGGAACCATTTCGCGTTATTGTTCTATTCCATACTGTTTTTTCAACGTTTTCATACAGGAAGGAAAACAATGTTCGTAGGGACAGGGTTTTTTTGTGTATTTTAAAAAATATGCACCATTAAACAGGTAATGTACGAGTATACATGATGTTTTATGTACGAATTATAAAGGAGAGAGTATACAGGTGTCTTTTGCTTTCGCCATGATAAACGGCGAGTTATTACTGCGCAGGAGTTTTTCTTTCTAAATACTGATTATAATCCTGACTAGTGGTTTCAGTGATTAGGTGAATGTCCTGCTAACTTCGGTAGTTAGTGATAAAAAGTATAAATCATTTATTCCAATTAAAGTGTTAATAATGTACATACGAGAGCGTTTCACCGCATTAATAAATAAGTGTTTAATTAAATTAATTAGATCGTCATGGTTACATCGCGTCGTGTGCTGAAAAATCCACTGCAATATGAATTATTAATACTAGACAAATGTGGGTAGTTCACTGACCTCGTATGTAGGCATGAGCATGGTCATCGCCGCTAACGGTTGGTTATCCTTTCAATACGCGCCTACAATGTCTGACACTCATCACAATTATTTGGATTACAGCAATGTAACATTTAATGATTCTCGCACATTATAAAAAAAAAAACAATTTAAAATTACTTATTGTATGTTATTGTGTAGTTTGTCTTGCAACGAAAGTATGTACTGTTTTACCTCGAGTAATACATTACTTAGACTACCTATGTTAAATTCTCGATTATTTCAGAGCCTATGGAAAACAAAATCGAATGTAAATCAATCGGGTAAAGACGTGTTAAATCTATTTAAGATTAGGGAATATTTGCCTGATGTGCTTAGGCAATAATAAATCTCAAAATCATATTTGTACGATGTCTAACTATAACTTCTAACAGAATTAGGACTCGATTGACAAATCAACAAATACGTTTGAAAAAGAATAGAGTATTTTTACATTAAAATTATGTAATTTGATTACGCAATACTATTGAATGAAGCGTTTGAGGTTAGGAGTGTAGCTATGCTGACACGTTTACTATGTTTAAATATGTCGTGAGGTATTCACTGGAACAGATCCAAATGGTGCAAATGTTTACCACCAGCTGTACACCAGAAATAACTGTAAATATTAGTGGGCGGGGTAAAGTACGGTGAAAAACTTATACAAAAAAGTGTGATTTATGTGTGTTTTTTAAAATATGACAGTAAACGATAATATCAAATAACGAGTCTAAAACCACTGTAAAAAAGATTGTTCTATTTACTTATTCTACACTAGTTTCTAGATATTGATACGACTCTATATTTCTGATAATTATAATAGTTTAAATAAATACAAGTATAAATATAGACAGATAAATCGGTAAGAGTTCGATAAAGAAACATTGTAATATGCGACCATGTGTATTTTGAATCACAATTGCAAGTTTATTTGACTTGATAACTTGTTTCAAGGTAAGCAATCGGTCGACGACCTCATCAATACAATTTAATAAAACAAATTATTTAAATAAACGTAGTCTAGTCGTGTTGCAGTCTAATTAATGATCTAATTTAAAAGTCGTATTTTTTATGAATTTTAAATAATTTGTGACATCAAATAATTAACGTAGTAGCTTAAAAGATTAATGTATTCTTAAATTTATAACCATCAAATGTTCCCAATTTGGAAAGCGTGGAATGTTGTCTTTAGTACCGAATTTCCGAGTCGCTTTCCCTCTTTAATAGATAAGAGTTTATTTATGCAAACTGGCGACGTGAAATACTTATTCGATGTAAAACGCTGACACTGGTATTATTTTACGAACGTTTCAATTACGTTTATGTACAAATACGATAAAACGAACGACACACTTTATGTTAACTATTTATGCTTTCGATTTTAATTTGACGACAGAAACGGATGCAGCGGCGATACCAAACTAAACAGCACTTCCGTAATGGCGAGATACCACTGCCAGCATCAGTAACTAACAAATAAAATAATATAAATAGGATGCGCATCACTAACCTAAAGTTATAGGGAAATACTACGGTCTTCTATTAGGAACTTTTCTTTTTTGAGTCTTCCACATTCAAGTCCAAAGGATGTGAGGGTACTGGTGTGGCCTTTCGTTTTTTTATCACTAATCTGCTCTATGTCAATTCGTCTAATTTACGTACTGTCTTTTGCGACACAAAATTCTAACAATGTTCTTTCAGTACTGCGTTGAATACCGCTATCTTTGATCCTAATGCTTACCGGTAACTTACAATAATGTATCTACAATTTAGAAGTTGTTCAATTTAACTTATAGCAGCAAAACCTTTGTTTTTTTTTTTTTTATAACATAAGGTGGCAAACGAGCAAGCGGCGCGCCGCCAAAATGGCGAAGCGACCGCTGCCCATAGACATCCGCAATTGCAGATGCGTTGCCTACCCTTATACGACGGAGGAGGAGACGCACATAAAGAGCATATTTCCCCTTTCTATGCATCTCCTCCACCGTCAAATCCACTTCCCCTTACCAACCTCTTCTTATAAGAAAAGGGTGGTAAGGAGAAAGGGACTTAAATTAGGCCTCCGGCACCACACTCATCAGATGAAATACGGAATTGCTTCCATTTCACGCCTGTCTTCTGTGTGGTCGTGGTATTACACCGGGCGTGCCGGCCCATTCATTCTATGATGTTAAAGCGGGCACTACCACTGTCAGAAATTGTCAGTTCCATCGACACGTAACAGAGTTAGGTGAAGGAAAACGGCCGTAAAACGTTGTTGATAAGTTCACAGCGTTAAGCGAACGAGTCGGAGTCAGACGTTGACTCCAGTAGATAATGGAGTCGAGACAACACCAATTAACGAATACCACGACACTTGGCTCACCAGATACCAGTAATGGATGTGTACACTCTAACCAATTAAGCATTTGTTATTTTGAGTCAAGCAATGACGTCATTTAAACACATCTTTCATCGTCTAACTCAGAAATTGATTCATTGGAAATGAGAACACTACTAAATAAAATTTATGGATAAAACTGTTTTTTCGATATTCGTTTGTCTGAGCGCAGATAAGATTAATTTTCCATGACGTAATCCTTGCTATGAAAAATAAACGGTCATTTTTATTTGAACTAAATAGTGCTATAGTTTAAACATACTGAAATATTTCAAGTTGCTTTTTCCGTCATATATAGGGATAAAGTTACATTTTCAATTCACATATTCATAAACATGATTAATTTTAACACCCATATTAGTAATCTGAATTACTTGAACATGTACAATGACGTCATTCGAAAACATTTCGGTGAAAAGGATATCATTATCGTTTGTAGTGACAACAATTAATCATCATTAGCATAGAGATCGGTTGCATTGTTCCGCTCCAAACATGTCTGCCCACTAACATCGCAGGGCGCGTCGCTGCCTAGCTGCCGAGGCGGATGTCGCACTATCTGTCGCTTCGTCCGTTGATAGGACACGTCTAACAACTTGACATTATGTACCAACGTTTATCAGAACAGCTAAGCATCGGTTACGTGTCTATTTTAGACCTTTTGTCTCCCGTTTAAAATATAAACACGTAGATAAATGCTTTGTTAGTCATGTATTGTACGAACTAAGTTATAAGAAGCTTGTTCTATCTAATTGAAATGATTGTGCTCTTTTGAATAATTTTCTACGAATTTTTGACCGACTTCCCAAAAGAAGGAGGTACGCAATTCGTCGACATGTTTTTTTTTAATTTTTTATCATATTTGGATCAGCGAAATAAAGAGTTTGTAATATAATGTTGATCAGAGTAAACTACGTGAAACAAAGTGACCTCTCTGTTCCATTTGAGATTAATAACCATGTCAAGAAGTGAAATGTTCGAATCCTTAAATAGAAATGGTTCAAAAACATTTAGTTTCTGCTTTCCTAACATAAAGTTTACACAATTCGCATGACCGGGTGCAGAGATACGCATTGTCATCGCATTTTAGACGGCAGTTTGCTACCGATTGGAAGCCCAAGTTTGAGCATCGAGTGTCGACCATCGGGTATGTTTATATTCGGGCGGTGCTCGCGTCCTCGTCGCAGCCGCTCTGGTTCGTTGTTTTGCTTCTCGTCCTGCGCGACGCGATAATTATTATTATCGCTATGATTGATGGCGGCTCGTCGTAACTAAACGGCGTCAATAATATAAATAGATAGTCGGTTTACGCCGCCGCGACAACGTTCGCTTTATTACTTATATTTAATACCGTAACGAGACTCGACTAAGTTTTCCACTCGGTTATATAGGGTGAATTCTAATTTCCGCAAAAATGCCGGCTGTCTTGCCGGGTCGTTTTCGCCCCTGCAGAGCGGGGTGTGCGCGGGTGTGGGGGCGCGCGGCTTACGCGAGGGTGGCGGCTGCGACTGCGCGCTGGCCGCCAGGGGCGACGCAACCCCCGGGGAAGCTTCCCTTCCCGCCCCCGGCCCCGACACCTCGCACCCTACGCGCCCCCTTCGATCGTACCCAGCTCGATTATTAAGCACTCATTCAAGCTCTAACTCCCTGTTATTGCTATAGCAACGCGGTGTTGCGGCGATCGGCCTTACTTACCCTGCTTTTTGAGGTTCGAGATGGTAATAATAAAGCAATAATATTAAGTACTGACCATTAGCGGAGCGCGCTGCCGGCGACGTTGCCTCCTTGCTGCGAGCATTCTCCTTCTCCTTACCATTATTACCTGAGAACAAGGAAATTACAATTGCTGTGATAAAGTAGCATCAAGCATCAAGTATTTATTACGACAGCACTATTTGTAATGTTACAAGGAATCAAGTTATAAATATATAGGTATCCACTAAACTATAGATACTGAAAATTAAGATTTACGGCGATTAGGATTTTATATCTAACTAACCAAACATAGATGTGACCTAAGTACATAACGTACGAGTAAATGGATCAAATAATTTGTAGTAAAAATAATTTCATCGCAAGTCTGACGGCATAATTGTGTCTCAGTAGATTTTTAATTTATATTTTAAAATGTATAATGATTGTAGTAAGTCAAAATGTATGTAACGTTCCCGCATAAAATCTTGCCAACCCAACCGATAAAATGGCGATAAAACTTTCGATACCAGTGCGCATTGGAAAGACGCCATGACTGTAAAAAATGTATAATAACAACCGCAAATAGATGTAAGAAATTAAACAGTAATCATTAATAGGTTAATCTACCGTTATCTTTATTTGTTAGAGACCCATAATCGTATGTGTTTGATTTGTAGATATTTGTATAACAATAACGATTTACTATTTTATAGATTTCTCTGATAGCTAAGTGTTAGAAGACGTGCTCTAGAATGTTGAAATATAAGTATTGCACAAGATTTATCCCGTCTAGATGCAAAAACCGGTTAGATTTGGATCGAAGCCGGAAATACGTGGAGATAGGAGACGCGGGGTGGTTGCGGAGCGGGTGTCGCACCGCACAGCGTCGCATCGCGCATTCCCTCAACTAGAGATGGGTCGTTAACAAAAAAAAAACCGTCAACGAAACGTTACGTTACTTTGCTTTAAGTTTTTTGATAAAGTAGTTTATTTTGTTAACTTCTTGAGGGCATACCAAGTTTAATCAAAGATGACTCGAATGAATTCGACGAAAAAAAATATCAATGACTTGTGTATAGTCCGTTTAGCTATATATTACTAGTTTAATGGAAAACAGTTACGTTGACTGTAGATCGACGGTTGATGCAACTATTTCGTTGAATCCACGGCCATCTCTACCTGCACTCGGACCCTCTGCTTCGCCGCGCCGACCGACCGGTCTCCGTCCCCCGAGCGTTCAACCCGCCGACACTCGCGAATTTACAATCAACTTTCCCTTATAATGTATCAAGCGATAATTAGCTATCGCATTTTAAGGATGAATCAACATGAACTCGAACTGTCTCTTTAAAATAAGAACAAATTGATCCATAAGGAATTGAACTCATAAATCGATGTATATTTTGTGCCTAATATTTTTTTTAAGGAAAATAACTTCGCATATAAACTTTACACAAATTGTGATATTTTAACGAGTAACGAATAAGGATAATTAGTTTTACTAAGCGGTAATTGCATGGAAATTATAAATCCATAAATAATAACAAATGATTTATTTAAACAATTTAATAAGACTTTCTGTTTTTATAGTCGCGTTGACAACTCAAGAATTATTTTTAAATTAAATGAGTTTTGTATGCTTTTAAGCAAATTTTTGATAATTATAAATGTATAAATTTCTTCTTCAAAATCTCTTTGTTGCCCTTCTACATTACTGTAATATTATAGTTACATTAGATAATAATAATATAAGACCTAATAAAACTTACAATACTTTTGTTCTACTAAAAGGGAAGAATTTTAACATAAATTTTGGCTGATCATGTAATTTATTACCACTATTTGATAAGTTGCAATAAGAGCTAATAGTCTGTGATAATAGCGCTATAAAATTAATTAGACGATTGCAACGTCGGAGTTGTGTTCATGGCAAAGGCGCGGCCTTGGCAGTGGCGTTCACTCGCGGCCCCTTCGCCCCGCCACGCCGCACATTGGCCACACCATCTGTGATCACATCCCGTACGATGTGTCTCCTTAAACATACTAACGAAATACAAATAACTAACTGTTTTCGTGCGGCTTCATCCGCATGAAATTCTAAAAACTCTATTTTATTGTTTACATTTGTTTAATTATCAATTGCAAATGTCAAAATAACTGTGACTATAATAACCTTACTTTAATTTATTTGCATCCTAAGTGTAATAGCTGAAAATATATAGCCTAAAGCGTGACCTAAGTGTAGAGCTTTTTATTAATGAAAGAATTATTCTAAAATATGCTGTGATGGCTGACATCCTATGCCACGAAGTAGGGTGTGTTTACGTATTATTATATTAGTATAGAAAAACAGATTAAATCGAAATTTAAATAATCGTATAAATTTATTTTATTCCTCAATATAAAACCGCAATGATTATTTCAAAGTTTGACCGCTGTTGCCAGCTTACAGCAGAATATGTAGGAAAACTGATCATTCTGACCACATCACTAATGAACCCTATAACATTAGTACTGGCAATTAAACTCATGGTGCTATATCGGTTATACGTGTAATTAAGTGTTTTTAATATTAAAGGAAACAAATACACGAGCTATATTAAGAATTGACGCAACGAACATGTGTGGTATCGAAAATGTATGTTCACATCACAAACCGAGTTTATAATTTTAAATGTGTGTACAGTTTTATATTATTTCAACAAAACGGACATAAATTTAGACTTTTCCGTTCTGTTTATAATACAAAAAATTCCATAAAATGTTCAATTGTTCAGTTTCCTGGCGTTGGGTTTTCCATTAAATTCTAAACACTTTTACCTATTTTTCTAAGCTCTGACTTTAGTTAAAACTACCGGGTTAGTTAAAGGTGATCTGTATAATTTATCATGAATTCGGATGTATGACGAATAAGTAATTTGTAAGGTCCTAATATCAAGGAGTTGGTGCAAGTGAAGCGCGGCGCCGCGCGCTGCGACTTGCCCATATTGGATTACTACGAGGCCGTACTCAAGCGTGTGATACGAAAGGATACTAAGGTTAAGCTTGGTAATATCACGCACTACTCACAACTTGATTTATATTGTTTCCGCACCATAGTGTCGCTAACAGTTTAAACTGACTATATTTAAAATTGTTTTTTACTTCCTTACCCTTATTAACATTAACGAAATACTTAAAGAAACAAGTCTCTAAGTATTATTCAAATGTCTAGAAATATACGTTGAAATTGTTTAGGTTATAAATATTAAAATTAGTCGAAATTTTAAAAAATACACGATTGATGGATTAAAAGTGGTGGACTCATTTTTTTAATTTTAGAAAATGGAAAGATTAAAAAATACATTTCTATAAATAAATGATAAAACATATGTTCATTTGTTTAATTTGAGTGTACCAATGTCCTTAAAATACAAGTCATTTTTTTATATGACTGTACGGTGCCATATGGCGTTCATGGGTCGACAAAGTCGTGGCCGTAAAAGCTTTGAGGTTGCCTGACTGTATGGTAAGTTATATGTATGTTTGAAAGAACGTAGTCATGCCCAAATTATGGTGTCTTATAATTAATTTCTAACTTTTTCGTTTGATTTTAAACTATAGTTATCTATAGTATAATTTACTGAAATTACTTAAATAATTAGTTAAATTAGTTTAAAAATACCTTTAGAAATTTGCATCAACATAAAATACAACAGTTAACATTAGTAAACAATTGTATTAAATTTTCCTCAACTTTCAATTACATCCCTGAAGTTGTTTTATTTTATTTTTTCCATACATTTCAATAACATCTGTTTCTATAGAAAGTATACATAAATAAGTATTTATCTTTAAATATAAGTTTTCATATTTATATAGAGATAAATTATACAAAAATAAACAGCTATCAGTTTCACATATTGTACAAATAACATAAACAATATGCGGAAAAGTGAGCACATTATCGCAAATTGTTCGTACATTGTTTTAATATGGGGTTGTTGACCAGTCGTGGGTACAGTCGCCTACGTATGCGATCTTAGTTAATGAAATATCGTCTTGCAGCTCAAAACTAATTTAAACCTTACCCCTTCTTGCAAATAAATTGTTAAGGTGTTATCTATATTTTAATCAAATTAGATGCAGCACTGTATCTGTTACATAGTGTAAAACACGCCATCTATACAATATTTATCGACCTATAGCGTATTACATGTTCGAATTCTTGTCTTTTTTGAGATGGCACACAGCGAAGGATGCTGACTGTACTTATAGCCGCAGCCGCTTGCCGTATGAGATGTCGATACGAGAGGCGCTCGTGGCTTCGTGTGATGTCGGTTCGGTCTCGGTATGTCATCGACCGGATGTAGTCGTAGATTCGGAGTCGGTCGGAGACGGATGTGCCGCCATTTGCATTCATGTCGCACACTCGCCGACAATGCGGCGGACTATCCTACCGGAATAACGATTGTGGCGAGCACCAATATATTTTTTTATTTTTTATTATACATGCATAGATGATTTCAGACAGTGCTAAGCTGTTGTATACTTGCTAAACATTTGCTACTGGAAAAACCTTTTTTTCTATAGTGAATGAGATGCGAAAGTATGTACGTTTGGATGGATGTTTGTTAGAAGGCATATCCTACACGGCTGAAATGATCTCCATGATACTTGGCTTAGATGTAGAGCATAGTCTGGAGGAATACGTAGCCTACTTTACCATTCCACACGGACGGAGTCGCGGGTGACAGCGAGTAGACAATAAATGATATTGTCAGCGAGTGAAATGTGTAAATATAATTTGTCAATTCAATTGAATTCGTCTATACGTGCTTGTAACTCGACAGGTACTTTATCGCGTATTGATATTACGGGGCGTGTGTGCAAATTTTATTGACACGATAAACCACTTGCGATAATTTTATTTTTGCTAAGTGGGACTGTGTTATACTTTTAAAAAATTAAATGTTGTTGATCATATTTGAAGGCTCATATTTGCAGTCAGTTGTTAAGTGACTCACTAACTGAAGCTTTAGTATGACAAATCTACACTGAGCGTCGCCCTTAGTAAATTATTAATGACTGCTGCTGTATGTTTTTAAGCCGTGTTATCTATATTTTTCAAAATAAAATATTATTTTTTAGAATTACACTAATCTTAGTTAACCCAAAGTATAATTATGGCTGTATCCTTTATCTCTGCAATAAATAGTTTGGTTTATATAACTATAAAGTGTTGAACTAAAAACAAGACAAGAAACAAACAACTAGCTTGCCAATTTAACATGCTATACATTTCGATTCATCTTTGATGTCTATAATTTAACCAGGAATATATTTCATAGAATAAAGACAAGCGCCAAGACGAAATCTAACAAGAAGACCCTGAAAACAAGGGTAACAATTTTAATTACTACATACTGAAGCCAGAAACAACAGTGCGGAAAACAAGGTTTTCTCACCACGGTCAAAAGTCCGAATTCTATTTATAACTTGTTATTACGAACTAGGAATGTTCAGGTACAAACGTTGAGATATGTTAAAAATAAAGATGAAGAAATATACTGAAGCAATACTCTATACGTGTGTAATATGAGGTTACTAATAAGGTGTTTTAGTATTTCTTGTAATAAAACTTATGCTAGTTGGTACCAGTAATTCAGTGGAGTATCGAGTAATTTGGTAATTAAACGTGTCTGAATGAAATAGAAGACCAGTAGATTAGGAAATCCATAACATAGACGAGATTGTTAGCTACTGAATTACATATATTATATACTAGCTTTCGCCCGCGACTCCATCCGCGTGGAATTAAAAATGAAAAACAAAAAAACACAGACGAATTGAGTACCTCCTTCTTTTGGGAAGTCGGTCAAAAAATACGTAGCCTATGTTGTCTTTCAGACTACTCTCTATGTTTACGCCAATTATCAACTAGACTCGTTCGGTAGTTTAGGCTACAAAATCTAACATCCATCCACCCATCCATCTAAACTTTCTATTTATAATATTAGTAAGATTCTCTACTCAAGTAGAAACTAGACATGATGGAAAATAAGTAAAATATTACAAATATAAGAGATATCTCGTTCTTTATTATTTATTACAAATGAAACTTAACGGATTATGTTGTATATCCATTAGTAAATATCAATGAATGCAGTCATATAAAGATAAGTATTTCGATTATTATGATAAGGTTTTCAACGATATTATGCAAGGTTATGATTTCGAGAATTGAAGAATCGATTATTTAAAAAAAATCGATTAAGGATTGACATTTATTATAATAAGATAGATAATGATTTCCGGGAAAAATACATTTAAAATGATGAATTTCTTTTCCATTACGAGTATATTGTTAATTTCTTTGAATGCATATTTACCAAAATTGTCGTTGGACTACAAACGACAAAGATGATATCACTTTGATTAAACGAACTTATCAATGATAAACGTTGTATCGGATTGTTTATCTGTATCGGATAGGAACAAAGGCGTTGTACGTATATGTAATATATTACATACTAGCTGTTCCTGTGCGGCTTCATCCGCATGTAATTATGAAGATTTTATTATATTTTTTACATTTGTTAAATTATCAATAGCAAATGTCAAAATGACATGACATGATGACAAAGCATGGCAATTTGGCTTCCTTGATGTTGGCAGCAACTTATGGTCAACTTACCCACAACCCTAAGGTTTTTATCCAAAATATTTACCCCCTTAGTTTAATGGCGTGAAAATATATAGCCTACAGCTTGACGTAAGCGTTGAGTTTTTTTTATTAAAAAAAACAATTATTCAAAAATATGCTGTAATTGCTGACATCTTAGACAACAAAGAAGTGTGTGTTTGCTTTATTATAATAGTATAGAAGTATAGATATTACGTACAAATCGAAGTACGACAGTTTGTTTTCTCTCATACTGAACTAAATTGTACTGTTACATTTAGTTTATGGTAATAAATAACACTTTACCAGGTGCTTATACAAAGTTCACTTTCTCATATACCATTAAGTTCGCTAATAAAATTTGATTTCACAGACTTACCAATGTAAAACGTGTTAATTACGAACAAAATTCATAAATTTTATGAAACCACTGCACTGCAGATTTTTGATGTTGTTATAATCTTATCAAACTAATAATCAGGATCCTAGAAGTAACAAGCGAAATATTAATGAAAATACAATTCAATTTTTATGCCAAATAAATGATTAAAAACTATAAATAGCGAACCTCCACCTCTTTTGGCGACCATGATGTTTATTTTCGTATGGTCGAAGAACTCTGGCGACGTTCCAAACATTTTGTGACGATGAAGATTTTTCGAGAAATTTCATTTGTACCTAATAATACATTAAAACTTTCTCCGGAATGCATACGAAGGTATTAAGAATTCGGTTGTAATGGAAACGTTTAAGTATTAATATCGAGCGATGGCGGTGCCAATGGCGATGGCCAGGTCGCTCGTATGTAGGGCGCCGGCGCGTTCGTATCGGCCTCGACGCCCGACCGGTTGCCATCTTTGGAACTACGACCGGTTTTGACAGAATACGTACTTACACTTTGCAATAACAGTTAACTTTTACGCTAATAAATGTAGTATTAAACGAATGAATTATCTATTCACGTTTGTAAAGGCCGATTAAATTTATAAATCATCGGTTTGATTCAGCGCGTGAAGAGTAGGAGAGCGTTCTGCGAAATGTATTTATCACAGACAATAAATAATAGTGTAGTCAGTTCGCGTCGGATATCATAACTATCTCCTTTCACGTCTCTATTAATCATGGGATAGGGTCGTATCGGCAATCAGCATGGCCATGGCCGGGCACAGCACGATGACTCACAGTGTCAGGCAGGGCGCGCGAGGGACGTTTGTGAATCATGCCATACCATTATGCACATATTGATGTCGCAGGTAACAGAATCGCTATTGTATGCGGTGCTCTATTGTGCAGTCGAACTTTTGAGGTCCCCGTAAACGATTGTTAATGCCGTATTGTTACACCGTTCGTATGCGTAGGTTCGTTATTTAGATAGGAACAATAACAGCGCAAAGGCTGAAGCGGGATTTAAATATCGGACCCCTTTTTTGGGGTTGCAAAGGGGACAGAATGGCACGTGTTTGTCGTACGAATTCATAAATGTTTGATCGTAAATTTCGAAAATATCAAACGCAAGCACGTATTTTTTGTTTTTGCTGACAATATACCCATTAATTTCTAAAAGAAAAGTGAAAATATTTACATAGTTAATTAGGTATCATGACGACTAATTAGTATTGCTAATGTATTTTTAAATTTTAGTTCATGATATTATCTAAAGTTTTTTTTATTAATTATATACGTTAGCATTGCAATTATTCGAGAAATTCAGAATTAATTATTAAACTGAAAAGAAAGTTGCAATAGCGAACTGACAATCGGTACGCGTTTATACAAGTGCTGCCATCTATTATCAATGTGAGTCAGTTTTTTAGTTGTAAAACGTTTGGTTTTATCAGCGTAATTAATTTTAAAACAAACGTTGTAATTTGCTTCGGTTACGGTAAATATATCTTTTACAATTATACATAAATATATAATTTTATTAAATATGTAGTTTTAGTAAGAACCGGTCGATGTCCATACCTACGTGACTCAGGCAAACGAATTGTTTAAACTAACACTTTTAGAAGCCTGTTTATTTTTTTAATCAGATTCTCACCATGCAATGACGTAAGTCTTTTTTATAACTCCATTGGATTATTATTTTAGGATATATACATCCGAATAATAAACCAAGTAATGACTTGCAAAGATGTATTAAAATCTTTGATAAAGATTTCATTGGAAATAATGGTTTATAGCATATAAAATCGGTGATTCAATTCTTTCGATATTGTTTACAAACTAAAAAACATGTTTCAATATTACTGGCCATAAAAATGTTATTGTTTTCTTATAAAAGCTCACTAATAATCCTAAATGCTGTTACTAACTACTAACTACACTGTTATTCCTCATTTCTTGTCCCATGTTACACATCTTTAATATCTCATACTCATGAGATCTTAATACTGTTGGTTTCAAGTGGCTTGGGACACGATAACTTAAAAGTCGTACAGTAGACGTCTTAACTAAACCAGACAGAAACACAGTCGTTTATTGATAGCCTATCATTTACTAGACATTTTAATCGATATTTCTATCTCCGTAATAAATTCTTTATTATGTAAATTTGATTTTTTTATTCGAATGACGTTTGATTTAATTTAAAATTATTCCATTTAAAATTTAGTTTTGTAGAAAACGTTTTACTTCAGAATAGACAATATTATGTTTATTGTGCAGTCTACCTACAACAAAGCTAAATTATGATCACACTAGCTTTCGCCCGCGACTCCGTCCGAGTGAAATTAAAAAATAATACAAAACGTAACCGATGTTACTCACTGATAAAGTAGCTTTTTAATGGTGAAAGAATTTTTAAATTTGGCCTAGTAGTTTTGAGTTATTTCATTACAATCAAACAAACAAAGTTTTCCTCTTTATAATATTAGTATGATGAATCTTTAAGCGTGCGCACGGCTTTGTTTAAATTATCGCACAAAATTTGTGCGATTGAATCGCAGCCCATTCAACTGTTTAGTTGCACAACTAAAAATCGAGTATTGTGCGCACATAAGCTCATAGGAATTAAAACGCGACAAAACAGTTGTGCGATAGTTCAGTGTCAGTTGTGCGTACGTTCTTAGTTGATAAATGTCTGCATTTGTCTCGTAATTGTGAATGTATTTGTCTCTCATTCATAATTCTTTCAAACAACGTCATAGCGATATACGCCGGTAGTCATGTGTTGTGATTCCATGATAATCTATTCATATTTCCTATGAAATGTGATACATAAACGACTCTAAGCAGTATTATATTAAATGCATAGTATGAGACATAATGATTTGCATTTATGCTGTGTCGTTCTAATTGTATTTTTTTTCATAGCAGACTGAAGTTTTCGTTATAATGTCTCGATTCTAAAATATTCTCGTAAAACAGTTTTTCTCAAATAACTTTTTACAACTAGCTGTTTCTCGCAACTTTCTCTGTATGAATTAAAAAAAATATATACTATGTTACTCACAGATAAATTTCTTTTCTAATATTGAAGGAATTTTTACAATCGGTCTAGTAGTTTATACACGTATACACGTATACACGAATCGAATACATACAAAAATACAAATCTTTCTTCTTCATAATATTAGTATACATTTAGCGACCCTTATTCGGGATAATTTTCACAAAATAATTGAAGAAAATAAATAACGTAATGGTCGCGATTATTTGAAACGTGATTAAAATTATAATTATTTTGTAATAATTTACGGACATTTTAATCGTAATTACGGATTAGATGAACGTATGTGATTGTACAAAAACCCTATGTTCCAACAACGAGAGTCGCATACAATGATGTAGGAATATTTACATTTCGCTTTGTCTTGATACCTACTGACTTGTTTACGCGCAAACAACGCAAGGCAATAAATGTTTGATTTGCATATTGTGTAATTTTACATATATATAATATGTACATTATCGAAATGTGCCTCGTTCTACATAAAGATAAACATACAGCATATGTGAAAATATGAAATAATATTAAAGTGAACAGTCTAAAACGTGGTAAAACCATTTACTCGTACGAAGACGTATCCTTGTAAATGAGAATTGCAATATGATCTACAATCTCATGGTTGGGAACGTGAGTTAAATAACTATGTAAATGAACTTCAATGTTTACGAATAAAACTTTCCAATGTATCAATAAATAGGAACATTAACAAACCACAATCGTATGAGAGACAAGTAATACAAGATTAAGAACATTCTACACATGCTTTACAGGTGTACCAAGCAGTGCCATTAAGCAAGAGTTGCAAATGCTACGGGGCCCGCGAATTTGGGGGCCCCGTGCTCTAACGCCTGTCCGACAGTAAAATAATTGTTTTATTTAATACCCTAAATTGGAGAAACTAAAGCAAACTAAGGGCTCCTTGACAGAACTAGCTACAGGGCTAGCTCGCGCTGGCTTTTGGCACTGGTACCATCTTTGAGAAAGCACTTACGGAAGTGTTTCGCCTCCAAGTTATGTTGTATATTTATATCTAGAGAAATATAACGTTAATTTACCTTTTCTTATTAATAAGCTCGTGACTCTACGAAGCGCTTCTCGCGGTGATTTCTGGAAGAATTTGGGCGTTAGGTTTGGCGGGAGAGTTAGCGGCTTGCGCGCGCCGGTACCTTCCCACGCCACGGGGTGGTCTACGCCTATCTTGGACGATGTAGTCAGTCTGTCTAAGTGTTCTGTCGACGCGGGCCTGGAACAAAAATAACATATTAACAAACGATAGAAGTGGTTTTAGAAATAGGGCCTTAATTCCTTCAAGTTATTTGCAGAAATGTCTATATTAATATTATAAAGAAGAAAGATTTATATACATTTGTATCTATTCCAATAATCATAAATTACTTGGACAATTTAAAAAATCATCTCACCATTATAAAGCTACATTATAATTGTAGTAACATAGTTTGTTTTTTACTAATTTTAAAATTCTCGTGGGCGAAGTAGCAAGCAACAGCTAGTATTAAATATATTGGGACATTCTTTGGCTATGAATTACTCACTAAAACATAAAACGTTTGGTAACCATTGGTATCATCTATTCACTATATTTTGAAAGAAAATTTGGGTCTGTCCCACCACTGGCTGATAGAGGCTCAGATAGCTTAAAAATGACGTCACTGTCAGATAATGGAACAAAATCGGATATTTCCATCACATATTTTACACGTTGGATTGTTATCAGACAACTTACAATTTGGTGGGACAGGCCCTTAGAATACAATACGTTATTTTTGTTTATATACATGTCTTCTGCGGTTGAAATTCATAATAAAATGTATCTGTATCTGTATGAGTATTAATTAGAGTAAATCAAAGTATTACCAGTAAATTTAAGTTACCTGTGTCGTTGTCGTGGGTACCAGCCGCGCGGCGGGCCGCCCAGCCGCAGCAGGTCTGCGCCCGTGCACACGCCCGCCGCGCCCATCACAGACCCGCGCCCGTACCCGCCCAGCGTCGCTGAACTCCCTGCACATACCACATTATTTTAATGCCCAAGAACTTAATTTACTATCGACAAGATTTATTAAATTTTTCTATTACCCATTAATGTGAAAAGCACACGTCGACACAATCTTTAAATAATGTAGTTAGTCACTAAAAAATAGACCAAGCACTAGTACAAACGTAATATCCGAAATGTTTTTTTATCAGCTTGAATTATTTCTACAATTTAAATGATTAATAAGGTATATCACAAAATTTTACCTGAGCAACAAAAAAGAAAAATCCCTAATACAGGAACAACTAACTTTAAGCGACTCTTCCGTTTTTTAATAAAACTCTCGATGTTTCTGCTCTCACTATTTCAACACGACTAAATAAATTATGAAATTAAAAACAACGATTTGCTATTGATTAAACTATTATATGTTTTTATATTGCGTAAATATTTACGTTTTCTAGTAAACATTTACGTAAAATGGTTTTGAAAACAAAAATAGAACAATACCATAAAAGATGTCATGAATGTCTATTGTTACTGATTTCTTGAGCAAAGGGCTGCATAGACGCATCCACTAGATGCTTTAAATTGTCTCTACCGTAATTAAATACTAGCTTTTACCCGGGATTTCGTCTTCCCAAAATTAAAAACAGCATAGTAAGTAGCCTATGTTTTCTTCCAGTCTATGTTCTACATCTATGACAAATTTCATTGAGATACCTTTAGCCGTTAAGATATGTAAAAACCTCAAATCTATCCATATTTTCTTTCGTATTTATAATTTTATATGATATAGTTGTCTAGGTATTTTCAAATGGAATGATAAGGACGGCATCATCATCTTGTCCTTCTCCCATTCATGTACGTACAGGAGCTGATCTTTCTCCAACTAAACACCAAAATTCTCGACACTGGCAGATTCCGCAAAGGAAGGAAGGCTTACATGATCTATAGCCCTAATCTATGATCACTTGAATTGCATCCATACTTGCCTATGGTCTGTATAGAATTCATAGTATTGTTGCGCGGCGGCCCCGTGGAGTTCCTGGGCGGTGTTCGAGGCACGTCGCAGCCGCGCGCGAATACCGGCGTCTCGGGCAGGCTCGCAGATGTCTGCAGCGGGCCGCGGGACCCCGCACTCGGCTCTCGGTTCTGACGCTGCAGGGTGCGTCGGCGTGCCCCACTTGCACCAACATCTACAACGAAATAAGAATCGGAGTGATAGAAAGTTTCTAGAAAAATACAGCTGTATAAGAGATCTGAATAGAAACAAGCTTGTAGCATTCTCATTTAAATAAAAAATAAAGTCAATTCCTAATAAGGTTGACAAAAAGTTTTATAAAGCGACATCTATGATATTTTTGTCCGAAACATAAAGCTGCATTCCACGACTCTAATCACTTAGATAGATAATAGATGGCGCTAGTAGTCTAAATTGCACTACAAAGTAAAATAGGTAACTTGAGTAAATAAATAGCAAGTAGTTTATAATTAACGATAAAAATTGTTACCTGTTGGTAAAGTTCTTCTGTCTGTGGAACCAGATTTGAAGTTGCTGCTCCTGCGGTTCTTGTTGTATCCGGCCTCCATGGAGCGCGTCTTGAGGCTGTTGGTGGCGTCCCGGTGCGGCGGCACCGCCGGCGGCTCCGAAGGCCTGCCAGGTGCAAAGTACAACATCAAATATAATCAAAACGAGCCTAGCCAAGGCTTACGTTAAGAGTATCCACCACGCTCCTCATACTACCACGACTCGTAATAAAACACTTTTGGTTGCTTTTAAATCATTATCAGCAAGACATCCCTAATTCTGTATGTCCAATTATTTTTTATTTACCCCAAATAAAAAGGGTTTGGTTTTTGTATCTACTTGTAAATAGCAGAATATGCATACCTCCTTCTAGACTCCAGTGTGGGGGTTGGTAAGGTATCGGCTTTTTTAACATGACGGCGCTCAGTCGGTTGCATTATCTCCGTGTATTCGTCCTCGACTTCTTGCACCGGGGACGGCGGCAGCGGAGGGAATTTAGGAGACTCGGGAGTCTGAGGAAGGGGTCCTCTCTCGTGGCCGAGGTTGGGCGACGGGGGCAAAGGAGGCCTGTACGGGTGTTCCACTATTTGGACATTTAGTGGAAAGTCTCCCCCGCTCGACACCGCCGAGTCCGACGACGAGGGCTGACGCACTAAGCCAACGGGCGCGTCCTTCGAACTGGTCGACTTGTGCATACTGTTCGACCGGCGGCCGGATGACCGGTCACGGCGGTCCATCGACCTGTTTTGTATTTCATTGTGGCTGGATGACTTCTGGATGTCGTGTCTCCTATGCTTGTCCCTAGAGCTATAACGGTAATTGGTTTCTAAAATCTCCTTAGATACATCATCACAATACTCGTCCTTATGTATATTCCAGTCTTTAGGCATGTACGGTGTAAAGTGTTTTTGGTCCCGTCCCTGACTTAGAATAGCGCTAATATTATTTTCGATCTTGCGGAGCGGCGAGGTGTCCCCGCTGGAGCCGGGCTCCCCGCTCTCCGCGTCCTCCTCCTCCTCCACCGTGGTGATGAGCGCCTGCCGCCCCGCGCCGTTCCCCTCCCCCTCGCCGAGACTCGGCAGAGATATCACTCGGACTATGTTCGGTGGGACCGTGGTCAGCTCGTTCACCGTCTCGTTACATTCTATTTGCGGAGCTTCCTCCACTTTTCCTTCTTTGATTAACGATTGAATGTTATCGAATGTAGACGAATACTTTTTGAAATCAGTAAATCTGTTCTGCGGCGACAGTTTGCTTTGAGAAACATTACTCTTGGGTGTTACGGATTTTTCTGCATTAACTTTTCTGCTCTTAGGACTGTGTCCGAAAAATTCCGGGTTGATGTACCTATCTTGGCCGTTGTTGAGATCTAAACTGAGTCTGGACTTGGGCGACGTCATCTCCTTGCTAAGTCTGGAATTGGGCGTGGACAGATCTATGCTGTACCTGGAGTTGGGAGTGTGCAGCTCGCG
>NW_013525102.1:1601214-1603236 GCF_000836215.1 Papilio polytes | reverse complement strand
ATTATATCGAAATCGATTGTAATATACATTAAAGCGCACAAAGAGAAGCACCTGGCTCTAAAAGCTTGTCAAATACTTTTACAGTCACTGTGTGTTTCCAACTTTATTTTGTTATAAATTTCATTTCAACTAAAACGACTAACAGAAACATTGGTTGCCTCTGGCATATTGTTTAATAGTTGAAAGCCATTTATGTTACATTTGTTTATGAATAAAGAATAGATTTTTCCAGCATCATATAGCTTCTGCTTAACGTAAATCTTTATACTTCTCTTTCTCTAAATTAAATTTTTATTTCTCATAAAAGAATGAATGTGGCAGAGTTGAGAGGAAGAGAAGAAGAAGAGTTGATTCAGGATCGCACCAAAAAGTCCGCGGTCTTTGCTTACCCCTATTTGTTTACCACTATAGGTTAAGGACATGAGTTGCATTGTTTTTAAACTAATGATAGTTTCTAATTTCTTATATGAGGATAAACTAACACTTTTAAATATTTGAACAATTCGAATTTTGTTATATTCAGAAAATTGTTTAAGGACATTGTTAAACAGATTTACGGTAAAGAAAAACTTTTTAATTCATTAAAACTGTCCTTTAAATCTTTTAATTTCAATATCATATTATAAATCAAATGTCCCTTACGTTGTGTTATGAATTATTGAATGGATGGGAAAGGGCGATGAGAAAATTTTATAAGAGCCCGTTATGTAGTGAAAATCCGCGTAACTCGTTCCTTAACGGCCATTAGGGCCGTGAATTTTAATGTACTACCCTCATCTTGAATTAAGAAGATTTCCGAAATTGAATTACACAATTTACTTTACCCTTAGGTATACAGAAAGTTATAATTTTTTTATTGCTATGATGCTTTATTAACTGAAAATATTTATATGTTTAGGATAACTTTCGAAGCATTCAAATTACATTTCGAATGGGCCGGCTCGCCTGGTGTCATACCACAAGACACAGAAAACAGGCGTGAAGTGGAAGCAATTCCGTGTTTCGTCTGATAAGTGTGGTGAGGGAGGCCTAATTTTAGTCCATTTCCCTTTCCACCCTTTCCACCCTTTCCTTAAGAGGAAAGGATGGGAAGGAAAAGTGGATTTGACGGTGGAGGAGGTGCATAGGATGGGGAAGTGTCCTCTTTATGTGCGTCTCCTCCGTTGATTAAGGGTAGGTAACGCGTCTGCGATTGTGGATGTCTATGGGCAGCGGTCGCTTTCCATTTCGGTGGATTCAGGTGGCCGCTTGCTTGTTTGCCACCTGATATTATAAAAAAAATACATAATGTCTACACCACTTTAAATAAGACTTAGGTAAATATTAAACAGTTATTTATATAAGTATGTATTTTTACTCACCTTTTATGTACATATCTATAGTTCACTTTGACTATTTAATTCAAACAGAAATCATGATTAAAGCGTTTCATTTTATAATTAGCCATGCGACAAACGCTCATAACTGAAGGTGCATTAAGAGCAGTGAAATACGTAAACCAACGCTCTCATCTCGACTCTCGTTTACTTGCAGTGCCTCTTATAGGCGTTTTAATAGACGCAAACGCAATTATGTACTCCAATATTATAGCTACACTTTTAATCGAGACGCTTAGTTGTTTAACCGTATTCTTACTGTTACCGATGAAACGTCAGTTTAAATTATATTGACAAAGTCTAAATTTGTTTAAACCCCTCGCATATATTAAACACACAAGAATGTTGGCAATCACCTTTCGGCTAATCACTATTAAATTGAATCCTTATCGAATTGAAATTCCATAAAACGCTTAGTACACAAAGATACGAAATCTCCGATGCCCGGGATTACTCTTTAACCGACTAATGCAATACAATTCGTTGTTCAATTGTTTATCAGGATCGTCGCGAAGTTGGCGCTATTTTCAAGAGGGCAGAGGTAATCTCTAAGAGTTGATATTTTGTATATTCATATGAGCCGTGTAGTCGCTGCGATTAAATCTATGTTAATATTATAAAGAGGATAAGTTTTTTTTTTTTTTTT
>NW_013525102.1:1523724-1601182 GCF_000836215.1 Papilio polytes | reverse complement strand
TTTTTTTTTTTTTTTTTTTTTTTTTTTTTTTTTTTTTTAGTATAAGTGTAAATATGTAAACAAAAAATGATCTTTATCTTTATCTTTATCTTATCTTGTAGTCTTTAAAAACATTGTAATATCGTCAGTATGAATGAAATATTTTCAAAAGTTGTTACTATTACATACTCCAGAGATTTGTGTTTATTTTATGGAGGTACAAAATGTATGTATAACTTTCAAACTGTATTTAGCTGCAACTAGTGCTTTTAATCGTCGGCAGTTTGTCATCCTCTTAACAAATACAAATTAGTACTGTATTATATTTATTTATTTTTTTAGTACCGTATTTTGTTTGTATAAATCATGAATTCAATTTGTATTGTATTGTTTTGTAGCCAGGTAATGTGATATCGTACTTGGGTAACAACGTGGAGATGATCCGCTGAGCCTCCTCCGGCGGCGGCGGCGAGCGCGGCGAGTGCGGGGAGCGCGGAGACGGCGGGTCGGGGGGCGAAGGCTCCTCGCGCTCCTCTGTCGGCCGGAACCCTAGCGCGAATTTCGCTCTGTAATTTAATTTAATGCCAATCATTACTTTTATCATTGATTTGTTTTGCAGCGTCATAGAACTACGACGACGCTAGTTCGTTTGTACATATGTACATAAACATAGTAAAAGAGTACTTATTGTAAATAGAGTATTCGTTTACTGCTGGAGTGTCATGTATCGTATTTCGTTCCAGACAGTATCTCGTAGATTTACGAGCAGCAACGCGTGATGCTGACAACTGTCACTTTGAAATGATTTACATGTGCTCAGATCTTTTGTAATAACGTTTGCTTGTTGCATCTTTCACAACTCCAAAGTTTCTTCTGCATTAACTCGCAGTGAGACAGTTTTAAAATTATCTTTGAATTTACTTTGACTATTGATGTGAGTCATCATCTATGAAAAAAGTATACTCAATCTATACTAATGTAATAGCGTAAACACACACTAATTTGTGGCGTAGGAAGTCAGCAATCACAAGCAACAAATCAGCAATCAAATTAAGGGGGAAAATAAATTGAAAAAAAAAACCTTTCCACAAAGGACCATAAACTACAAGCTGCCAACATTAGGGAAGCAATGTTACTGTGGTAACAGTCATATTGACATTTGCACCTGAGAATTTGACAAATGTAAACAATAAAATAAAGTTTTTATAATTAATGCGGATGAAGCCGTACGGGAACAGATAGTTTACAATGTCTACTCACCGTCTTCCGTTCATGCTCATGTATCCATCGTCCTCTGAAGTATGTCCTGCGAGCGGCGAATCGTCGTCAGTAGCTGGCGTGGCAGGAGTAGCGGGCGTGGCTGGCGTGGCCGGAGTGGCAGCCGTGGCAGCGGCGCGGGCCTCCAGCGAGCGCGGCTCACCCTCGTCGTACTCACTTAACACTTGGTCCAGTAGCTCCAGAGAACGCTGTACGTCATCACACCCGCTGGAAAAACGATAAATTGCGACATGTTAGTAAACTAGTTATATAAAATTATCGTTAACTAGCTTTTGTTCGCGGCTTCGTCCGCGTGGAATTTAAAAAATGATACTGTTATAAAGCCTATGTTACTCACAGATAAATTACCTTTCTAGCGGTGAAAGTACTGGTCAGAAAAATTAAGTAGAAATGTGGACAAATGATTGTAGGAGCTAACACAGTAAAGGTTAGTGTACTGCCAGATTTTGTTGAGTAAATACTTAAATTTTTTCCCATTTTTTGGGAGTTCTATGATTTAGGTATATTCTCAAGTGGAACTGAACAAGATGACTATATGTTTATGATTGTAATTCATGTTTTACTTGCATTCTTAAGACTGAAGCAGTTACACAATATCCGTAACGTGAAGACGTATTTACCGTTATCATGGTACATTTATTACGCAATTTTCTAATAGCTTTCCCATCGCCGTTGTCATTGTATATAATTCAATGTAACAAGCGGACGCAGTCGGCAGGCAGTCAATTCTCCGAGATAATGCTAAATTGAACTCATTTCCTTGACGACCTCACCGCGCTCGTCCCGGCACGACTCTGCCTACACCATTAGAACCGGATTAGGAAATAATGACCTACTTATATCACCCGACAGTGATGTAATTCTATTATTTTGATTGTTATCGCGTTAGCCGACCGTTTTTGGAGACATTAATCTTTTATGATATCTCCTTGTAATTTGTATTTTCGTAACACAAGATATTCACATACTTTGGTACTCTATAGCATAGTTTTTTCTATCTCTTACATATAAGTAACAAACTTGTACATGACATAATTGTCATTTATAAAAAAAACTAGCTTTCGCCCGCGACTCCCTCCGCGTAGTATTAAAATAACAAACCAAGTAGCCTATCTGTTCTTCCAGACTATCATTTACGTCAATGCCGATTTTCATCAAGATTCGTTCAGCCGTTTAGGCTACAAACTCTAACAAATATCCATTTAAACTTTGGCATTTATAGTATTAGTAAAAATTAGAGAACACATAGTAAGAGCGCGCGCACACCTCAGACTAAAATATCTCATAACTGTTTAGACGCGCTTTGATTCCTATGTACACTACTGGATTTTTAGGTGTTCTACTGGTGAAACAATCTACGATTGGCAACCGCACAACAGCTGTGCGATAGTTTAGTCAAAAAGCGCCCGCTTTAATTCGGATTACTAATTCACAGTAATTTTTACTCGACGTTCTTACGGTGAAGGAAAACATGGTGAGGAAACCTGCAGATATCGGCGAAGAAATTCAAAGATATGTGTGAAGTCGACCAACCTGCACTTGGCTAGCGTGGTTGACTATGACCTATGCCTAGACACCCTAACTTAGGGTAGGCTCCGAGCCCCTCGGTGGGGACGTATAGTGAGCTGATGATGATGATGAGTAATTTTTAAGCAGTCTGAACACATGTTAATGTTGAGCAATATGAGACTTTAATCAATTTGTTATTACAAGTATTTTCTTCTTAAATTTTCGTCTCATTCTGAGAATTGGGCTTTCCTCTTAAACGTCGCTCCGGATGAAATATTTCAAATTGTTTCTTGGACTCGATATTACAAATAAAGTGCTTTATAAATCCATTTAACATTTTTACGTCAAATAAGTAGAGACAGTTGGGGAGACATAATGACAATAATTGAGGACTCCTTGAATTTCTTATTCGGGGACTTATAAATGAAATATCAAATTTGTTTACTATTAAGGAGGAATATTTATTCACTTGCACTTGAAAATATATTATCCTTATACTTTAGTTAAATACTTACTGAGACAGTTTCATAGTTACACTCTGATCACTGAATTTTGTAATTGTAAAACATTAGTTACTAGCTTTCGCCCGCAACTCCGTTCGCGTCGAGTTCACAAAAACAAAAGTTGGTAGCCTACGTGTTCTTCCAGACTATCTGTGTAATGTAAAAATCTATACTGTGTAAGGACACTACAACTCTCTTTATCTAACGTACACTTGAAATTTCGACCGTCGATACACGTTTCTATGGCGTTTTAGTTCATTATGTTTAAAAGGAAGTAAGTCCTCGCTAGAAAGTGGTACTAGTGCAATGCACAAAGAAGCCCTTGTGACAGGAGAGGCGTACGCTTTCACGCCGTCTCTCGATAAGCCCTTACCCTCCACCTACATTGTCGCCGGTCTCTATATTTGCTCAATAATCTATGGTACACCTTTTAAAATCTTAAATCCAATGTCATATATGTCTACAATAGATTTGTACTTGCGTATTTTACGAAGAAGCTTGAATGAACCTCGAAAAATAATAGTAAAATAATAGAAAAAAAATAGTAGACCACTATGTAAGAAATACACGATAAGGGAAGCCAATGAGCATTTATTTTCGAGGTTCATTCAAGCTTCTTCGTAAAATACGCAAGTACAATAATCTGTAATCTACAGATTACAGATTATAAATATAAATTATTCTAGATAATAAACTCTCTTTGTTAAAAAAAAACAATCACAGCTTCCATTAGACAAATTGAAAACAAAAACATAAAAGTCTTTATCTCTAGTTTTCAATTGAGCATAAAACGGTTTGTTTTTGGTAAGTTTAATTTTTAATTATTCAAAGCTGTCAACTGCCTGCCAGTTATCTAACGCGTTACTAAAAAAACATTTTAACCACTATTATTTGTACGTCGGTCGACCACTATCAGCGGGATGAGAGTTGTTGACCCGCTTCCCAGACATTTTCACGTGTAGATTCGTTAACTGGTCCGGATTTAGGTCCAATTTAATTGAATTCTTTTCATTCTACCTTAACAAGATACATGCCACTACGAATTTTCGCATGATAATAAACTAGTTACTTCAGGGGTTCTGAACGTATTAATAAATAATTTAAAATGATGTGAAAAAATTTCTCAATTGAAGCTTTTTATCCTAGATACTTATATTGTCTATGCCTAGTCATCAGACGTTCCTAAGCAGTCTTTTTGTTTGAAAGATGGTAAGATACGAGGCTAGGGTACGAAGTAACATTATGAGGGCAGTGGCTCGAGCGGTGTGCGATATCTCTGCGACTTGACTCGTATCGAGGGCTTCATTAGTGCCTGCCTCACTAATGATCCTCTCTCCTTCAATAACAATCATTTTTTTATATTTTTACATATCGATGTAAAAGTATGACGGTTTGTTTTATGAAACAGTAGATTAATTGTTGTAATTCTGACTAAGGGATTAGGATTTAGAGTCGGTATACCGTATATCGGTTTGTTGGCAATGTTTGCCTGTTGGATCTTGTCACAAGTATGGCTGTGCGTTACGTGATTATAGTGAATCAACGCCTATAATAAGAGTCTTATAGGTGTCTAATTATTAATTGATCATGTCCACGTGTCCGATTGAGTACTCTAATAAGCTGTACAAAGCGAATGAGTTAGGCCGGTCACAGACGACGTGTGGTGTGGCTGCAGGGCGGGCGGCGGGCGCATTGTACGCGCGGCACAATGCGGAGCACTCAGCACGAGTGGCGCGCCGTGTGCCGGCCGCCCTGCGTCCCGCGTCCCCCGCTCGCACCCCGCACACACCGACCCTGCCTTTGTTTTACTTCACCCACACTCCTTCACTTTCGAAACTTTTAAGGGGGACTTCAAATTGCGTTCCTTCTTTCCACCAGAGTTGGGTTCACCTTGATTAGTTACACTCGCTACACTTTTTTCCTCGCTTAAGCGTTTGTTTTTTACATTCTGCATTTGAATTTTGCAATGTTATTTATTTGTACTACGAGATTTTTGCTTCACTTCGTCGTTTTTAAAGTAGGTAATGAGTGAAAGGAAGGTAGACGCACTTTGATAGCGTCATCCGTGGGACTACATCTTGATACTAGGAGGCGCTGTTTATGCGGAAATGAGTGCAGCGAGGCGGAAGTGCAAAGCGCCCCCTTGCACCCCCGGCCGTCGACCCCCAAGCGAACGTACGCTGCCTCGGCGCACACACTCGCGCTTGCAGCACTAACGACTGAATAGCTACATCTTCTTAACGAACGCTTCCTGTAAAGTGTCACAGAGATCAATGCGGATTCAATGATCGATTCTCACACACGTTTTCAAGCGTTGCTTTGACTGCCACTACTTACTCTCTTTAAAAAAGTAGCGTGCCAATAACGAATCGAAGGCACTCACTCCAGAATTGTTTATTCTCATTTCGACCGGAATTCAGTGAAGTATTTCAGTGCAAGAAACTTGGCCAATTAAGTAGTTGAATCTGGAAGTTTTCAGTTTGTCCATGTACTGTGGGAGCGTAGCCGGCGCGAAGATTTGTGAACAGATTTTAATTGGTTTAAGATCACGGCGTGGACTTCGTTTAGTTTGTTTTGAAAAGTCGCTCGTCGGAAGCCGTAAAAGTATCGCAGCACGCAAGTAGCGTAAGGCATCGTGCAGCCGCTGTAGTGTACACTATATAAGTGGAAGTTTTTACCAGAAGTAGAACGGGTTAAAGCATTTATACATGTTTATATCGCAATGCATAGGCCGTTAAGCTTTTAAGGAACTTCCTTTTAAAAAGAACTGGAAATTGTGTATAATTATATTCGTGTTTTTCTTAGTGCGTGGGTATGAATTAATAAGAAGCAAAGGCTTTGTAAAAATGATGCCATGAGTTTCTCTGAGATAAAGCAAGGAAGGAACACATTTTAGGTTTACCTAACTTTATATTTGGCTATGTGACATAATGAGATTGCGGTCTGAAATTTCATTATATTTAAATACTTGAGTAAGTAACACGGCATATATTTGTGTGTGAATAAAATGAATAGTGGACATAGATATGACAAAGTATGCGGCTGATATGTAATGCTGCATACTTTGAATGACTAGTGCCAGGATAGCTATGCAGACTTTCTCAGTCGCTATCGCTGCGGCACCATCAGTGGGGCTATGCCTTAAGAGCTAGAAATATACTAGATTAACCCATTTTATAAACAAGTAAAATGGTATAAACGACAGGATATGAAATGGAAACATTATTTATATTATAAAAGTAACATACAAAGGTTTTCCCTCACTAAGCATTTACCTATCCAATTATAATACCAATATCTAAATTTTTGATTGCAAAAAAAAATTAAAAGAAAGAATTAATTAAAATACTTTAGACCTGAACTACGGTATTTAGATTGTCAGGAGCTGTGCAATTAAAGTAAATTGACCGTAGATAAAGTGTATCTGTTCCATCAGAAGTGAAGGAGACGCTATTACGGCTTTTAGTGTAAAATCTTTCGGCCGGCGCTGCGCGGCGGCGGCGGAAGGAAACTCTGAGGACATGCCAATAAGCGTGGCGGGCTATGACAACACCGCCGACGACAGCCGCCGGAACCAATTCCAATCTTAACCCATCAGTTATAAGGTTGACATTACAAAGAGCTTGTAGACATTATCGGGTGCACAGACTTAAAGCAATTTTGCGAGTCAATATTGAAGTTTTCAACTCAAGGGGGCGATGTGTTCCTTTCAAATAAATCGACTACGGGATTACTTGCTATTTCAAAATTTTACGATCCCCCATGAGTTATAGTAATTTTTAAAATAAGTAATTTTTAGAACCAATTTACAATTAACTTTGTAACTTGTAATATTAAGAACAAGTGCGAATATCCAAATTGTTAAAGTTACTAACAAATCTATTTCCTAATTATAAAATGTATTTTGCCATTTTTATATTATTTTCTTAAACTCAAAAATAAATCTAGACGTGTTACTGTTGTGTATGTATGTTTCGATTACATCTCAGATACCCACACTGTCCTTCGTAAAGCAATCTTGGATTTGAGGTGTTAATTAAGCAATTAGCTTAGGTCTTGGTCCCCACGACGCCTCGAGGCACGTCGGGGCTCTCGTTAAGTTACGCTGGCGGTTTCCTAGGGGCGTTTAACAAATATATTAAGTTTTTACTGACACCCTTATATTTACATAGGAATGTTAGCGTACAAATTCAATCAATATTCGTTCAAGTGTCATCATAACATTAAAATTATTTTTAAATCTTAAATTTGTTTATATATGACTTAGAAAAGAAAATTAAATTTTGTAGGATACAATTTAGAAAATCTTTTTATCTCTAGCAATACTAAATAGGCTTTAAAATACAACAAACAATGGCATATGACTGTTATAAAGTGATTCAAACCATGTTTATGATGTAGAATTATAGTTTATATGTTTAAATAATTATAAAGTCCCTTGTGTTTAAAACGATATTAAAGTGAGCGCAACATAGAAGTTAGACGGAATGTAGCGAAAAAGAACTAATTTTGTATATTACAATAGCATATACAGGCAGATTGATGTAGCAACAGTGGTAGTGCCCGCTTTAACATCTTAGCACGAATGGGCCGGCACGCCCGGTGTAATACCACGACCACACAGAAGACAGGCGTGAAATGGAAGCAATTCCGTGTTTCGTCTGATGAGTGTGGTGCCGGGGGCCTAATTTAAGTCCCTTTCTCTTTATCACCCTTTTCTTATAAGGAGAGGATGGGAAGGGGAAGTGGATTTGACGGTGGAGGAGATGCATAGGAAGGGGAAATATCCTCTTTATGTGCGTCTCCTCCTCCGTCGTATAAGGGTAGGCAACGCATCTGCAATTGCGGATGTCTATGGGCAGCGGTCGCTTCGCCATTTTGGCGGATTCATGTGACCGCTTGCTCGTTTGCCACCTTATGTTATACAAAAAAAAAAAAAATAGCAAAAATTAAAGTGAAAGAACCAACGTAACTCGAGTTAGTTCTAGTATGAACAAGGGTCTAATAGGACTTTTTTATACAACAGTATTTAATTTTTTTTAAGGAAGAGTATTTTAATCATCTCCCAGTCCTTATCCTACTCACGTAGGGTCCAAACACCAGATTTCATTCTCCTGATCGTTCGATCTTTAACCTTACAGTTGTCACTTACTAATATAAATGCGAAAGTTTAGATGGATGGATTTTTGTTAGAGTCTGTAGCCTAAACGGCTGGACGGATATCGATGACATTTGGCAAAGACGTAGCGGGTATTCTGGATAAATACATAGTCTCTTCACTTTTTTTTTAAATTCCACGCGGACGTATTTAATTGTCGCCTTGCTGTGACTCTTGTACATAAGCCAGCGTTAAAATGTAAATAACTTGACGTTTATCGAAATTTCGTACCCGTATCGTACAAGTGACGTCACATGTATCACGATGACATTTTCATTTGGTAACCTCAAGCAATATCGCGGCTTTAACGTTACCCTTATTTTGACACGGCCTGTTTATAATTGCTGTTAGAAATGATAACACGCCTTCACAATTTTCCTTACAAATTAATAGAATTAACTTTGCTTATAAACACATAGTTAATTTTATTTATTCTTTAGAAATATGCAGAATTTAATAGCGAAATAAAGAGTTGAAATTCAATTTTTCATTTGTTTGTTTACTTACAATAGAATCCTAAAAAAAGTCTTTTAAAATCTAGAAAAATGAACGTCATGAATACTTTTAAATTCGAAAAAATTATATCGATAACTAAAACACATTTTTTAAATCATACTATAACGCAAAGCAAACAATTGTCAGTTCATAGAATCTGAGATCTCAGAATTAGCTTCAAGTATATTTTTGCTTTACGACAATGGAATGTTGGAACATTTTATTCCTCGTTGGATTTCTTCGGTTTATTGCGTCAAGTTGGAACGTAAGCAAAGTTTTGATTACTCTCGGCTTTACGTTAAATCAAGTTTATAATCATTGGTTACAATAGTGCTTAACGTTGGTATAACTTAGGCATTTACTTTACGTGTTAATAAGTTTTTAGCGTGACATTGTTAGTTCTTACACAATCGTGTGTCGCTGTTTTGCAATATTCTACAGTATGAGAACTGTTATTCCATAAATTACTTCTTTCGGCTTTTATAAATAATCTTACTAATAATTTAAATGCGAAAGTTTAGATGGATGTTTGTTAGAGTTTGTAGCCTAAACGGCTTAACGGTTTTCGATTAAATTTGGTATAGACGTAGAGAACAGTATAGAAGGACACATAGGTACTCACTTTTAATTTTAATGTTGAAATAATGTGATTAAAAAATTAACTTTAAAAAATCACATGGTAGCTTTAAAGAATTCAACCATAAAGTATTGTTATTTTGGAAATAGACATTATAATGACACACATCCATATAGAATAAAAAAAAACAAATGTAAGTGGCCAATGCGTTATTCTAGGCTATGCTCTATCTATTACATCTATGCTAAATTTAATCGAGATCCGTTCAGCCGTTTAGAATACAAACTCTAACTAACCTTTCGCGTTTATCTTATTAGTCAAATAGTACGAATGTTTGGTCAAGGTGTATAGTGTGGCAATGTCACGTCAATCTTGGTTACATTTGCTTGGATAGTTTAGTTAATTATCGTGTATAGTGCAAACGAGCGGTTTGCCGGCGGTCCAGGTCTACTGCAGTGCGATCGATCCCGGCCAGCCCGCCACGCCATCGCCACGACCAGACGACTGGCGCGACGATGAAAAACTATGCATTATTACACTCATTTTTACATTCACTTTTATTTACGGCTAGTTAATGAAAGGCAAACTCGTTGGCTTGTGTAAGATTAATTGCAAGTAAAGAATAGCAAAACGAAACGCACTATCACACACATAAACATAGATATTTATATGTATTATAACAATGACGAGAGTAAAGTGCAATTTTTCAATATTATGATATATAAGAGATAAGAAAGCACATCTTGCTTATACTAAAAATTGCGAAAGTTTAGATGGATGGATGTTTGTTAGAGTTTGTAGTCTAAACGGCGGAACGAATTTCGATAAAATTTGGGATAGATGGAGAGTGAAGTCCGGAAGAACACATAGGCTACTCACTTTTGGTTTTATTTAATTCCATGCGGATGGAGTCGCGGGCGAAAGTTAGTATAGTAATACTCTTTAAAATTGTATATTCTATGCAGTGTAACGTTGTGTGTAGTATTGTAGATTGGCTTAGTTTATACGGCGAATAATTTGAGGTCTGTGGTGACCTTGACAAATATATCTGCTTCGAATGTATTAAGGTTACAAGCTACTATCCTAGTTTAATTAATGACATAATTAAGTTTAAAACCACTGCTTCACCAACATTTACGAGAACTGACGCAAATAAAGTCTACGAATCCCTCAATTATGGTTTTGTCAAGTAATAATGGCTTCCAAATTGTTAGTTTGACAATTTGCTCGTGTCATAGCGGTGTTATATAACAAAATTATTACCATATAATTGTATCTCATTACTATTTTAAGAGCAACAATTTAATTTCAAAAACAATAATTGAGTAAAGACTGAAGTAAAAGTTTTTGGATTTGTGATTTTTCTAGCCTTTGTGGGGTTTCTTCAAGAACAAGGACTTTCAAGAACATGTTCGCGAACGTTCTAGAAACAATTGCGTGGAATTAATAAATAACATCAGCGCCCTTCTTCCTGCTGTCGGCGTGGAGCGAAGCAGTAGGGAGCGCGTAGGGTGCAGCACCGAACATTAGGCAAATGTCGCCGCTGCCGACAACAAGCGAGAGTCGCCGGATGCTGCGGCATTAGCCCCTTGATTTATACGTCTGGCGTGCGTACATGCATCGGATTAATTCAACAAACCCACGGCTCCTACGCATAATGTTGCAACGCATTTTTTGAGAAAAATGTGAATGGTATAACATAAGTAGGAGAACTTTCTCTCTGTATGCCTTTACCCCTACCGTTTATCATGTTGTAGATGTTTACGGGCGCAAACTTCGCTATTTTAGCGTAATGTGCTTTTAAAACTATAGACGTTGAAGATCCTTGCAGTCTTTGGTCGTATTCATAAATGTTTATTGATTAGATTTTTATCCATTTAAATCATATTAATACAGATTCAACGAATACGAATGTCTCTCTTGAAAAACGTATTTTTTGAGTTACGACAGTACACATAGGAACCTTCGAAACAATGAATAGAGCGGGAGAATGCCGCGATCGCCCACAATCGAGAGCGACCATATAAAACGGATACCAAATCATTATGAATATGTAAATTATCGGAACCATCGCAGGGATACGTAGTGTTTCATAAATGGTTTTGTTTCGAATTTGAATAGACAATGTGTCGATATTAAGTTTATAGGTATGGGATCTTTATCGATAAAGTAAACCATTTTATGTATCAAGTGGCGGAATAAATTAAAAATAACTTTTTTGTTTTTCAGATATTACACATAGTGTGTACAATTCTTAAAAGTGCTTTAGATATAAATTAGAATACACTGTACAGTGATATTAATATGTGACTGATTTCAAATTATCTTATCAGATTACTATTGTGATAGGGATATTGCTGATACAAAAATGTATTAAATTGTAGCATCTATTATCTCATAATAAATTAGACATGCGTCAAAGCTAACACACCATTTTGAAATATATCTATGAAAAATAAGCGTTATGCATATTTCATTTATTTTAAATAGCAAATAGAGTAATAATTTGATGCAACCGTTTAGCCAAAGGGCAGAGACGAGGGTCGGTAAAAAGAGATGTTTATAAAAATCAATAAAATCACTGCCGCTTACCTCGGCACCCCCAAATTGTTCAAACCCTATCAGTGTTGTGGCACACTCGAACCCTGTCGGGGCTGTCGCCTATTTAAAAAGCGGTATAAAACTTGATCGCACCCCTACGGGTATCTGCAGTTAATTATCTGCAAGGGAAACGAAGGGGGAAGACGTCCCGATGCTGTCTCCCCCATTCGACTCCCGAATTTGCAGACGCAACCGTGCGCCTTGTAATTAGTTTTAATTAAAATCATTTAGGGATACCAAAACTAATATCAGAATTCGTAAACGTATCTTACCTTTAAATGTTATTTGCTTAGTTGGATTATTAGATATTTGTGTGTAGAGCTTAATATTAATGTAATATTAATATAGAAACGTCATATTTATTCATATTGTAATGTAAATATTATGGTTGTAACTTTAATCAACTTTAGTTTCGTTTAACTACAACCTTGTGATGTTTATTAAAAGGTTACTTTAGTATGTAAAGTGTGTAAATCAGCAGTGTTGCTCCACGAAACAAAAAGTTTGTTACATTTAGGACGGTGCAGGAGAAGCGTTGAAAGAAATAAGATCGTGCTGTCGAACAAAAGGTGCATGAAAGCGCCATTCCGTAAGAAGTAGGGAACGTTAAATGTGCTGTGAGCCATTAGTTTAAGTGATGCAGACGTGCCGGTGGGGGTACAGCGATAAGCCCAAAGAATGGCCTCTTTTCCACCTGCATACCCTGAGAGCATAATTCCGGCTGCAAACGGATATATTAGATTAATCACGCTCGCTCCGGACAGGTGTGCTAATGGAAACGCGCCGCGTCCTCTAAAGCGTTAAGTGTTGATGACTATGTTACGTCGCTCTCGTTAAACATTTTGATGTGAACCTGGAGAGCGAATAACGCTGTACAGTGGAAACGCAGCCCGTTTATGCTTTTGTTTTCACATCAATAGACAGGTTGTAGTGGGTTTTTGCATACAAATAAGCTAATTTAGCTATACGAGGGTGAATTTACTTTTAAATAGAACGTTGCAATAACCCTTATGTTTAAATGTTTCCGTTTATTTCAATACGTAACTTGAATCGTTTATGATGTAATTGGACAAACGTTGACATATTATTTTAAATTTAAGCTCTCATAGTTTAAATTATTGTTGCAAAATTACGATTTCTTTCGTATATTGCGTTAGCAGATGTGCAGAGAATTTTCAATTACCGTTAATAATCAAGCAGGAGCCCTCACTGCCTCCTCAGCTTCCCTCGGTCGCGTCAACATCTGACATCTCTTAGCTATACGCAATCCACCCCTCTTGCAGCCTTCAAATAAAATAATACTTTAAGAGTTGACATTCATTGAAGCCGACGGGTGCAAATAAACCGCACCTATCGTTTACAAAACTCTTGAAATAAAGCTTTCTATTTATTAGATGGTTTTTAGAACTCAGTTCAGAATATGATGTTAAGATGAACGGAAAAGTTATTACATTGCTACAAATTATTAACTTTCTTTATGAAATACATCAATAGGTAATGAAGTAGAAACGACTGGAGATACAAAAAAAGTCGTTGTAAAAGTATTTGAAAATTGTTTATTCTGCTATGACACATTTCAATAAGTTATAATAAATTATTCAAATATTTGTTGTGTAGACGTTTATTTATTTGCAGTCAGTATCTATGACCGGATACAAAACGTGTCTGAGTATAAAGAAGTTTAAACTTCAAAGCAACTCAACTGGTTGGTTGAGTGCAGTTCGCACAAAGTTTTTCTTTACAGCTCCATTGCTACAATATATCGCTATATCTGTTGACATTCTAAGAAGTTAACTTTGACTTGTGTTCGTTTGATATTCTCATCTTATAGTTACGAAACTTATAAGTAAATAAAAGTGATCACAACATCACGTTCATATTGATGATCGCAGACAATATAAGCAATAAAAATAGAAAATCATATTAGAAAAATCCAACTCTTGAAAACACTAGGTGATTTATCGTGAAAACAGAATTGTAGGTAGAGAAATATATGTCGAAGCAGTCAAGAATCTTATAAGATAACACGCAAGTAACATTCGCGTTCTTGCAGTAGCAAGGGCGGGGGCATACAAACAATGCGCTTACAAATCTCACAATATCATGCAGTCTGCGGCAACTGCGATATGTAAGGAGGCTCAACTTGAGTGCCTGCTCGTTAGTCAGAGAGCTTAAATTATGCCACAACCCTATGGAAGCCCTCACATGCGTAACTTACTTATAAATGCGGCAGACGTACGTACGGAAAAAAATTAATGCAGATAAATTATATTTGAAGTGAATTTCGTGACCGCTGGAGTTCATCGGTGCATTCAGTTATCTTGAACTCTCGACACACTTTGCTTTCATTAATATTAAATGCCAACACTTTCTGGATAGTTTGTAAATGTTGCCACTAAAAGTTACTATGATTTTTTTTTATGATAGCAACAGTTTATTCATTCACCAAGCGAGGTTTCTTTGTTTTAACACACAATTTGTTACAATTTTTACAAGTCAGTCACATCACAGAAAATGTTAATTTCAGTCAAGTACACTAAAGATAAACTTGAAATAAAAAAAGATTGTCGAAACCCTAAACCGTTTAAGTACTGGTACAATATTTAATTAAACAAGTAATCGTTCATTTGCTAGTCTGTATTTTATAGTTCCACCAAGAGCACAAACAAATGCAACACAGATGTAAACGGCAAGGATACACGTGTTTGTACTAACAAGAAACTGCAATGAAGTGCAAACACGGCCAGACACCGAGGGCGGACACAAAAAGGTATAGAAAACATTTGTTTACTGATCGTCTCTTTTACTGTCTGTCTCTAAGCTTATTTAATATTCCATTTCGATTAACAATACTATGACAATTCACGAGTGTACGATGAAAAAATGACTTTTTTTCTACAGTGTACAGAATTTGTTCTAAAAAAGTTTCAAAAAACTATGTTTCATTAGGGATATATTAATTTTTATTATATATAATTACGCGTTAAGTTTAACGCAAATAATTATAGATTTCTAATTAAAACTCAAAAGTGTTTATCAGATGGTTTTCTGTTTTACAATAGAAAAAAGGTAAAACAATTTACAATTAACTAGCTGCTCGCGACTTCGCCCGCATGAAATTAAAAAATAAAAATGTAGCCTATGTTACTTAGTAATAACATAGCTTTTTAATACTGCAAGAATTTTTGAAATCGGTCCAGTAGTTTTTGAGTTATTGCAATACATACAAAAATACAATACTTTCCTCTTTATAACATTGTTTTAGATCCTTTTTGCTATTTGCTAACTCTGTTTGTTTTAATTGTAACCAAGTAACAAATATACGTTGATAATAAAGCTCCGGTTACACCGCAATAACATATTGATACAATAACATGGATACGGCAGTTCCCATTCGTCCACTTTCCCCACCGTCTGCGGTTTCGATCGCGCCGGCCGCTGTCGAGGGGACCTTCACTTTCATCCGGGATGTGCAATCGCTACTCTCAACGTCTTTCTCCCGACACTCCTACCGATCGATACTATTGTGTCGGGGAATTGTAACTCTGTCTTTCGTATAACAGAGTTCGTAGATGAACATTATAAATGTTATTTTGTATTGGAAACGGTGTCGGTTTTATTGCTATTTTCAGCATACATTTCAAAAATGTTGAAATTATAAGATTTGAGTTGTGTCCTTGATGAGATGATAGATATATTTCAAGACCCAGTATACTCGTATAAAGTAGCGAATTCGTGTAAATTGGAGTTTTTTAATTTAATATTTACTGATAAACTTCTAAAATGTTTGTTTCCTCCAAAACTAAGTTAAACGAAGTAAAAGTGAAGTATTAATTTCATCAATTAATTTAAAACATGAATCACTTTTACCGCTTTCGAATTCGAAAAGTTAAAACCAATTTATATTGGAATATTTTTCATTCGGTTCACTAAACTAACTGAATGACCGTAGCTCGGTATCTGATTAGTTTGAAAGGGTCGGCATGCAGAGAGCAATTAACTGCCTGGAGTTTCGTGGTAAAACTAATATTTGCAAATGCGTGACAATTATCTACCTCGGGTCAGCGTCTCATCGAGTAACGAGTTGCGGTTACCTCTGATGTTAGGGTACACTATGCCCATTTAACGACCGAAGTATATTTATTAAGAAAACGCTTATATAGAGGAAAAATAAAACAATAAATGTATTTTGGAATTCATCTTACTAATGTAATGCGAAAGTTTAGATGAATGGATAGAAGGATGTTTGTTAGAGTTTGTAGCCTAAACTGATAAACGGATGAAATTTGCTATAGATGTAGATGATAGTAGGAAGTAGACATAGATATAGGCTACTTTCTTATCTTTTTATATTTCCACGTGGACGCAGACGCATGAGAAACCGTATACACAGATTGGTAGGTTTTCGCAACAAGAGGTAATTAAGGTAGGGACCAACAAACAAAGTTGTGAAGAACATTATCCTTCTAACATTCAATTTATAAAAGCAACTGTTTCGCGTCATTAATCCGAGTATTAATCGAAATTCAAACAACGCCCATTATGATGGCAAATTTTATTTTGTATATTGATTGGTTATCGTGCGGTTGGAAATAGCGTAGCATATTAGTTGGTCAGCACATCGATATCGTTCCATTATGGAAATTGACAGGTGTGGGGTTGGAACGCCCCTTGTTGATGATATACGTATAAAAGCTGTATCTAATATTGATAGATGTTATGATTTGTTTATAGGCGAACGAACTCGGAACAATTTTTATCAAAATATTTTTAGAATGTCATGTAAGTCATATGACTTACTCATTTTACGGGGTGATTTGTAATGTAATAAATGTTATTATGTTGAATAATAAAAAAAACACTATTCACATTTTCAAATGCGTACACGCACGAGCAATACCTTCATACATATGTATTTAATTACGTATACAAAGAAGCTGGCCCTAAAAAAGATTTGTCATGTAAAATAACTACAATACCAATGAATGAATACATTCTAAGGCTGGACTGGCATAATAAGATACATCGTGAAGAGGGACCACAACAGGCCCTAAACAAATTGATCAGCCCCTCGTAACTACGAAATATATACACTGTTTTTGTTACGACCTTTTCAAGCCTACGTAAACACAACTCGATGCTTTCTATTTCTAATAGACTTGAAAAATGTTTCACTTGTTACTATCGATTTTATGTCATGTCTGATAGTTTCTAAGTGTTCTTACGCTTCTTACGCATGTTATAGTGTAACACAAATTGTCGAAACAGTAAAAATTAAAAAGATATTTAATAATATCATAGAATACATATTGCCAAACAAATCCCTTCAATTTAAAACTAGATGTTTCCGGGCGACTTCATCCGCATGAGATTATGAAAATTTTTTTTTATTGTTTACATCTCTCAAATTATCAATTACAAATGACATGACATAATGATAACCTTGCTTCCTTGATGTTGGCAGCAACTTATGTTCTCTTTCCCACATTAGGGCTTTTATCCAAAATATTTACCCCTAAGTTTAATGGTGTTAAAACATATAGCCTAAAGCGTAACGCAAGTGTAGGGCTTTTTATTAAAAAAAAAATATTCAAAAATATGCTGTAATTGCTGACATCTTAGGCAACAAAGAAGTGTGTGTTAACGCTTTATTATAATAGTATAGATATGCTTGTTATACTTTGATGGTATACGCTGATTTAATATAGTCAAAAGATGTTCCATAGGTTACTGACTTACAGACGGGCAACGACTCAAAATAGCTGACTCAGCATATTTGTTCTATCATTATAGAAAACGATTTGCTGACTTGCATGTTAAGGCACGGCTGAGTGGATCTTTGATACACTGTGCTGACAAATAACTGCAGTACTTAAGTGAATCATGAACATGTAAATTGATTCTAGCTTAGGTCAGGATTTTCATATTCTTAGTTACGCTAAACATAAGTATTCCTCCCATTTCTTTTAAACAATACACTAACAGATATTTTCAAAATTTAGAAGAATTTAAAGATTGACTTATTAAAAATTTCGTGAGACATTTTAATTTAGTTTAAGTTTAGCTAGACTATTTAAGTTTAGCCGTGTTAATTTACATAATTTAAAGACTATTTTGAAAATATCTAAATTTGAAAATAGACATGAATTTCGATACGCGACTCATTCGAATAAAATGTATTTAATTAAAAATGAAAAGCTAGTACTTGTTTTTCTTTAATGAATAACGATAATACAAACAGAATGTAATGAACCGTAAAGTTAAACAGTTTGCGAGTAAAATATTTGCAAGGCTATTATGATATATTCATTGCGAAGAGCCTTTTATAAATGCACCTGAAATTATTTTCTTTGTTTATAATGATCCTTTTTAAAACACGATGAGAGAATTCTATATTTTAATGAACTCTTATCAGACTTAAATAATTGAAAATAAGTGAATATTGACTTTATTTATTTGAAAAACTAGCTGTTGCTCGCGACTTGATCCGTGTGGAATTTAAAAAAAAACCTATGTTAATAGGTGATAACGTAGCTTTTTAATGGTAAAAGATTTTTTGAAGATAGCCCAGTAGTTTTGAATTATTGTAATACATACAAAATTATATCGTCGTTCTAAATTATTTTACGTTTCAGTAAATGGTATTGAAAATTGCCATCACACATCGGACATCACTTGTTGATATGCAATCGGCAAGATCGGAAACGAGCAGAAACCTCATTCACATTTCAATATGTACCTTGACATAATATCTAAATATTATATTTACATCTTATTTATTCAGCACAAATTAAAAAGTAAGAATTAACTCCATAAAAAAAGCCTAACGACAATTTTCAACGAATGTAATTAGTAACGATTGTTAAAACTCTTATGGAAAAATTTCCTGTAAAATCATTTATTTCTATTAGGATTATAATAAAGAGTACGCGACAATTTCAAGAAATTTTATTTCATTTGGCAGAATAGACAATCTAGCTTCAAACAGTCGGCAATGCCAAAACGGCAAATGAGTTTTGTCTAATTCCAATTTGGAAAAATTTTCTTTGTGCTTGGTTTTAAAGATAACAAGAATATATCTCTGCTAGAATATCACAGTCTTCGAACAGCTTCATAAAAATTGACTACTCCCCAAGGTGTCTATTGGCAACATAATAACGCCGTGGTCAGGATACAATATCCCATCCTAAGCAAATCGTCGGAACGCTCCTGCGAGAACATTATTTACTTTTATCGCGAAATTGCGAACGTAGTTTAGGGGCAATTTTATTACATTGTTGACTATATAGGAAATAATACCGCAAATGTAATTTAACACTTATGATTGTTCGTAACAAATAAATATTAATCTCTACCCTGTTATGGCACTTAATATTACAAATGCAAAAGTTTAGATGGATGGATGTTTGTTAGCCTTTGTAGCCAAAATGGCTGAACGGATGTGGATGAAATTTGGCACAGATGCAAAGATACACAGGCTACTTTGTGATGTTTTTTTTAATTCTATACAGGGAGATTCGCAGCAAAAGCTAGTTAAACATAAATAAATACGTGTAATTATGTCTCCACTAAACCAATAACTTTATAAATACAGTTGTTTTAGTTCGTTTGCTCTTTAAATGATGTAGACATTAAATTAGAGTTCCACGGTGCAGTGAGCACGAAGCACGGTTGGGTTACACAAGCCTAAAGGACGACTGCCAGCTGCTAACTAGCAGATGTTAAGGAAATGCACTGTATAATTATGCAACCGCGACTTATTACCGACTTATAAACGAAACAATTAAATTCCGTTTAGTATTTTATTAGTAGCTTTCACTCGTTCTTTTGCCCGCGCGGAATACGTACGTATAGGTCGAATTTCACCGAGATCCGTTTAGCAGTTTAGGCTGCAAAGATCCATCCATCCAAACTTTCGCATTTATAATATTAGTAAGACAACTAGAGTCGTAAGAAAAATAACAGAAATGTTTTTGCCCTACAGAAGGGTAATGTATATGGTATTTCAGCGGGAATGATTATAATGCTTTGTGTATTCAATTATAATCTGTACTTTAATTGGGTCAACAGATTTAAGGCAGTTATGTTATCTGATTTTAGGTGCGAGGTATTTATTGATTTTTCAAATTAACTTCTGAGTAAGTACTAATAAAATTTATATGGTCTAACAGATGAATAAGGGCGTAATTAACAAGATCTTCACCAAACAGCTCTTGATAATAAGGTTGGTTTTTTAGAGCAAGGGTATGAAGATGAGTTAAAGTGCGACAAACGTGATTTTTGGAGTGTTTGGGTCTTGGTGAAGCTTTGATCAGTTGCTCTACTTCATAGGGACCACTCGCGGAAACTTTCACGGGACGCTGCCTCGTTTGTGAAAAGCCAATGAGTATCGCTGGATGCGGCATTTCTTTAAGAATCAAAGTTTTTTGGGATCGCATAATGATGGTCATTAGGTCCGTCCCTTGTCAGTAATACGCTTGAAGTTTTTTGGGAAATATGAAAGTGTTTTTTTTTTGGTAAAATTTCTAAAACATATGTGTAGTTAAATGTTATAAATACAGTTGTTTTTTGCTACAAACATTAAAATACTACTACAAAATCTTCCGGAAATTATTTCAAGAGTCTCTTAATAAGTAAAACTCAATAAAGTAACATATACGGTATGACGTTATCAATTTCAGTCTATCGGTTTACGAGCAGTTTAAGTGTACATATTATGTATGTCTTTTAAGAGATATATAATTGTGAGAAAAAGAATTTCTGTAGCTTTATTCAAATGATGTTCGAGACGTTTACTGTGGGCTGGCATTTACGTAATCCCTTATGAAGAGAATTGTTATTCCCTTGGTACATTGACTCGATATCTGAATTCTAAAGCCAACGGTATTTAGATATTTGATTCTCGGAATACATTATTCATTATAATACGATAATAATAACTTTCATTAAATTATCTTCACTTTAATTACGAATTGTTAACCGGTCTTTGTAAATTAGTAAGAAATTTAATAAAGGTGTCCAAATTTCGAATTTGACAATACGAAGAAGTGAAAAGTGCTAAAACTCTTTCGTAAACATTACTCTTAAATAAATGTTTTCACAATAGTTTATTGATTTATTGTAGAATTTAGTTCTGTGAATTGTGTTATATTTTTATAGTTTGCGTATACATTAGAGTTTATTATTTACGATTGACATTGTGATCGTACATTCAAAGATACCGCAATGACCCACAAACTCTAGTGTACACGCGGAGAGCCCAATCAAAGTTACGAGCTATTTCCTTACCACATAAAAGCGTGATACTGATTTATAGCAATAGTACGTCCTCGTAAATAATACAATTCCACGATAGCCGACAATGCTCTGAAAATCGTATCAAAGATGCCGCATAGAATTTCGATCTCGGTCCCACTCGACATATGTTAAAATATCTTTACATATTGCGTGTAAAGGTTTCGGTGGATTTAGTCTATAGGCATATCTACGGTAAGTTATTTCATAAGAATTGCAAAAGTGAATGCGTGACGGACTAGATAATAAAATTCGTTTCTCCTCATACACGTATATAAAGACTTTCTGCAAGACCATGACTGAAATAATAAATTCTTGTACTTTTATTTAGCATGGCCGTTATTCTATTCCATTAGTTAGCATAAGTAATGTAACGTACAGCTTTTAATAAATTTTACTTTTGAATTTAAACATAAAAGTAATCTTCGGTCTCGCTTAATTAAGGAGTGAAAAGGACTGAATCTTTTAATAGAAGAATTGAAGTATATACAATACGCAACCGTATTAATAACTTTTCACAATACTGGGTGTTATTTTATAACAAAGTTAAATATGGTATACAAATGTTTCTTCATTTCGCAAATTTAAAGTTATGTTCGTAATGTTTTCTTGTAAGCGAAACTGTAACAACTTAAAGTAATAGGAAAGGTTAAACGGGAATGAATAAAGTTGGAGGTGGGTGAAGTTTCATTTGACAATTTAAAGTTTGTGGAAATAGTTAAGACTAAAGCGGGGGAGAAAATACAATACTAAAGGAATACTTTGACGGCAAAGGGGTTTGGAAAGCAATCCGATGGACACGACATCGTTGGCTCATTGTTAGTAGTTGCATAGAGTTAATGACTTAACCGAGTTCAGGAACATGCAAGTTGGAATGGTTCTAATTTTGTGCCGACCATGGGGCTAGCGTTACTACACTGCTAAGAACTTGCCTAAAACTTCAGAGGTAAGCTTAGTAATTAGTTAATTGAAAATAAAATAAGCTATAACAAATTTATAAGTATTAGAACTAGACTAGACGAGAAATATGTGTACAAGGTTAACAATCGTAATGTGTTTAATAAATGGATAGAGAATTAAAAGTCAGCAAACCAACCTTAAAATTTGGAAAAATCTTTAACAAGTCAAATAATAATTGATTCGTTTAAAGACAAAACGTGTGATAAATGTGTACAACTTGTTAAAATGGAGCCGTAGCACGCCAAAGTGGGGGGCAGTCTCGGGGGATACGTCTGCAAAGTTTGCAGTAGCGACAAGATGGATGGGGCGCCACTGTAGCCGCGTACCATCACTAACCAACTCAGTTACTGCCCAAACTGAGCGTGCCAAAGTTTCCTTTTTGCAATGTCCGTTGTGCTCCGGAGTAAATGTTCTATCGTTTACTTTCAGACAGACTATCGGTTATATTTGATATTAATTGTAAGAGAGGGAACACACCTTAGATTAAACTATGGCACAATTGTGTGTCTATTGTTTTGTAGCCAATTCAACTGTTTAGTTGTAAAAATTGAGAAGTGAGCGCACCTCCATATAAGCTCATAGGAATGAAACCGCGACTGAACATTGTGCGATAGATTAGTCAAAAGTACTTTTTAAGTATAGTCTGGAGACGTGATTTAATAAATTAATCTATTACCTCAGTGACTGTCAGCAAATCAAAAAGTAATCATATAAGATTACTCTTATAGTAATAAACTATTAAAAATATAGAGGTTATCGTCCATATGGTCCTAAAATTAATGTCCAACATATAAGTTGAACATAACGATGCAATAAAACCCCTTGACCCGAGGGATTACAATGTACAGGTTTTTTTTTTTATAACATAAGGTGGCAAACGAGCAAGCGGCCACCTGAATCCGCCAAAATGGTGAAGCGACCCCTGCCCATAGACATCCGCAATTACAGATGCGTTGCCTACCCGTGTCCAACAGAGGAGGAGACGCACATAAAGAGGATATTTCCCCTCCCTATGCCTCTCCTCCACCGTCAAATCCACTTCCCCTTCCCACCCTCTTCTTATAAGAAGAGGGTGGTAAAGAGAAAGGGACTTAAATTAGGCACAGGTATATAAATTATATTTTTATTTTACTTTCATAATTAGTTTCTTAACATGATATACAGACAAGCTTTGACAACCTTCTCTGTTCTCTTAAAGAAAATGATAAGGACTGCAATACATTTTTGTACAAATTTACCTATCGGAAGTGGAAAGATATGATACTTCAACTTGATAGCTACAACATATATCTGTTTCAAAAATCTCTTTGTTACAATTGATTATAAATCAAAACAATTCGTGTTAAGCATATTAATTAATAATAATACGTATAATAAAATGTTTCTTTTATACTGTAACCATCCATTAACAGGGAAAATAAATGTTATAAGATCGCGAAAGGTACCATCTGGCCTATAGGCTTGTTAAAAATGTTAAAGTAATTACGGCTATCGGGTCCGCACCTGCCCTCCCCCACCTCTCCCTACTTCCTTACCCCTCCCTCTGTGATAAGGAAAAATCTTTTCTACCTTTACCTTTTATTACTTTATTTATACTAAATGTATTAAGCTTACTCGTATATACTATAAGAGACTACTAATGGCCGGTTTCCCAGCTACGTTTTATGTTTTACTCCGTTGAAACACAGGTCAACCATACACTAATGAATCGCTAGGTAATGTCAAAATAAGTGGAAACTTTAGTAACCCAGCATAAAATAGTGAATATAATACAAAGTTGCTATATAAATTTTTATGATTCATAAGTTTTTGGAGAAGGGTAATGTTACGATCTGCTATGTATTGGACAACATTTACCATTATCAAACAAAAGAAACAATTACATTAAGTGAGTCGTGTAGAAGTCTTTGGGGATGCTCTTGTCATTTTTGCGCAGCTAAATTTATTAGAAAGCTAAAATAATGTGTTTAATGTAAAATTATCATTTTAATTTCAATGCTAAAGAATATGATTCTACAATATAAAAGAGAATCAGCTTAGCTTTTTAAACAAACCACTATACAGTTATTTTCGACTACAGCACGTTCGCTACGAACAATATCTCGTTTGCTGCCTGAAATTCATTTTTTTGGTACAAGAAAAGCATCGCTAAAGTGCTTGTTTGTTTTCCTTTCATATGCAAAAGTGTGTACACAAAAATCCTATGCTAATTATGTTTTAATTTTGGGTACATTACTTTGAGTTTCGTCTTTCCTTTTTGTTTATTCTTCTGACATTGGATTGGTTGTTCTTTCAGACCAATTAAGCTACTTACAGAAACAAACACACTCGTAAGCTTCGGCAGTCTCCAATACTATTTAATTAGAAGCAAACTTAGTATACTCATAAATTTAGAAGGCGTAAACATTAGTAATGGTGTGTAATACTTACTCGGCACCATTTTGTCCTCCCCTGTGCAACATGCCCGCGCGTGCCATCTCACGCCCACGCTCTGAAACAAAAAAACAGACGATCCATTAACGTCGAGACGTTCATGAGTTTTTCTCGCATCTTTACGTTCACTAAATACGGCTTATGAACCTCCTTTATTCGATATTAGAGAGGAGATACACCAAATTATACCGACCCCAATTTCCACCTAATTTTTCTCAATATAAATAATGCATTCTTTTCAACTAATTATTCCATTGTGTCCCCTTAAATTCAATTCGGTCTACCGGACTTTTATATCTTTAGAAATAAAGCGATTCTTTTTTATTGTAAGGTTCTTAATCGATTTCACGTTGAATTATGATTAAAATGAAATGGGAAGCTTGAATATGCGGCGGATTTCTTCTGTTCACTTAAAATCTTCAGTTAGTGAAAGTTCAATACAACGCAATACATTTATAAAATTCCTATCGCGAACAATATCCTTTCAAGGCCATACATCAATTAGCGCTGTCGTCTATCTGGGAGTTCGTAAGAAAGATGTAAAAGTATTTATTTAACAGTTTAATCAGCAATCAATTAAGCGAGAGGAAGAGAGCTTGATAAATTGGCCGTGGAAATTGTAGCGCCGCAGCGCTTTGCAGCTCCTAGTTAAACAACGACACGCCGCCATCCTTTTAAACGCGTCGCTAATTTATGAGAGACGTTTTTGAAACGATTCATTTCGTTGGTGGTTGCCAAAGAAAAACAATAAATATACATCTCTATGGGTGACTTCGTCTGGCTGTGCGGACATGAATATTTCACTTTTACAATTTATTATGAATTCTGGCGATCGGCGGCAGGCGGGCATGACGTTGGCGAATTGCGTACGGAAACATGTTCGTTAATGGGGGAGACGCATTTTTTTATGTTATCCAACAACCAGTGGATTGTATAAGATATTAAATGAAGGTAGTAACTATAATAGTAATGCTCTGCATATGATTTTGGAATACAATGGGTATTGAAATGTTAACTATATTAGGTAGTTCAACGCTCAAGTACAGATCCATTTACTGTATGGATGGCCAGTTTAAACCACGTTTAAAGCCAGTGTTCGTCTTTCATTCTAGTCTAATGTAAGTATGGATATCTTAATCTTTAAAATCTACTTTTTGTGATTGGTTAATGGAGGTTACGATGGTACAAAGTTACCAAAATATCAATAAAGAACATTACTATTTTGTTATATGAGCAAAAAGTAATTGTATAAACTAGTTGCAATTACTGTTCTAGAGAAAAGAAAAGGTAAGGGACTTCTACCTAAATAACAACATCAACAATGTAACTGAACTAATTGCAGTAATTAGCGCAAATGGCTATCAGTTAACGTGATTTGAGCAACAGATATGTGCGAAGTGCGTGCCACGTGCTGCTAATTGTACCAATAACAATAAACAAAGTTACTCAATAATCGTATTCCTGATGGGAGCTGTCGCATTAGCATAAACAAACATAACAATGATGTGGTGTGCATGCCTATAATTAACATAACGAGCGAGCTTTAACTGGATTACAAGCTTTATTAATCGCGAAAATTTAGCGCGACGCGTAATGGAGCGTCTTAGACTATTAAGAAAAGGACTAGACAAAGAACCTACGATGTTTTAAGTAAAATCTGCTACTTTTTACGCGCGTGATGTAATAAAGACAATCACACATGTGTAAATCATGCTGACACATACGTGCTTAGAAACGCATTCTTAAAAAACAAAATACATAAAACATGCACACGCATAATCTGTGGAACTCATTGTGCTTATTTGCCCGAGCAGAATGCGTGCGTTTGATTGATCCTGTCATTTCAAACTCAAAGTGGAAAGTCGATTCTTGGTCTGAGACACGCAATTCAGACATTATCCTGGCAGCACTTACGAACATATGTCACGACGCAATTTAATTGATTTACGATTTTTATACCGCAAATAAAATGTAACGTTACTTTGTGACGCTTAACGTTTTATGTGGATACTAAAGTTTGTTGTGATTGTTATTAAGACTTTTATTATCATGAGTATAGGTTAGGGTCTGTTTCTGTACAACGACATCTATGACTAAATAATCATACTATCATACTAATATTATAAATTGCGAAAGTTTAGATGGATGGATGTTTGTTAGAGTTTGTAGCCTAAACGGTTGAACGGATCTCAATGAAATTTGGCCTAGACATAGAGCATAGTCTGGAAGAACACATACGCTACACACTTTTTTTTTAATTCCACGCTGACGAAGTCGCCGGCGAAAGCTAGTATGTAATAGTTTACTAAACGATATATATAGTTACTAATCATTAAAAAACGGATATATGTAAATATTCCAAATTCAAGAAATTTAAACATAGTTAAAAACAAGCGACAAACGTGACATACACAATTTAACGTGTCTTAAGTGCTTATTTACGAGAACTACACAAGAAAAATTAAAATAAACATGTTAAAATATGTAACATCGAGGGCACGTTGAAATTATCATCGCTCTTACAGTGATTCTGTAAATGTACATCAAGAGGAAAGTCGTAAAGTACGCGCACGTCCTTACGCGGGGTGATATCGCTAAATCCCATGAAAGTGGGGAGGTTTCGGCGCGTAGTCTGCCTCCGTCGCTATGGCAACGCCATAAAATGCCTCCCAACTTGGCATGCGTAATAAAATAGAAAGTTGGTAATATTTTGTGCGTTAAACAGCATTGGCCCACAACATGTGGTGCACAGGATTAATAAAAGTCAATGGAATAAGTTTCATAATATAACCTTATTTATGAGGCGGTCAAATAAAATGCTACGCCCAGATTAACGAATAACACAAATATTATTGTATTAGTTACTTTATTGGTAGAAGTTTCTATCAATAAATTGTAAAATATTTCTATTCTCTTCCTGTTCTTTCATTTTATTGTCATAGTTACATATGAAATCAGTGTGGTGTAGTTTTTTTTATTGATTAGCTGTTCCCGTGCTGCTTCATTCGCGAGAAATTAATAAAAACTTAATTTGCTTACACTTGTTAAATACCCAATTGCAAATATGAAAATTCAAATCCACAAATGACAACGACGGTAATCTTGCTTCTTTGATGTTGGCAGCTTGTAGCTTATAGTCCCTTTCCCATATGAAGGTTTTTACCCCGATTTATTTACACACTAAGTTTAACAGCGTGAAAATGTATACCCTAATGCGTGTCATAAGGGTAGGTTTTTTTATTAATGAAGGAACTATTCAATGCTATGATTGCAGACATCCTACGTCACAATGTTTGTGTGTGTGTTTATGCTTTGTTATAATATTATAGATTGTTTTTTATTCGATCATTATTTAAATTTGCTCACCTGGACGTGCGATCCGGAGGTCGGTACAGTTGGTTAATAATTTGGCTCATTCCAGATACCTGTAACAAATTCACAGCTCAATTGCTGAAAGTAAATACTAAACAATAACATTGTTTGTTGTCCTATTAAACAACATTTAAATACCACAAATAACCTAAAGTTCAACACTTGTTATTTTTTTATATACACACTGTTAAAAAATAAAACAATTTTAAAACAATTCTGAAAGTTTGCGAATAATCAGTGTTGTGGAAAGTTTTAATATTTCATTCATCTTTCAACCGAATGAATACATTTTGTTTTATTATGCCGCGATAAAATAACATGAAAATATTCATTTCAAAGTTTATTACGTTCGTTTTACTGCGCAACAGTATTTTTTGTAATATTTGGCCCATATTGGTTGTAACTCAGTCACTTCAATCTTATTTATTGAGTGATAAATATTGATAGGTATTCAGTTATGATATCCTTTTACACGTCAATGAAATTCATTTGATGTCTTATATGTTATTTGAATAATAATTTCAATAACTTCTACAATAAAACTCTCCTTTCTAGTTAACCAATATAGCATTAATCAGTGCCACATGCACTTGTTTCAGAATACCACTTGTGATTCCGGGTAAGTGTCCGTTTAAAATTTTATTTCGTTACCTCTTTATAAATTTTATTTTGTCCATAATGGGGACAAGTGATGCGTTCGATCGCTTACCCCGCTAACACGAATCTCGATGGACAGGGTGACCCGTTTATTATCGCTTCACGGAGCAATCTTTAGAAGCCGGAACTAAACGGGTCAATACACTCAGCCAAGCATCTATAAAGTCAGGTCATTGGCAACCTTAAGCTGCGAAGAGTCAGCTCATATACCTAATGAGAGGCTCGAGTCTATCTTAATTAGGGTTGACAGGTTTTCAACTATGCTGGCCCTATGTGTATAACTGCAGATTTCACATACTTCAATCTACTTCGCAAATGTGTGTTTATCGTGATGTTTTCCCTCACATTAAGACTTAAAAAAATGGTACATGGCAGGAAATAAGCCCAAGACATCCTTATCAGTCTGGAACTAATCCGAAGTATTAGAATTCCTTTTGCGATAATTCTGCCTACCAAAAACACCTGTGGCTGCAATAAAAGCTTTATAACTTACGAATCATGCCGTGACGGATGTTACGAAATACCGATGTTTCGAGCCAATAAATCTCTCGCTAAAGGAAATTTACTTTATCTTTTCACTTGTTTTTTCGAAAGTTTCCGTATATTTTATCGTTTTTAATATTATACAGTAGAAATGGTAAAGAAAGAAAAGATTTACAAGTTTAATTTTAAAATATAGGACTCTATAACTGGCACAATTGTCACGTCAACATTTAAGAAGTTGTACAAAGAAAATAGAAGTGAAGCGAAGTACTAACAGTAATAAAATATTAAAGACGCTAAAATTATTACGCCGGCGCTACCGTCTGGCACAAAGGGAATGACAATTTCACTGCTTTAAATTGTTAAGTTATGATTGAGGATGGTAGCCGACGCAATGATTTACGGCGGGAAAAGGACAATGACATCTCTGGCGAATGTCGTGCAATACCAATTTAAATCAGACCCATCTATCGTTGTATCGCTATTTTTTAAAGAAGGGATAAAAAACGTATCGCAGGTAACAAACTTATTGAGAATTGAGAACAGTCTTTTGTTTTTGAGCATTTACTTGTTTTTGATTATATTAGATTAGTTATTAGTTTGTTTTGTAACTAGACTTCATACATAAAGTGCATTATTCGCAATATGTGATAAAATAACGGCAGCATTACCGTACGGGTGAACGAACGGACAATTTTATTACGTATGTTCGCATAACTAAATTACGCTGCACGTAATGCCTACGGAAAACTAAATAGCGGAAATATTAGTAAACGAGTACCGACAGCAAGCGATCGACCTCATAAATGAGGACGCTTTTGTCTAATTCGCGTTTATGCCTTATTTTTTTCTTCGTTAAACTTTTTTTGTTTTTTAAAACTTATCCGCTACTTTCTCTTGTCTATGATTAATTTCAATGTCTCAAATCTTAAATGAGTAAAAATGATTTAGATAGTGTATAGCCGTATTAACAGTTATTTATCAAAAGTTGCCATGGCATCGTCAATCAAAATTCATAATTGTGTTACAACGAACCAAACTCTATCTCACGTGGTACAGCTTGGCGTCGACGCCAGTGTGGCGCTGTGTGGTTGTGGCGCTCTGTGGCTGCGGCGTTGCCAGCCCGAACGACTAGCTGTCCTTGTTTTGGCGGCGCCGCCACACTTCTGGCGTCGCGCAGTCGCTTCCAAGTAAATTCGTGCGTATAAAGCACAACTATCTCATTCGCCCATTCGGCCGCCAGCTGCGATGCCAGTCGCGCGTCCCGTTTGTATCTTACTATCAAACTAAAATTTAAAATGGCGTTCGACACTGAAAGATTTATAGCCGAAATAGAAAGTAGACCTGCAATCTGGGATATATCTTCAGATGAATATACCAACCGCAATTTGAAGAAAAGAAGCTGGGAAGAAGTTGTACAAATATTTAGACAAAAGGACGGCATGACGAGACATGAAAAAAAATACATGGGTAAGTTTTTTTAATAACCCTATATTGTTATCTCAGTCATGACATTTTGCACAAATACCTTTGTAAAAGTATCACAATCGATCTTGGCTCTAAGAACATTGTTTACACCAGAACATTTTTATTTTTCAGAAGATGTATTACAAAAAAAGTGGAAAAGTATCCGTGGTTGCTTTATGAGGGAAATTGCGAGACAAAAAGCATTAAGGTTAGGAAATGGGGCTGGACCACGCAAAAGCGAATACATGTACTTTAAACAATTGAACTTTTTAAAAAAAGTTATGATCATAAAAAAAACCTTACATCCATCGCAAATAGAAGAGGAACATACTCAAAACACAGACATTAGTCAATCAAGACCACAACAACAGATTAAAGTTAACTCCGAGTCTGGCGATGATCCACTTCAAGAGTTCTTATATAAACCACTAGAACAAAGAGAGAGTTATGATTTTGCAGAACAAGACGAGGATAAGATGTTTTTACTATCACTAGTGTCTACACTAAAAAAAGTACCAGAACATAAAAAGATAGCGACAAAAATTAGAATGATGTCGTTGCTCGAAGAAGCAACACAGACCACCTCGCATGCCTATTATGAGTAGTTACAAAATATACAACGCAGAACTATCCGCCTATAACATTTACGAAACTACCATCCTAGTCATTCGACTTCGCGAGAAACCAACATTCCCCCTGTGCGGCCGCCATAAGAATCATTCGGACTCAACGCATCGACTACACCTACGATCAACCAAAAATGAAGTTACGAGTACTTGGCCAGTCTCTTATGTAAATAAAGTTTAATTATTACTAATCTTCATAAGTTATTACCTACTTATATTGTAGTTGCAAAGGTTTTGAGCAATCGTTTTTGTGGATCTAGTGAGCAATTATTCGATTACTTTTGGCATCACACGGACGCGAAGGGTAACGACAGAAGTTCTTTTGGTGTAGCTGCCACATTATTCTAATAAAGTGAAATAAAACATAGGATATTAGCATTACTTATGATCTACTGGGATGTTTAAAAAATAAAGCACATCTCAGATGAGGAGAAAATAATCTAAAGTTTAAAATCCTTTTTTTCTGTCTGTACCATAAGCATACGTAAAACTTTTCTCTGTCTATTTTAATTCGTTCTCATGAAACTTTTTAATGTATCCACGCGCAAACGGAACAAAAGTCCAAGCGTTTTCACTCGCTTGGTTGTCGACTTACAAAAATAAAGAACGCACATCAAAGGGATAGTGTTAACCTAAAGATGAAAAACTGCAATGTATTATAAACAAAAGGTTTCTTTAGTAGCAGCCGGTACAAATGGATTAGCATTTTCTTCTTGGTGGTCTTTCGTAGGTTTAGAATACAGGAATATGCGTATGACATCTGCTTGAATTATTTCTGATGAATACTTGTGAATATTTAAAAAATCTCTGTGTTTTTAAAGAGAATAACAATAATTAAAACATGTTTAAGTATTTTAACAGAGAAACCCTATTGACATTTAACACAAATGCTTGGTAGAAATGAATTACTGGAATGTTTACGCATGTGATATGCCTGACCTATTAATGTAATTGGACATGTAAATGAATATGTGGTAATATTGACGTTCATTAGTGTATCCTAAATAAGGATGAGGGAATTGCAGTGCAAATGTGACATAGTTATAGCAAGTCTGTAATCCTCTCAGCGCTCCACATCGTGTGCCCTAGTTAGCCGACAGCCGACAATGGAGAGAGCCATTAGAGTCGGTCATGTGTTAACAAGTTTAGTTGGTATTAGTTGACCTGATGGAGAAAAAAGGAAATGCAACATAGGAAACAGGTCGTGTACCGCGCCTCGGTGCGCGCGGACACCTCTGTTATTGTAGGGGAGGTATTGAATGCATATGAAACGTATAAAAGAGATACATTCATTGAAAACAAACGATTTTGAAAACAACATAATTATTTTCAAGTTACAATATGAATAATGTTTTAAGAAAGCTTACAATTATAAGGTTGTTTATGTTTGTCTTTATTGTATTTAGTGTGACATTAATAAAAAGTTTTTTAAGTAAATTGTGCAAGGTATTAAAATAAGATTAATTTTGTTAATTATGATTGCAATTATTTAATTATGTACCGATAATATTCGAAAATGTAATGAAAATTTTATCACGGATGTGGTTGGCGTGACGTCGACACGATACACGTATTTAATTATAAAAATTGTTATGTTAACGCCATGTTGGTTTACTGCTTTATTGCTATGCAGTATTGCACCTTATGTATTTCGAAAAATAGTTAACTACTTTTAGATGTTAAATTATACATTTTAAGCATACTATGACATATATATTCGGCGCATTTAACACCTTCTGTAGTTTTACACAGATTTTACAAGCTGCAACTTTTCGTTGTTATTATTGGGTCGTGGTATCAACACATGTTGAGCCACTTCCCCATTTTAATACCACTTTAAAGTCATGAAAAGTGTGTTGGAAGAAATAAAGTATGGCGTAACGTTCGGTTTTCACTGAAAAAACTTCTACACAAAGACGTATTGTCATCTCAGGTTTTTTCAGTGTGGATAAGAGAGACGACAATATCTTTGTGTGAATGTTGGCAGTGGAAACCGACGGTTAGTGCACGTTGTACGGGCCGTCTTTAGCCCGAGCTCGCCGCTCGTTTAATCACAATGGGGTTAATGCGCAGTGTTTTTGCTCCCAGTGAACTAATCACACTCAGCTCCGTACGTTAAGGATTTAAAATAATCTTGTTCTCGTAATTTACACGAGTGTGCTAACAATTAAAAAGTTCTAATTAATTTGAGATGGAAAAATAAATGCCCAATTATTATATAAGCTCTAAAGTGATTAAATAACATTTTAGTTGGGGCGTAATTTTAGAGCAAACCTGGACACCAATGATGCAGCGTTGATACACAAGAAATGCATAAAGCTTTGTTAATATCGTTAATTGTCTTAAACACATGTTAGGCCTTCGGGTGCTGCATTATCTTCACTTATGGTTAATCCTTACAGGTGGATTTCCATTAACTGTCCTATATAACAATTGTTTATCTCAATCTGATAAGAAACCTATAAGAAATTCAGTTATATCATATCTAATATATAACCATGTGTAAATTACTTATAATAATAGCTGCTGTTTACTTCAGAAACTTCTATAATGTAATTGACTAACTAAAACATAAATTATAAGCGCGCTGTCAACTCGTAAGCTCTCGAGATTGTCCCCGGCTTTTAAAATCCTACGGGACAACTGCTATCTCAGTCCCGACGTAGGATCTAAGTGTCGCTGAAGAAATTTCAATAAAATGCCAACTAATCTGTTTCAAACTAATTTAATTTGAAGCCGACACTTTACCATCAGATTGTACTTTGTATTTTTAATATTAAAAGTTACAATAAAGTTTTTTAGCATGTTTTAAGAAATTATTTTTGTTTTTATAAGAACACGTTAATTACGACAAATATTGAAATGCAACGACCCTCGAAATGTTTTGAAAAGAAGACAAAACAGCAAAAAAAGAAACTATTATCTATTGGCTATTGGCTAATAAGTTAAAGGTTAAAGTTGAACTACTTAATGATAATAGAATATCATATTTGAACTAAAGCTCTTTCAAAGTAGCTTAGAAGTCGAACAAGCTGGCGCGTATAGTACGATCGAAATTTAATTCCTCTGAGAGACGTTAAAAGCTCATAAAAGCTTTTCGACTTGGAAATGCACGAAGTGAAATGTTGGTGAATTTTAATAATGAGCAGTGTTTAGGAAGAGGCGGTTGGAGGCTTGAGGCCTGAGCTCCTTATCGGCGTTCGGCCGTCGCCTGCACCGCCACCGCAATCAGATTTGCTGGCTCGCTGCCTCTCAACAGCCCGCAAATAAATATCGCAAACTTTACTCCTTGTGAAAGACACAACTTCATTTTAATAAATTCACGAACCAATTCTTATATAAATGTGAATTTTTTTATTTATTTAGAAAGCTCACTCAGTTGAAATGAATGAACACCAACATAGCAAAGTGCAAACAAAAGTGCACACTTTATTATGAACAATTGGAATGCTGTTACTCACCATCTGGTGTGATGTAGTGAACAAGCTTTAAAGCTTTGACAATCAGTTCTGAAACAAAACAAAAATACTATTTAAGTTTAGGTTAAAATAATGTATATTTTAAACTGTAAAAAGGACAGAGGATACCTGACTGTACCAAATATTTACACCTACAACACCAGTGACACTCTGCTGTGCGGTACGAGACTTATAAGTGAATAAACCAGGTTCTTAATGATCCCATGTAATACTTGTAATAAAAATTATATGTATTGCAAGCAGTTCATTGAATCTGGCATAGAATGTGCGGTTGTTGCATTATTTTCAAGATTAAAATCTTAAGCCACGGCAATACATGCCGTCATCTACATTTTTCCTTATTAAATTCTAATCTTAATAATATATGAGTACAACAGAGTTGCACGTTACACTGGTACAACGTGTTTGTAATTATTCATAAACATGTAACGCTTGGCGTCGAGGTACAATTAAAAATGTAGTAACAGTCTCCAGGTCAAATTTGACTGCTAACTCCCACGTATACTGCAAACGACATGTGTAAATCAGAATAAATGTAGACGACACTTTTTGGACGCAGGTTACAACTAACAAATGTTTAGTCAACTTTATTATATGCTACAAATAATGCCAATAGCTCCAATGGTGGAAAATAAAATTAAAATAGTCACTTAGATAGACTTGAATTGTTTGAGAACTTTATTGTAATTGATAGGATGCGATTACCTCTTACAAAGGTCTAGTAATTAAATCTGTTGAGTGCAAAATACAACCTCTTTGGCTGACAAGCAGTATGTATACAGCCAAAGAGGTTGCATACTGGCCACCAAGGCATTTATCAGGAAGTCAAGATGTGATCGAGATAGTTTTGAGTTTTTTGTATATACTTGTGTAAATAAGTTTTGAATAAAGATGTGTTATTTTGATAAAAGTGTTTTGTATTTTTGGCTGCCGCGCTGTCGCTAACAAGTTAAACAAAATCAATTGTACACAATTGATTTTTTTACAAATAATAAACCAGCTTGCCTATGTGAAATTATTCGGCTGCAAACATGTTTGTACAACCTGGGATTAATGTTTTTAGCAGATGGACGCCTAATTAGCAAATGAAAATGGAAACTCCGACGAACAATACAGTACATTGTTTACGAACGTACAGAAGCGTTGTTTGAAATACAAACGTTATCTCAGATTCGATTAAAGCGATTGAAGTATTTAATTTATTCATTACATTCATTACGTGTTATTTATTAACATTGTGATGTTATAATAATTTAAAGATAAGTTTAACTAGGATAAGTTTAATAAGTAAGAAACGAATACAATATAATATCCTATTAAATAAACTCTAAATCAAAGTATACACCGCAATATGCTGAGAACAGAGAAACCTATCCATCAAATTTAATAAATCCTCGATAGGCTCAACGTCGAAATGAAAATCAGCATATTGCTGAAATGATTTCGCGACGACACACACGTCCTCGCTTGCGGCGCAGTTGATTCGTAATGAGGCAGAGATACGGATACCTGACATGTATGAGTAGTATGTATTATAAGATTCACACTTTATAGCGGTTCGTGGAGAAAAAAAGGGAACGAACGAGCGACGGGATCAAAGTGATCATCGACGTCCATGGATATCCGCAAAATCAGAGGACCTGCAGTGTCGTTTTCGACCTTTGTTTAAGGGGTAGAGATGTTTGGTTGCGAACTCCTGTTTTTTCATGAGAGTACTAGGGTCTACTGCGAGTGGAGGAAAATGTGCAGAGAGATAACGCAGTTTTTTACGTCCCATTAATATCTGAAATATACGTCCCGTGCGAAAATCTGAGTTACCACAATGTTTGAATCGCATTATACCTACTTACAGACAGTACGTCGACACAGCCCCGTGTCGCATTTACAACGCTCTAAAGAACTGATACTTCATATGTCTGAGATGTTTTTCAAGAGAAACTCAAGAGACCAGGTAGTTTATTTTTTAGATTGCTTTAATTCAGACTTCTCAAAATTTATCAATAGGTAGTTTTTGTAATGTTTTTAGATTACGTAATAATGTAGACATTAGTTGGACGCCACGGTACTAATGATAATAGCAATATTTTATGTATAGAGTTAAATATTGTAACATAACATTTCAAGACACCCTGAAAGCGAGTCTACTTCATTACTGAAGTGAAAGTATCACTAATCTCGCTCAAATGGTACATCGAAAATGCTGTTAAAAAGCCCATTTTGGGATTCAAAGAAAGTTATTCGAGGGGCGGAGGTGGAAGTAGTATTGTACGGTCTGAGGAGACATCAAAAGGCCTGTATCAAAGAGGAGTGTCGCCTCATACAGGGAAATGCGTCGAGACGCCCCTCCCCTCCAATATTAGGAGGGTCTGATGTCTAATTTAAATTTCTCCGTCGATGTGCGACGAAAATACGCGTTATGCGCCATTATTGATTTTGTACGTGGCGACGTATTTGGTATTCCCCGATGTTTGCAGTGCACAATTAAATACATGCACAAATTATATGGTGTTTGTAATAAGTTAATTCAAGTCTCAATCACAGTCATTACTTTGAAATTAAAGGAATAAGTGTATTTAAATATTCCGATAATCATTTTAATGGTAACTTTAATGGCTGATCATTTAAAAATTAGCCTGCTAACTGATTCATATTACAATCTAAGGAAGATTACGAATCAAAATTTCAAAGACTTTGTCGTAATTTTACTTTAGACGTTAATGTTGCTGGGATCACTGTTCAATTAACATACATGAAAATACTAACATTCTCGTGAAACACTTGAGTCTCTTACTAGTAGCGAAAAAACATTTAAGGGTTTTATAAAGCGTGATCCAAGTACAGTAGCGACAGATTCACGTCAGCATTCTGTCGATTCTTAGACACGTTAGGTTGAAACGCGTTTTCGTAAATCAGCGAATTGTGAAAGTTTTTTTTTAATACATTTCATATTATTCCCAAACTGATAACAAATAAATACGAAGCTGTGATAAAATGTGATACAAGTATTTTTTTTTAATAAGTAGTGAATCAAAGTGGTTTCGTCTGTATTTAGTGACTAAGCTGTAAAAATGATTATTGCATAATCGACCTTTAGGTTTATTTACTTTAATGTTTCTTTTAAAATCAAAATGAATCTAATTATAAACAAAGAACATTAACTATGACCGGGGAAAACCAACATTCGCAAAAAAATGTAATGGAAGAATTTTGCTCGAAAGCATTCATGTACAAATATAAAAGAAATTAAACGATTAAAGCCTTAATGTAATTTGCTTAGAGTGTATATTCGTGTGGCTTATTAAATGTTGTATTTAGGTATCTATTTAAAGAGCATAAATGCGGGCCGTAACAGCTTTTTTTAATTAAATAGCTCATTGTGGGAATGAAAGCGCCATATCATTAAGTTACAACATACCTTACGTTAAGGCCTTTTATAAAATGTTAGTCAGCCTTTGCAGTTTTATGTATATCAGCAAATTTAGATTACACTAGCTTTCGCCCGCGACTCCGTTTGTGTGGAATTAAAAAACACAAAAGTGAGTAGCCTATGTGTTCTTCCTCCTCCTCTACACCTATACCAAATTTCATCAAAATCCGCTCAACCTACATTTACACGTTACACGTTTACACTACAAACGCTAACAAACATCCATCCATCCATCGTAACTTTCGCATTTATCATATTTATATGATATATGATTGCTAACATTTTTGGCGTATTCTCTTACTAAAAAAAACACTTCACCAAGTACATTTAGTAAAAAAAATGAATAAATTAATAGTCTGAAGTCTACTGGGAAAATAAATTTCAGTCGTCGAGTAATTCATTGTTAATAATAAATGTGCAATTTACGACAGGATCGTAACTTGAGCAAGTGGCAGTGACAAGTGGAGGCTAAATGTATCAATTAACGGCTCCCTTACGATCCAATGGAAGCTTGTAAAATATTAATAACCCGGAATATATTGATCACTATTCAACCTTTACCTTATAAAGATAGGTTAAATTGTATTATTGGGAATTAACATATCTTTTGTATTTTTGTTACAAGATTGTTACAAGATTAATAATCTGCATTTTATTTATTTATTTATTTAAATTAGGCCTATCAACATAATTACATGACATTCATTGATTTCTATTTAGTAATCCAAACACACGTGGCATCATGTAACTACAATTACAGATTGTAGTTACATGATGCCACGTGTGTTTGGCTTTTGTTTTAGAAAGATCAGGTATATGCAATAAAATACCAATTAGTAACAGTATACGAAACCGATGACTTTTGACTAAACTATCGCACAACTGTTTAGTCGCGTTATAGTTCCTATGAGATTATATGGAGGTGTGTACACTACTAGCTTTTAGTTGTGTTAAGCAGTTGAATTGGCTGCGAAACAATCGACAATCTAACAACAGTTCTGCGATATTTTAGTCAAAGTTGTGCGCCCGCTCTTAATGGATAGTTTTTTTTTTAATAATGGTATTGAATAAATACTGTGATCATTTTAGTAAATATTCGGATATGAAGCAAACTGTTCTCTGATTTCCCTTTTAAATCAGTTACAGTCCTTTTCGGAAGACGTCCTTTATGATTGACTATTCCCTGAAGGAATCTTCATAATTACACTGACCCTTCATAAATATTCTTATGTAATTAAATACTTCATAAAGCCATGGAAGTTTTTGAATTTTAATTTACGATACCACGGATAAAGAAAAACCAGAAAAATAAACAATTCAAACACATTTCACTGCTTACTTTATATTAACACTCCTTTTGTTACTTATAAAAGTTGTCTATAATACAATCGGATTATGTATCTAATACTTATAGTGTCAGATAAATAACCTTCTATCCCTTAGTGATAGTAAAAATACCTGAATCTTGTAATAAAACGATCGCAATAAAGGTAAATACTGAATCCAAGCCAACTACATTAAATTACACGCACCGTAAATGTTCTTGGGAATTCACATATCTCAGGTATATTCGAAAAATATAGTAGACTAAATGCCGCACTTAGGAGCATGGTTACTTAACTGAGACTTCGTTTTCACTTAATAATGGGATTTACTACTACAATATGAGTTAACAGTAGTAGAGCCCGCTTTAACATCTTCGCATGAATGGGCCGGCTCGCACGGTGTAATACCACGACCGCACAGAAAACAGGCGTAAAGTGGAAGCAATTCCGCGTTTCGTCTGATAAGTGTGGTACCGGAGGCCTAATTTTAGTCCATTTCCCTTTTCTTAAGAGAAATGATGGGAAGGAAAAGTGGATTTGACGGTGGAGACGCATAGGAAGGGGAAATATCCTCTTTATGAGCGTCTCCTCCTCCATCAATTTAGGGTAGGCAACGCGTCTGCAATTGCGGATGTTTTTGGGCAGCGGTCGCTTTCCATTTCGGTGGATTCAGGTGGCCGCTTGCAAAAGGTGGCAAACGAACCTTATATTATAAAAAAAGGAGTGTCAACAAAACCTGGCAAGGAACTCTCAAAAGTACTTGTAAAACTCTTTTAAAATAAATAAAATGGTTTTGCATAAATTTATGCGAAAATATCGTGAAAGTTTTAACTGATCGTTTTATTTAAACGTAAGAAAAGGAAATGGTTTAGTAACAAAGCTTCTTGATGTAGATCAGGCGAGTCGAACGAAAGTAACGCTCCTTTGTGAGAGCGGCGGGTGAAGCCGCGCTGGGAAACAATGCGAGTATTGTTCACTTGCAAATTGGATAAAGTCAACATACGTTCGGGAAGTATGTTTTATTGTGTGCTAAAATACTTTCCTATTCTGAGGTTATTTATTGTGAAAGCAAAAGTGATTCACGGATAGACTAAATTAGAAAATGAGTCAATTCCTTACATAGCTTTTTTTGTTTTTAAAATTGAAAGTATTGATCTTTAAATAGATAATGGATGTTACCGTAAGTGGTCAACTATCATATACTTAAAGTTCTACAACAACTAAGGCGTTAATTCAACCAAAGTATTCCACTAATGAAATCTATAAGCCCTGCTATAGTTAAAAAAATCAACATATTAATTTACCAAGCACTGATGCTTTCGAAAAAATGCATTCAATACAACCCTGCACATTTAATTTATTTATTTTATTTGCACTGTTCTCTGCGCTTGCATTCCGTTAATGGATTTATCAATTAACGCTAACTGCATATATATCAATTAAACAAAAAAATCTATGCAAGCGGCCATACGAGTGGAAACATACATATATACAAGCGGTGAGTGGCGTTAGTGGAACACTGGTTTAACATTTTTAATGCATCTGTGTATGAAATCTTATTTATTGAGGGTTTCACCTCTAGATTGTCTATGCATGTTAATAAATTGCTTTGTGTTGATGTAACAGTGCAGCGTCACCGCATTCATATCGTCGTTCACAATCGAACACGCTGTTAACGTATTGATTCAACAGCGGTTGTCCAGCGCCTAGCGCCCGCCTGACCTAGATACGACTTAGGTGACCTAATACAAAACCTTTGTGCACCTTTATACATCCTTTGTTTACATTCATATCAAAAATAGAAAGACCAGTTTGAAACAAATAGTATACTAACATAGTCAATTAAAGATTTTATTCGAATAGAATTAGTATTTTTAAGGAAACTTACATGACTTTTTAAATTTGTTACATTTTAATATAACAAAGCGGAAGACTACTAATTGAAAAGTTATAGACTAGTAGGTACTAGTTAAATCTGCCGACTGAAGTAGACACCAACACTAAACAGACACTTTAAAAACCATCAACACGGCTACAAATTCAAGCGGCAGTTTATGTAAATCTTATAAAGCTCAGAGAATTTATCGTCGATAAAAGCAAGGGATAGCATCGTTTTATCCCCGAAACATCGTGACGGGTGATTGGCAGGCCGTCTTAATCAGTAGCAGGTGGAGCGCCATCTAACGGCTAAATTTAGAGAATACCTTTCCTCCAGCCGGGTTTCGTTAAGTCAGACACGTAACTAAAGGAGTTTAATGACGATGTTCGTCGTTCATTAAATCGACGGTGCGAAAGCATTTTGTCACACGTCTCTGAAATGCTAATCGGTACCCGAGCACTCAATATGAGCCGTTGTAACTCTCCCCGCCCCCGCTAACCTGGTAGCCTTTTTCAACCCACGCCAGATTTACGAAATTAATTCCGCCTCGTTTGTTTACGTTTACTTTACCTTAGCGACCTTTTAATAGTTATAAGTCAGCAAACTTTTCCATGACATTTAATATTTCTGTTGTAATTTTTATTCTTTCTACATTTCATAACGTCTTTGTAAGCAATCTGAAAATTGTAATTAGTTATTATTTACTAAGATGGTTAACAACTACCCTAGACATATTTTTCTGCGAAATTATTAAAAACCTCTTGAACTAATATTATGATAATATTTTCCTTTCTCTAGAAAACAATACAGCCTTGTTTCTCGGGAATTTTATCCATAAACACGATGGAAATATTACGATGTAGTCTGTTTACGCTTTGTAAAAAATATCCCGAGAGAAACGTCTGCCTTGAAATTGTAATTTTCATAATCTTGGCATAATTTATTTGGTAAACATATAGCGATTGTGTCTATATGACAGCTACGGAGTAGAAAAAATAACATTGCTACTTTCAATATGCATTATTTTTTTTCCTTTTCGTAAAGGAATCGAATAAGAAATTAAATGGTATTTGATTTTAACATAAATTTCGCATAGAAGACTAACTATGATGTACAAACACTATCGCTATCTCTTTTCTTTTTAAAGAATGTGATAGGGATGCCAATACTCATGCAATATTGGTGTTACGACAGCGGAGATTGACTGTAAGCATACAGTGATATCACATAGAATTTCGTCGATTTAGGTATTACCATTAAACTTTTCTTATTTTTGTATATAGTCAACAATTCTAATTACAATGGACTATATTTATTATACTCCAGAGATACAAATTAAATAACAGCTCCTCTGGCGGCGAATACCCGAAACTAACACTGTTGCCTTCATCTCTGAGATAATTAATACGTAATAAGCAAGTTAGTAAAGCGTAGGAGGAAATGTAAGGAATGGCTCACACAACAGATTCTCAAGGGTGGTCTTAGAAGGGTAACTACTTACGTATTCCAGACAAATTTTAACAATGTTATTAAGTTAGAAATATGATTTATGTCTTGTTTGGTACTTATTATAATAAATGCAAATGAGTTTTAAACATGTTAGTTTTATTTTTATTTTTTAAAGCCATGGCAATCAGTGTATCTTACTAATCTTACTTCTTACTAATATTATAATATAAATGCTATAGTTTCTATGGATGGATGTTTGTTAGAGTTTGTAGCCTATACTGCTAAAGTGATCTCTATAAAATTGGGCATAGATGTAGAGGATAGTCTGAAGAAACACACACGATATTCACTTTTGTTTTTTATACTACGCGGACGAGGATTAGTTGTTTATAATGTGATGAAAAAATCAACAAGAAGAGTTTATGTTGTAAAGACGCGTGCAAGGACAATCGCTGAGAATAACCTCGCTTGATAGAAAAAATGTATTTATTAAAACAAGCGCACCTGGAAGCCTTAGGAATATTACAGGAAACTTCCTTGTTCATATATGGTTGATTACAGAGGCTCAAGGACAGAGACTCGTGTCATGGATTTTTCAAGACTGAGTGGAATGTGTACTAACGTGGAAATGGTAGTGAACGAGTTAAAACTATTGATTTTTTTTGTATCATTACGAAAGCCTTTGAAATCTGTACCGCTACATTGATCTAATTCAGATAGAAAGGCCAATATTTCAACGATAACGCCGGGAGTATCAAAATGTCCTGACTCGGCGCCAGGATTGTCTTCCGGTTGGCATCCGGCCAGCCCCCGCCCCTTGCCTTCACCAACTACTGTGGGATTCAGTAAAAATTTACTACTCGCTTTACTTGCTCCCTTGCAGTCGTATTATCGAAATTATACCATGATGTTGAAACGAACAGTTGCGGCATTAATATTTTAGTTAGTAAATAAACACTTGGCTATTGTCAAGTAAATGTGGAAGACAAGTTTGCCCCACAGTCAAGAGGATAATGTATTTTTTTGTGTCATTCTGAGTTGTTATAGAAGTATTATTATAGTATTACTATTAATCTTATTAAGTAATAATAGATACGGTTTTAGTCCTGCGGCATTAAGTTGTTTTGATATCAGTGTTATTATAATATACAAGTAATAGTTGATGTTCATAGTAAAGAGAACAAAAGGTCCTTCAGATGTATCGATATTCCAAGAATTATATTTTGTTAAGAGGTTCTCGATCGGCTTTCGCGCTCGCATCTCTTGAAGCAACAAGAGCACTCAATGAATCGACTACTGAAAGGCAAATTGTTACATTGCTTTGGCAGAAACGAGATTCTACGTATTCCAAGGTTAAAGGTTGGTTGATGTTTGACATGATCTAATGAGAAACTTAACTTAGTAACGTAAACCGTTAAATTAAATTGATATTATTAAAGCGAAAATGGAAGCCGGTGTTCTCATGTGACATCCACATTCTAAATATTTCGTTTTAATGAATTTCATCTCTTGAAATATATCTTAGAATATTGTACCTTTGTTCATGTGTTGCCTTAGTATATTTTGTTAAACCTAGAATAAGTGGGGCGTCTACTCTACGTCTTGATTTTGTTGGCTAATGTAAATAGAAAGTATTCAGATCTCCGCATCTGTTCTGTGGTGTGTTCTTTAATGCGAAGTAAATTTGTTTTTAAAAAGGGTACTTCGAAAGGTTTTCTTGTAGGATGCCTTTAGTAGTATGAAAGTTGAAAAGTTTGAGATCTTGGCTGATGTTTTCTGCTTGGTTAAATAGAAATCTAAAGGCAAACATCTAATGAATATTTTGTCTTTTTGACTATTTTATTCTTCTCTACGCAACGTACCTCCACTTTAAGTGATTATATCCCAATTGCATTAGAAAACTTATTGTCGCAGTTGTTGGGTAAATAAAGGGAGATTTAGCATTACAAATCTTCACAGAAAGACTGATAAAGGGACAATTAAACAACAGAGTGGTAGTGTATGATTACTTATTTTCGTACCTCTTTTGTTTGATTTTATATGCTTTAAAAGGAAAAAGGATGTTCTGTGTACGTTGCAAGTAGTGACGTCAGCTATCCCGGACTCCGGCGAACGCCGCCAGGGAGCCGCCCTCGCCCGCTCTGACATTGAACGACTCGATTATTATGAACTTGACACACTTCGCTCAGCTCTTTTGTATTAATATTGGAAGTAACACCATCTTAGAGCAGTGTAAACATTTACCTTCAACTTTGGTTACGTTATTGAAGTGAGAAATAAAACCACAATCTCTTTTCATACGTAGATTGGTTATACGAAAATTAACCTTTGCTTGCTTGAAAGTATTAAAGAAAAGTTTTTACTTAGATTTTAATTATATCATTTTCATTAAAATAAAATACTTTAGTTTAAAGATAACTAACAAAAAGTTAGAAATAATTAAAAGATAAAATAGAGAGGATATTTTCAGTTATTCGTGCCGCGATAGCGCGGCTGCGGCTGCGGCGGGAGTGTTATCTAAATCCTGGCTCATGGGCAAAAGGAAATCCGCGATGGGACAAAAACGTTTCCCTCTTAAATGTTTGTTCCGTGCTCGGTAGTGCGTGAATGTGATATTTGTAAAGGTAAATGCGGGACACCATACTATTGTTGAAAAATCAGCCTGTTATGAGTAATTACAGTCATAATAGCTATTTTAATGCCTAATTATTACATTAAAATATAATCTACTACAAGATTTAATATCAAGACGACAGTTCCCTTTAAAATTTGTCTGATACTTTTTAAAATTGCAATGTTAAACCTGTTAAGTTTTCGGCCACTGTCCATTATTTTCCAAAACGGCATCTATACGTGTGAATATTGATTATGACAAAGCGATATTGAGTAAATTGGCAGATCGCTTTAGGGCATATGTGCAAATTACGTCAGCGGCGTATATTCCACGGCTACGGTTCTCCGAGCAATATTCATCCCGGCACGTGCCGTCTCGTTAGCGGGTTTATCTACGGAAACGTTTGGGTTTTAGATTCAATATACTGTTATAATCCCGTATAAAATGATATAAGTTTTAGAAGCATCTGCCAAAGTTTTGAAATGAATTGTAATGTTTCTTTTACAAAAAACCGAATTAAAGTTTTAACTTTTACTCTCTCACTGTTTGCAGTGTTCTTGGAAATACAATCCTATTGTATTGACATGTGCAAAGATATGGTTTTCTGTAAACAGATTGAAGCGATAAATCATCCACATGAACTAGTGACTGGAATAGCTGACACAGGAGTGTAATAACTTCGGAGAAGGCGTTAATGAACCACGAGAGTCGACGCTGAATTATTGAAATTGCTCACTATTGTGTCAAGACAGTAAACTAGCGAACAGAGCAGTATGAAGTTGCTTATAACAAACGCTACAACCGTGTACAACTGAGAATTCGTTTAGTAGTTATTTAAATATACCAAACCCCGAATACAAACACGTCTGTCAGAGTTACAAAATTGTTTAGAACGCTATTCTAGTAAATGTACAGTTTACTACAAGACATATTTTAACGCATTTATGAATAGCAAATTGAACTTAAAGTATTCCATATAAAAATTCTTGCTAAGAATTCATTTTAACGATAAAATTTTCGAGATGTTGAGTGAGTTAAGCCGATTCTAAGATAGCCGCTATTGCTCTTGTCTTTAAACGCATTGCCAACGTCTTGTACCGCATTTGACAAAGCGAATTGAAATCCACAAGGCTCTCACTGGTAATGGAACGACCCGCAGTGGCTTACCGCCTGCACACGTTCGCAACAAAGAAACGAACAGAATGCCTCTGCCTATTTACAAAATCCTATAAGTACGTTATTTATGTCGTGCCGTGTCTACAATTTTCCAAGTGTATTGTGAAGATAATACTCTTCTTGTCATTACTAAAGAGTATTGTTTGGTGTACGGTATTAATTTAAAGTTTTAATTTGTATAAGGTCATAAAAGATAAGTGTTAAAAATATTTGTTATCAATAATAATTCGTGCAAAGTAATACCTACTTACTAATAATGCATGAAACCTTTACGCACACAAACATGGTATAAAAAATACAATATTTGAAACACAATAAATACTTAAATATATTTTCACATACACATATCGCTTTCTTATTTATAACGCAAGAATGACTTCGTAGTATTCGTTCGACTCCGCTGGGATGGCACCGCATTTGCGACTCGATTCTTTATTCCGAAGAAACAATTCACGTAAAATACCTTAAGTGGCACTTAGCTTTTTATTTAAAAAAGTAGAAGCAATTAGATATTTAGTTGTAGCAATAGAAATTACGTTGTTGCCGTAGATTATACATCAAGTTGAGATTTCATATTTTAGCAAACTGAATAAAATATTACGCCTCTACGCTTTTTGTCTGAAATCTGCTAAATATAAACATTTTGTTTACGGAACCTTTTCAAAATAGAATTCAATGGAAAGTTTTCGAATTCAACTCTGAATTTATTATTCGAAATGGTTCAAAGAATAGTTTTGTTCCTGACAAACGATTCCTATTTTCGATTGATGGTTACTCCTAAAAGGATACAGGAACAATCGGCATCCGCTTTGTTCCAGTTTCAAGTTTAGCACGGGCTTCCACTGCTAACATAGAGTTGTCCTTTTTATTTTGTTTGAAAAACCAATGCTTTAGTTTATAAAACATGATACTGGGTATTGGTATCTTATTTGATATCCATTCTCATAGATGTCAGTGAATATATCGCTCATGAAACATGATATGTTGGATATCGCACTCAAATCAAAAGTCACGAGTAAAATATGTGAGAAAGCGTATGATTTATCGTGACATCGCAAATGTGAGAAAGAGCAGCCATTGTCTGAACATAAATGTCTAATTCGAAAACTTTTGGCACAAGTTTTATTCAGAAAAAATCATAGTTAAGTGGAAAAAGCGTTTGTTTTTGTAATAAAAACAAACCGTGCCAAGTTGTTTTCTTCACAAGTTTGCAATCATTTTGTATTGTAAAGTCGTGCTCGCTGGTCGTAATGGTCCATTGTTTAACAGTAAGTGGTCGAATGTTATCCACTCGGATTACTCCAGCTTTGACGTGAAAGGAAACCGGTGTTGCTCTTTTGTTTTGTTTCCAAGCGCCGAGTATCGGAACATCCTGATCGTGTGTTATCGTATCGGTTCCGTACACCAAGCTCGTTGTTTATTATTTAAACCTGGCTTTAAATAATACCAGATCTCTGAGATATGAATATTTTATAAGATTGATAAAAGCATCTTCTGGTCAAAACGTTAATATCGTCTTTAACTTGTTAATACTTTTTGAGAAGATAGGGAAATAAGTGCACATATTGTGTTACGATATAGATGTTCTGATAGTTGGTGTAGTTTTATATGATAGACGTGTTCATAACAGCCGCTGCTCGCGGAGCCGGATAAAGTCTCAATCTGTCAATATTCTTGACGCGTGAATCTCAGGTGCACTCACGATGCCGTCTGTAAGCCCAAAGCCTTCTGGAATCGCTCGGCAGCGCTAGCGTCCGCATTCTTACTCAACATCGGATCTATCATCAGATAAATCTGGAAGAAGTGTCTATAGTCTATGTAGCAGTGTGATAGTCGTAGAACTTGTTTACGTCCCTAGTCGCGTCTAGACGGCGCGGATCTCCATCGGGCCCGGAGAAATTATGTGACGTGAGCGATGGTACCCTCCCAAGATGTACAAGTAAATTCGATTTTGCCTTGTCAAATAAAACGCCCTAAATAAATGTTTATAGTTAAATCATCGTGTTTAGAATTCAATAATGGTAGCGTTTTATTTATTTTGTTTTTGAATTCATGTGTTTTATGTTTTTATTTTAATAAATTAATCGTTTAATAAATTAATGTACACAAGTAGAATGTTCAATGTAAATTGCAAGTATTTTAAAATGCGTACTAAAGTTTAAAAGGATCACGATAGCGCTTCATAGGTTATCGTTGTCCTCTTTTGCGAAAAACAAAAAGCTTTCCCGGTCAATAAAGCTCCGGCGCAGTTACTCCGATACCCTTTGTGAATGGATCCTGCTCGTATAATCCTGCAAAACATTTTCATATGCAACTTTTAAACGCATCAAAGTTGAGTGGATCAATTTCATTGATTAGTTTAAAACTGAATGATGGGTTTAATTAGTAGGTAAGCGATGGTTTGCTTATTAATTAATGAATATACGATATATTGCGTTTAATTGGAGAACCTGGGATGTCGTTTCAAAGTGGCTATAAGACGAAAGCATTTATTTAGCTTTAAGAAAGTTATTGGGTGTATTTTAAACTTTTTTTCAAGCAGAAAAATATATTAAGCAAACATTACGTTACACTCCTGTTAGTTTCATTTACCTTTACGTACGTTCCTTGAAGTTATAGTTTATCTTTGTTCAAACAGCACGATTCTGAGATGTGCTTAAACAAATTTGAGATATAAAATATGCAAGCGTCTGCGGCAGCGAGGCACCGAGGTCGGGACTCGTGCAACTGTGTAGCTATAATCTGTGGAATATGTCACACACATTTAAATGCAGCGTCGTATGCCATAAATTCGGTTGCTGAAGAAGACATTTTATTTACCGCTTGGTTTATCCGTGTTGATACGAAATCATAACATTATTTCTGTACGGATTAGACGGTTAACGGGGAACGATAAAGCAACATTTTTATTTTAAGGAATGTGTTTGTAAATACAAACGGTAGAGATTTATGGTCGAACCATGGTTAGTTAATACAGATTTTGTGTTTGAGAACTCTTTTAATCGAGTTCATCTATTTCTGCAAATATGACATGTATTTAGATGAAGATAGAAGAATTTTGATAAACGTTTTAAACGTTTCAACATTAAGATAAAAAGTTATATCGTTGCGTTAAAATTTTTAACGCAATCCGTTTTAATTTTGTAATGGCGTGTATTAATTGTTAATAAACATAAAGCAAACGAAGCCGAACATCATCGCAACGGCGAACAATAGGCGTCGGGTCGTAGATGGTCCGGGAAAAACAATTTACGAAATCTAGATCGGACGGACAATGAGCTCTTTACAACACATGTGAGTAATTTCTGTGGCGTTAGCATCTTTTCACTGTAGTGAGAGTTGCTAAGTGGCGAAATAGTGAACTAACAATGCCGTTCGCTATCATTCACTTATTCGTTCGCTATCTGCTTCGTCTCAGGTCATCGCGCACAGACCTTTCACCTACGAACAAACGGTGTTGTAGCACCGGTTGTTAATATCTCAAGTAACATGGAACGCCTATATTACTTTAGGGTTATTAGTAAATATGAATGTGGATATTATTCATTTACAAATATATATTTTTTTATTACAACGCCTGGAAATCAATTTAAATGAAAATTGTAAACCTCGAAAGTAAGGAAACACGCATCCTCTCTGACAATTACATAAATTCTGAAAGTTATTCGTTTCGAATAAGTTCCCCGTGTAACCGCCCTCGGTGTTGATTTTAACAAGCAGTTGATTCGTTTATAAAAGACATCAACTTGACTTTGGTAAAACTTCAGACACCTCATAAATATTTAAGATCATAAGGCTTTTCGCGAATTTTCGTTGCGATTGAATTATTATCGTCGTGTATGTGTGATTTAAATTTCCGTGTCATGGATGCCTTTGAAGTATTAGGAAGAAGTTTGTAATCATGGTAAAGCCGGTATATATGTATTCATGTATGGAAATATGATATTAAAAAGTAAAGGAAAATTTTCTTTAAATTGTGTAAACAATTACGTAATTTAAAGGTTCTCAAAATGTATTCTTATAAACGCTTTGCTTCGCATATGCCAAAACAATAAGCAACACGATTACCAGTTTTAGCAAAAACATACGCAAACTTTTCTTGATAATCGTATTGTTGAAACAAAGACTTTCCATTATAAATTCTAAGACCATCAGTAATGAATACTGTACCAACATTACCACTTTAACATCAAAACATTGTCTATACGGGTATCTTCTTGCTATTTATACCTTCTTAATATTGGAACAAGAGTAGTCATGAAGTCCCAGTTTTAACTTCTAATCTAGTAACAATCTTTACAAGCGCTTATAAGGGGTTGTGTATTTTGTTACGTTTACTGAATGCTAAGTATAAAAATGTACAACTAATGTTTACATCCATATTACTCTTCATTAAAGATTTAGCTAATTGAATAAAGAATCCTAATCCGAAAGCAATAAGCGTTCTCGAGATTTTTATTACAAAAGGCTTTCGACATTCGTTTACATATTCTCGCCAGTTAATAGATTACATGCTCATTGCATTTTAATTTCGATAGTAATTGCTTTTCCGACGTAGCAGTTAACTTCGTTACGAGCCGAAAGTAGACGTGTTTTGAAATGGAGGGACGTTTCATCACTTCGCGCTCCTTCCTCATAATATTTGAATTTGTGAGTTACTCCACGAATAATTGTTACCGCCTGTCTAATTTCACTTGTACATGGTTTGTAATTTGTTTCCCTGTGTATAGGTTTACGTGTTTACGTGTTTGTGTTCGGAGGAAGCACCGAAAGACGGCAAGTAATAGATTTATGTAACTTTGATTAACAGCTTGGTTGTTGAATTTCCGTAATTAAAATGTCGAATTTAAGAAATGTAGTTTCGCGGTGTTGTAAACTAAGCCTAAATATATATAGGATTACATATGTCTTGTAATCACATTGAACAAAAACTGTCAATCTTAATAATTGTACGTAGATGTGTTGTGAGAGCCCTTACAAGTTTAGTATGTTATTATAGCAATGTACAGAGGTATTTTATTAATTAGGTATACTTACGCTCTAATTATAATATCTTTCAATCTATCTAAATCTCAATTATTTTTTCTCTTATATAATCTTAACAAAATTCAGAATTTGATGCAACTTAAAATTTGGATTTTTTTTTTTAATTGAATAATTACAATTTTATGTCGTAAAGGATTTATAGATTGTATATTTTGATTGATCCCCATGTTGGTCCTAGTATAAGTCATTATAACTTAATGATATTTTCAATGAACTAACGCACAAAAACTCTAATCTCGTTTCTGCATTACACTGATGGCCTACATTGCATGATAGATTTATGCAAGTCGATAATATTATAAACACATTTTAATTTTTTGTTTGAATTTCAGATTATATATCACGTTGTCCCTTGAAAGTTGGTAATAATTATCTACATTTTATTATGACATTTCACACTGTTTTTCGCAACATGCGCATACCATGTAAATCATCGATAAATAAAGTTGGTTTTTAACATCTGATGAGCCCGAACTTTTGACGCTTTCAACTTTAAAATAGTAAACTAACTAAATGTCATTGATTAAAAACCTGCAATGTCCATAGTCAGTCAATATCATCTCAAATATGACAAATGCATTCATATTGTCCAGGAACGATAAATCGTACATCCTTTTGTACGGCAGTAGAGGCAACTGTTGCGTTCTTTGAAACTCAGATCGGTTGAGGATTACTGGCGTAAACAAAGAAGCGTATGCTTACAAAGCGAATATCGTTCCACCAGCATAGACTGCATACAATGTGCATACGGATACAATGTTACAATGTGACGTCACTGCACTAATAATCCAGTCTGTTAATATGCAAGTATTGTATTTGTATTTGTTTTTATAGGGGATACCTTAACACCACACGAGATGATATCTCTTGCTGCTAAATTATTGCAACAAGGTTCGTATGCATGTATTATTCCTTCACCCATAAATTTATTTCGAAGAAAAACAAGGAGAAAGAGAGAGGTTAATAAATGTGACACAACAATCAACAATAAGAATCCTAGCATCCATCCAATAAAGTAATTAAAAATAGTTAGTAGTAATAATAGTCACTATTGATATATTTTTTTTTAATTCTTTATTTATGTTTTACTTACCAGCACAGACTTCAGGAAATATGAACAGTTAAGTATTAAATTGCATGAAAGTTAATATCTCTTAAATCAGACATAAAAAAAACCTTTTTTTCAGATGAAAAAGGTGTGATAACATTATCTAATAGCCCTAAAACTTTGGCTGAGGAATTGTTTCAGTTACTTTGTAAGTATCGTTGTTGACCACCGTTTTGTTTGTTTTGGTTATTATTAGTTAAAATATCTTATGTTTACAGTTAAACAATCTCAACATGTTGTGATTCTGAGAGGTATTTATTTTTACACTTTTCCTTTTACCACTTTTCTTCCAGAATTTCAAATATTTCAGTGATTTAGTCATAATGATTACATTATCTAGCATAGCGTCGTTATGCGTTTTAATTCTTCGCAACTAATTTATCGCGAGAATTTTAAGCATTCATAACACAATGAGAAATAAAAATGTATTTAAATGGCTATAAAAGTTCTTAATTACATAAGTTATGCTTTCACACTATAAAATGTAAAAATGTTTTTGGCCAGTAGAAACTTACTATTAGGTAATACTAAATTATAATACTAATAACATTTGAATCCACAAACAACTTATCTTTTTTATTGTAAACTTGTTTAGATTTATATTCCGAAAAAACTAGCACTAAGACAGAAGAACCCTGGCTCCTACAAGACAGGCCTAGAGCCTAGCGCAGCAACCAGGCGTTCGACAACAATTGAGTTAAAACAAATTTTGTAACTTTTCACCTAATCTTTATGTATTTAATAAACATTAAAGTAGAAGAAGCTTATTAATATCTTATTTAATTTAGATTAATTAAAATATTTTTTTAATTAATAAATTATTATTATTTTTAGATTTTGATATATTTCATCTCGACATTCTTCAAGCCATACCGATCATGGGAGATGGTAAATGTTACTATAGTTTCGATTTTGTTTTTCTCTTGTGTTAAATTATTTATATTATTTTTCTGACCCAGACTCCGATACTGATATCAGACAAGAAATAGTTGATACAATCGCATATGAACCACAAGGTTAGTTGATGAGGTTTTTTTATCAATACTAACGTAATAAAGTGTAAACACACACTTATTTGTTATATACGCTCTCAGTAATCACTGTACATTTTTGAATAATACTGTTTAATAAAATGCCCTACGCTTACATCATGCTAAAGGCTATATATTTTCATGCTATTTAATTCAGGGATGAATAATTTCGAAAAAAATGACGTGCGTATAATGCGGAATCTTGCAATGAAGTTGCATGTATACGGCTAGTTTATAATAATAAACCCGACACACCCTTTTACAGTAATTTGGGACGTTTTCTAAGTATTGTTTTGTTTTCACTGCTTTTTTCTTACTTTAGGTGATATCTTGTTTCAGACAGTGGGATAAACGAGCCACGTTCATGCAGTTTCAATTGTAAGTTTTCGATTTTGTAAATAAAATACTTTTTTTTATAAATTACCAATGATTTTATTCATTTTATAGTAATTTCCAAAGACTGCAACGAGCGGAACGAATATCCCAAATTTAGACGAGGTAATCACAAATTATTAAGAAAATTTAATAAATCTATTTAGTTTAAAAAATAACCTAAATATTCGAATTTCGATAGCAATGACCTAAGAATATTTTTTGTCAAATTTAAGGTAAAAAATTTTCGTTTGCAGGTTTAAAAATTGCAGAAAAGTTAAGGAAAAAACGTCGATTGGTTGTAAACAATAATCGTCGGAACTTTAATAGCAGCGGGAAGTCGAGCGAGATCAGAGGTGCGTTCAAATTAACGACAACCAACTTCGACGTTCTTATTTCAATAAACTTGGATAAAGTTCAGGAGAACGATTCGAGCTGTTAAGTACAAGTGGCTTCTAATTCCAGGAGCGAAAATAATTTTCGAGAAAGATTTATAATATTTGTAATTCATCACTGAGTAACTATAAGTATAATATTTCACGTTTAAAATGTACTTGCGAATCATATTGTTTTGGCTTAAGTTATACACAGCTATCGACTAATGTGTGTTAACCCTTAAATGCACGATTTTTTCGTTTTAAATACCATAAATTGAAACGGTAAGCAAATTGAACATAGATTAAGGGAAAAATAAACAAAAAAAATGATTTATTGCGTAAGGAAGAAAAGATCGATGTATAAATACATCATCATGCATTTTATGGTTAAATTCAGAATATACCATTTATATTAAAACAGTATATTTATTAGCATTAAAGTATTTACCGGGGGCGGGCTGGGGCCGTGGATAATCAGGCGTAGCGCTCACCTCAGACGAACTTAATTTTGCGGCAGTTTGTATCAAACACACCGCAAGCTGTCGGCACGCTGCGGTACAAGCTATAAAAACTTTTTGCGGTTTGAAAACTACAGGTTTTTTATTGTATTTTTATTAATCGGTATACAAACCGCATGGCCTCGTCGTATTAAAAGAATTATTGATTTAACAAATTATTTCTTATCAGTCGATAAACTAAAATGTCATCCTGATAACGATTGGGTTACCTCTTTTTCTCATTACAGTTTTTTGCTTACTCCAAATGATTTGAACCACTTACAATTCTATCATTTAGTTTTTTTATTCTGACCCATTCACCATTAGATTTAGATAATTTATTAGATCATCTTAAAACGAGATGTTATCGCTTACAGTGCCACCGACACGAAAGATCACTAAATAGGAAAAATCTTAACTAACTATTAAAATTGATACTGTAAATCAAGACCTCAAATATTTACAACTAGCTCTTGCTCGCGACTTATCCCGCGTAAAATTAAAAAATAACAGCCTATGTTAGTCCCTGATAACGTAGCTTTTTAATGGGGAAAGAATTTTTGAAACCGGCCCAGTAGTTTTTGAGTTGTTTCAACACACACAAAAATACAAATCTTTCCTCTTTATATTATTAGTACAGATGACAAAAAAAGCTGTGTCAATATAATGTTCATGATAACAATACATTTCATAGACTGAAAATCCGACAAAACTCGGTAATGTCTCGCTTGCATGCGCGCCGTAAAAAGCAACGGTACAATCAAAATGTTTAAAAAATTCGTAAAGAAAAATAAGTCGTTCTTAAATAAGAGATGATTCAAATGTTGAGTTCATCATCGTTAAATTGCAAAAGTATGATAAAAATAAACACTGTTATAATGTGGTCATAGAATGAGATAATACGCATATTGCGAAATCATTGTTACTATTAGCTTCGTTTTGCATATATTTATTTACTTGCTATTCCTGTACGACTTCATCCGCATAAAATTAAGAAAATGTTATTTTATTGTTCACATGAGTCAAATTATCAATTGCAAATATAAAAATAACATGACGATGACAAACCATGGCAGCCTTGTTTCCTTGATGTTGGCAGCAACTTATGGTCTCTTTCCCACATTAGGGTTTTTATCCAAAATATTTACCCCCTAAGTTTATTGGCGTGAAAATATATAGCCTAAAACGTGACGTAAGTGTAGAGCGTTTTATTAAAAAAAGAATTATTCAAAAATATGCTGTAATTGCTGACATCTTAAGCAACAAAGAAGTGTGTGTTTACGCTTTATTATAATAGTGTATTATAGATATAGTGTTAGATAAACCATGGTGAGTTTGATCACATAGTACTGTGATAAAATCCTTAAACAATGGAGTAAAATAATCATCTAGTAAAGCTACTAGCGATGTTTTTATGTTCGAGTTATTTGTGATCTGTACTGTATGCTTGGGACGTCTGCTCCTGTCGGTGGCTCGGACACGACTGACTTGCTGTCATGACACCAACACACAAGCAAACAGTGTGGCCATACACTACATGATCTATTAATTCTTCTACATCATATATAAAGTAAAATTAACTTATTCATTAATACGAGCAAATAATATTAACCATCATGCGTATAACTTCAATAATCGATACATAGATTCATTGAAAGGCAGCATGGTGGTCATTTGCCATGCACATGCTGCAGTTATATCGCATTGAACATACGCACATAGCAACCATTTAATTCCATACGATGGTTTACTGCGTTAATAAAAGCGGAACTGAAAAAAAAAAGTTTTCCTGAGTGCACTCAAAAGCTGGATTATTATTTGAGTTCATGTTTAACACGCATGACTCTGAACCACGAGTACTTGACCCATGTTTTAAGCCCAGCGCAGTTGGTACGAAGCTAGTTAAAATATGGGTTAAAAATCATGCGTGTATTCGTTGTTGATAAAACGGACGTCATTTTCATAACTTCACATGTAATACGTACGTACGTACGTACGTACTCTTTACGTAATTTAAATAATATTTCGAACATGGGCTTCCACTGTTATGGGACATGTATAGAAATAATTGATTTATTTGCAAAGAGAACGAACCTGTACGAGAAGACATTTTCAACCTAGAAGGTTCAGGTATCACGTCAGCAGCAATTTACGGCATCAATCAATTATTGAGACTACTGCCATCCATGTAGCACGAAGGGATCTCCAATATATTTACACATATGTACATTTTCTGTTAAAAGTACTCTTAACATCAATGATATAAGTGATTTGTTGAATAATCCATTCCTTTACTGAACTGATCGCCATTTCACAACAATGATCAGACCCTCATTTAGTTAATTAATTCTAATGAATATAAATTTCAGTGTCCGTAGACAAGCAGGTACAAAAATTAAGTAAGTATTTTATCTAGATATATTTGTATGCACTAGTTTACTGCGCCAATTTCGAACAACGGGTTCGTTCGATTAGACTCGCGGTCGGGCATCGTTCAAAAACTTTTTCATTGAATTTTTGCCATCGACAAACAGTTTGCAAAAAAACCGACCGCCTGCGGTAGTTACTGCTTCAAATAACTAATAGATTTAAAAAAATGAAGCATAGTAAACCTACAACTAAGTTACACAGCTTGAGGTTCAACTATTAATAATGTTTTGTTGCCAGTTTCTTCCATATTAGAATAAAACCACAAACAATTAAAATATAAAACCACAAACACTTAACACTGGCCCAATCCGCTGAGGGAGAGCCATAAACAAGAAATAGAATAGAAATTATTGATAACTAACAGTTTCAAATATCAAAAAAATATATAATTTCATGTTGCTTATTTTATACATTTCAGTACAACTTAGAAAAGAACATTTAAAAGAGCCTAATATGTGTAAGTTTATAAATATTTTATTAGCTTTTATTTAAGTGTAGAAACAACATAAAGATAGCAGTCAGTCTTAAGTATGTTAAGTAGTGAATAAGGCCTAGTTCTTGATATACCTGCGGCTGTCTCTAAAAGGTAGGAAAAATATCGGCTTCGATTTTTAGAAATTAAGATTATCGTTTCTTCAAACATAAAAGTTTCCAATAACAACACAATGTATTATGTACATTTTTTCCATAAATTTGAGGAAAAACATATTAATCAGCTTATAGATACTTGATTAATATGATATATTAAGTTTATGTTTGTTTCTACAGACTACAATCGCACACGAAGATTAGAGAGTCTCGGCGAATATTTTGATAATATTTTGCATCTCAAAGAAAAACGTACGTATTGTCTATTATCATAACAGTTTAAGAAAATTATACTCGTATGTCTATAACCTAAATTTAAATATTAAACATATATTTTAAACTTCTTTGTAACTAAAAGTTATTAAAATGATATCTTAATTATTAAACTATCAGATTACGTTTCCATGTTTACAATAACTTGCAACGAGCAGAAAAAGGAGATTTGACGACGGCCAACATTTTAAATCAATCAGAAGATGAAACAAAAGAGAGCGGCTCGGAAGAGTTAAAACAACAACTGGAATCCAACCAGCCAGTAAGTCTGAAGAAATAAACCTTTTAAGTGTAACCGGACGATATTTAAAAATAAACGTAGACGCTTTTATTTTTAACTTAGTTTGCTCGTCTAGCGTTCACGAACGCTGTTTAGGATTATCATTTTATAGTGTATCGTTATTTTTATTTGAAGATGCAAGGTTTTTAAAAACATAACCGTGGTTCCTAGATCTTTGGCTTATTAAAAATAGCACGATGTTAGATATTGTATAATGACAATGTACACAGCAAAATAACAATGAACTAACCCTCTGGACAGTAAATTTAACTTGCAATCTAAGAAAACTTTTTATCCAGTCACAAAATCTTTCAATAAAAACATATAAAAAACAAAAAATAAACATACAGACGAATTGAGTACCTCCTTCTTTTGGTAAATCGGTCTAAAAGCAACTGTAACTATGAAAACAATGAAATTAAGGTTATGCCAAACAGTATTCTCATGTTTTACTAATAAGGTCTAATTCTTGCTTTTCAGGACATAGAAGTTCAAGTAGAAATAAACGAAGAAAATGATGATACCGAATCGACACAAGACGGAAGAAGAATTCTTGGGATACCAACAATACCAACAACAAAGGCAAAATAAAATAAATCAATATTTATAAGCTGATACTTGTTGAATAATTTTTTTTTGGTAATTTTGTTTCAATGTTTATAGGGGCAACAAGGAAATGCATCGTTAAAGTATTAAAAATATTCAACATCACTAGACGGTGAAGATGATTTAAGTTTACGTTAATAATTAGAATAGCAAATAATCAAAAAAAGTTAAGTAAACTCAACATTACTTATGACTAACGGCTGAAAACAATAATTTTTAAAATAGACCATAAAACAAAATACTACTTTTGACATTTTAAAGAAACAAATGAATTAAAATCGATTATTAAAGATACCTTAGATTAGGAAAAAATAATTGAAGGTCGATGACATACAGCGGTTAAGCACACATTAGACATTTACTTATTGGTTACTTGTAACAGATACTTGGAATTCACTTGACCTATTCGACGTGAGTAGATGTTCGTGTAAGTATCGTTCTTTGGTTTAAAGGTAAAAGGTTACACGCGTCGCTAGCGGCTCTACAAAAGCTCTTCGTTCTAATGTCGGACAAGGCCGGGACAAACAAACGGCACAGACGTCCCGGAATCGAATGACACCCTCTTGACAATACTCTTCTTAGTTTGTGTTTATTTACGTTCGCTGTTTCCGATCAACTTCGCTGTCAATGTCGCGATCGACTTCAATAGAAATGTTAAAGGTATACGGGAATAAATGTTTTTAACAATGCAAATGTATCACTCAAATATTGTATAATGAAACATAATTTTTAAACGAGCATGACCTATATTACGATTTTGTGTGTAATTTTATGAGAAAAAATTGAATCGTGATGGTTATTCTTTTCATACCAAATGTAGGCTGACTATGCATAGAATCCCGGAATATAAATAATGAAAGTTTCAATAATTATTCTCCTTATGTATTTGACGAGAAGTAAAAATAAACTTCGTTTAATATTTTGAAAGTATAATTGGCTTTCAGACTTGCTCGCTTTACTGTATCGTTCGAAACTAGCATCATGCAACCGGCCGGTGTAAACCAAGCGGAACAAAGTCAAATTGAAACGTCAATCTATCAAATTATTCATATAGCGCGCATTCAGCCGTGTGTTTATTAACTGCCAGCAACACTCCACTGTTTAATCGAGCTACACCGACCGAACACACGCTTGGCTAAGCCAAATTCATTTCCTCTATAAAGATTGTTAATAAGAAAGAAGCACCTAATAAGCAACAAACAATTTCTTCAGTATCTTATTGTTTTAAGTTAGTCATTAAAATAGAATTTATATCTAGACTTTCAGAAATAATTAGACGAACAAAAAAGCTTTGTACTAGTTTATTAAACTTTTAATGAGTATTTACTATTTTATTTGTAGAAAAGCCAAGTATGTTTTACTTATTTTATGTTGAAGAGGCCTAGAGACTATTAGTTAATTAAATTTTTAAAAAATATGAACAGTCCACTTAGGCGATAGACGTTGTGGAGCATCAAAAAGTTATCGATTATCCAATAACGTTGTAGGCTCGTCTTGTTTCAAACGTTTATTTCATAATCTGCGGCGCGGCAGGTGAGTACACCCAATTACGGGTCGATCAGAGCAGTGCCGGCGCCCGCGGCGCGTGCGGTCGCTCTAACCGGATTATTGGCCGGCGGCCGGGCGATAGCGGGATGTGCAGGGTGCACGGATTGGCGGGGACGGAGTGCCACCTCGCGCATAATTCGATAGAGATTCATCAACGTCTGGACGACTTTGAGCTAGGTCTAAGTAACAACCTCGCACATCATTAGACTACGTGATGGGGCCTCTATTACTTAGAGGTAGTCGCTACTACTAAGCCTCAGAAGCTGTATTGATTATTAACATATATAGTGCCACCTGAAACAAACCATGTTATAACAACTTATTGTTGACGAAATAGTTTCCCAAGCTTAACTATGTGTGATTTGATTGTGGATGTCTGTGCCCGTATTTTTGTATAATTGTAAAAGACAAGACGCACAAGACCTGGTTTATAAAATTTTGAATTAGAAATGTGAAGAATTCTAAAAGCAAAAAACAATTTAAAACGCTATTGCAATAAGAAACATATAACCGACAAACGTAACTTTAAAACTAAGCCACAATTATCAATTACATTCTACAAATATACATTATTAAAATTCTCCGCAATTATTAATGAGCTCTTCAAACGATGGTTTGCGAAGCTTTGCGCTACAATCGCTCTCAACGCAATCAGCAAAGTAAAAATATTCAGGTTATCTTATTAAAATATAACTAGCAATAATAAAACTTAGAACAAGAAGGGAAAGTCAGCGGTTCTACAAAAGAAAAGCGTCCGCCCAACGCAACAGAAAAAGGTCTGATCCAATCTGTTATATTTTACAAAACATAAAAACAAACCCAACCGAATGAAGATCGAAGCGATGTTTTATGTTTCTTTGCTCTTTAGAGAAATGAAACAGATTTATAATGTAACCCGTAGACCTCCTCTATTTCTATCTTGTCTAAATTTTATTATGGTGTCATATTTTTTCGTATGCATCTTTCAAATTTAAAAAAAAAAATTAAACCTGGTCAAAAATGTATAAAGGACTATATTGCCGTGTAACCTAATTTCGATGGTTTTAATTTTTAAAATATGCGCATATTTCCTCTTGAAACCCTTAACAGGATGACATTAATCTTCGGCGATGTGTCGAGTTGTCGGGTCGAGAGATTAATTAAATAGGCTAGTGTGTCAGTTTTTCAACGCCCTAACATGTTTAGGAAGCCTGCTATCACTTACATCGTTAAACAACAATTTATAATAGGGAAAACACTAAAGCTATGCATCTAAAAATATTTAAGACTATTTTTAATATTAATATGTGTGTTACTGTTGCTTATGGTGCCATCATCATTATCATTCAGTTCCTGTCCCAACGGACAAGGTTGACAACAATAACTGCGACAACATAAACTGGGAAAGGCCTATTACAAGACATAGGAAAATGTCTGGATTCCCAATGGCTTCCACATTATGCGGTCCGTATCTTTATCATTATTTACACTTCAATAGATTTAATTTTAATAAATTGAAGTTTGATATGTAGTGTGGTTGTACAATATGCCACTTAGTTGTATTGTGAAGCGGAAATTAAATAGAAGCAATGCGAATTATCGGCGTATGTTCACATCGGAATAGACGCACTCGCGCCCCGCCGTAACCCGCGTCACTACACTACTCTACACTTGTTATGTATTTATGTTGCTAGGCAAACGAAACGCAACTTATGTTTTGCACGTTGCTGCTACATTTTTTTGTATAAACTTGACAGAGTAACAATGGACGTGTTAATTTCATTTCGAAGTTCACTTATTTGTCTATCGCGTACATTTCTTAGCAGAAGACTAATGAAATCTTTTTAATGTAAGGTAACCATGAACTATGTCGCTTAATTTATGTTAGTATAGATATATTCAAGATTCAATTTGCGCATTTATTGCCAATACACTTGAAACTATTATTATAATTATATGGAAGCTTGGATATTGACACTAATATGATAGGATTACTAAAGTAGTCTAGTAAAAAACAAGAACAAGTCATCTAAATCGGTATTGTACCCCAACTTATTGGAACTGTTGCCGACGTTAGTCAACCTTGGTCAATTTGAATTGTATCTCATTAATAAAACGAAATGTATGTCAGAGGTGATTTAAATTAATGAAGTCAGAATTAAACAACAATGATAACATATTTTAATGACTACAATAGCTAAAAGATTTCGTTTGGCAAATCGCCACAAGGTAACTATCGATCTGTCAGATATTAATTACAATTTGTATTTGATACGCCTGAATAATTTTAAAGTAATAGGGTATTAAATACGAATATTATAAGTATATATGGCAAGATTCATTGAATTTATTTCTAGTCGATATAATTTTTTTTAAAACAAAATGATCAAAATCGATTTCATTTTACAGCTATGCAACAGATATTTCTATTCGAGTACGCAAGGGACGTAGAACAAAATAGATATGGTGATTCCTAGAACGGATAGTTCAGAATGAAAAACGAAACAACGTTAATTAAAATCCGAAGCAGAGATAAAGTGCAAACTTCATCCAGCACGCGGTATTTCCATTTCAACATTTCGAACTGTGATCGAGTTATTTATTCAACTTGTTTCGAACATAACCCTACAATCGATGACGATGTTTCAAACAATCGAATATAACAAAATAAATATGTACTATTCCTAGTGCAATAATTTCGTACTATTAACATGTGGAACTAAACATTATGAACAAAAGTACTCTAAGGATATCACAATTTCCCGCCATTCAACCTTTGTATTCGAGATGTCTCGGATGCGTACAGGGACGTACTGCAAAGTTGGTCCGCTTTTAAAATATTCAAGTCGGTAGGGCGACTCACCCCATGCTCTATGCAAAACAAGGAAACTTTCCCTCCAAATCAGCCAGCGCCCAGGGCCGTTGGGCATGATAAACACACCCGGACGCCCAACTTTTATTTAAAAACGTTGCCGTAACTGGGACGACCAAATTATAACCAACTCGCATTACGTCTTATTCTTTTATAACTCCAAGTAAACATTCATCTTTCTTTTAACAAAGGACAATTTTATTTGAGATGTTTATTTAAGAAAATATAAAATAAACACCTTAAAAAGAATTAAATTACGTCTAGGCATTATATATCAACAGGTTACAGGTATATAAAATGTTTAGTTCTAACATTTATTAACCAATTTCCTAAATTTAGAGATATAGGGTCACATGTTTTATATCGGTCCGGGACGAGAAAGGGCGTAATATATTGTTGGAGATAGCGTTTTAATACATAATACATTACGTGTCCGCGATAGTTTCCCCCTTCGACCGCACAGGTGGCGCTCTGACCGCAAAGCGAATAAAGCCTCCGCTCACCTCAATATTGTACACCTTCAAGGTTCTCCGCCGGAAACCTCGTAGCATATCGGATACGAATAACAATCTCTTTAATATTATAACATACTTACATAATATTACATATCGTCTACAATTTCTAGTACAAGGTTGACTCGGTTCAACTTGTTCAAGCATTAATTACACGAATAGTAAGCATTTATCAAATTACATAGTCTTGTTACTTGGTTAATACGTCGAATTCTAATATTACTTGCCTACGAAGTGGCGAACACGAAACATCAATATAAATTACCTTTGTTTACGAATATTCAGTTAAGTAACCACTGATATTCTGTAAAGATTGCTTAAGTAACCTAAAAATGATATTTCACAGCATGCTGACCTAAATAAATGTATTATTCAGTATTTCAATATTAATTTAGTTTCATCCGCATCGCAATAGCCGCTCCCAATAATGCCAATAACAACAGTCGATGAAAAAACTCCAAATATTGCTTACCTATTAACTCGGGAAAAAGTTTTTTCGACGGCAGCGGGCGCGGTGCTGAATACAAACAATAATAGGAGCGAAACAGCCGAGACGGACAGCTATTATCTCACTCCGACTAACCTACTTCAGTTAACAGCGATCAGCGGGAAAAGCGAAACGAGGCTAAACCCAGTATTTGTTTAGAATCGAATAGCGTAAACAGAATCGAGTAAAAACTGACTTCCGATTGCTCACCCGATACTAATCAACGATGATACAATCGATTACGTACCTCGTATTAATCGTCTTCAAACGCTGGCTGACCTGAAACAAAATTAAAAGTAAATTAGCATTTACAAGTGAATATAGGTGGGGAAAGATACGATGAATATTAACAAGGGACATGTGGAACGGATATCTAATTCGAGGTGTTCCCTTCGTGATTTCACTCACGTCCTTGTAATATGGTGTATTGAGAGCGCGGTGGCGACGGGAATATAAAAATATTCCTCCATAATAAGGTAGGGGCATGAATGTCGTCTTAAAATGTTGGACGTGACACTTTTATCATTTAATTCTATCTATGTTACATACTAAACAATGCAATACAATTAAAAACATTTATTAATCTATACTATTATAATAAAGCGTAAACACAAAATTCTTTGTTGCCTAAGATGTCAGCAATAACAGCATATTTTTGAATAAATCTTCTTTAATAAAAAGCCCTACACTTACGTCACGCTTTAGGCTATATATTTTCACGCTATGAAACTTAGGGAGTAAATAAATTTAAAAAAAAACCTTCATGTGGGAAAGGGGCCATTTACAAGCTGCCAACATTTAGGATATTATGGTAACGATAATTGTGACATTTGTAATTGAGAATTTGACAAATGTAAACAGTAAAAAAGTTTTTTTTTTAAATTTCATGCGTATGACGCCGCACGGGAACAGCTAGTTTTTTAATGTGTTTCATCTAGATTTATACCTGAGAATGAAAAATTGTTATATGATGTACGTATGCTATCACAAACATTCAGTTGTCATGCAAGCGACGACAATCCCTAGAGCCACATAGCACATATCGTCTAAAGTGCTCGGCGCTCACCGGTTTGCTTTTTATTGTATGGAAAAACATGAATTAAACAACGTTTTACGCATTTAAGAGTTGAATAAAAGAATCAAATATAATCCTAATGAAATTTTAAAATCAATGTAGTACAGCAATTTGCCGTCTTTATTTCGGTAAATTTTACTAAGACATATCTATTTAAATTTCTCTTAATTCTTAACGTTCCAACTTACGCTGCGAACAAAGCCTCTTTCAAATTTATAATCATCTTTATATCTTCAATGGCCTCTCGCAGTCTTAATAAAACGAATTAATTTGAATAACTAAATTGTCTGTAAATGACCTAAGTAAGAGACCCTACACGACCTCTGGCGGTGGCTTTTTAATTTTGTTTAAAAACCTATAAGGCTTAACTGTGGGTTTCGCTCTTGAATAAAAAATAAACAGCATTGTAACAGTGTAATACTAGCTTTCACCCGCGACTTCGTCCGCGTGGAAATTAAAAAAAAAAGTGAGTAGCCAATGTATTCTTCCATACTATCATCTACCTACCAAATTTCGAGATCCGTTCAGCCTTTTAGTCTGAAAACTCTAACAAAAATCCATCCATCCATGTAAACTTTCGCATTTATGATATTAGTATGAAGTGTGATTACATTTACATATATGACCCTCTCAATTAAATATGTCAGTATGACTTATTGGTTGTAGGTACAGTATGTTGGTGTCCAATAGGCACCATCAATAACTGTCGACGACGGCCAAGTAAAATTATTATGAATGTGCGTGCCGGGTCCCCGGCGTGTACAGGTTCCATCGCTCCAATCTCGCGTTACAAGGTGACCTAATTCGGTAATAACGTTTGCTATCCAATATGATGTATGTAAGATAGTCATAAGTTTTCCTTCACGTATTGCGGTGAAGTGTTATGAACATAGAAGAAATTGCTCGTAAAATGAAACCATGAGTAAATATATTTTACTATCTGTTGTTCGCGACTTCGGTCGCGTGAATTTAAAAAATATAATGAAAAACGTAGCCTATGTTACTCACACTTAAATTATCTTTCTATCGGTGAAAGATTTTTTTAAATTGGCCCAGCAGTTTTTGAGTTATTCCATTACAAACAAATATACAAATCTTTCCTCTTTATAATATTGCCTAGCTTTTGCCCGCCACTTCGTCCGCGTGAAATTTGAAAGTACAAAACTTACGTTTGCTCTTTTTTCAACCTATTACCAATATATTAACTTAGTAGTAATCTACGTAATAACAGAAATCTACCGATGCAAGATTCCAAATTTCTAAGCCCGGTTGCTACTAAGCTGATTTTTCGGTTACCCTTATTATTTGTGTTCGCGATATCTTCTATATTATTAGTCCAATTTAAATGCTGAAAAGGACAAGTAGTTTTTGAGTTATTTCTATACATACAAAAATACAAATCTTTCCTCTTTATAAGTAAAGATTGGCATATTAATTTAGCTGTTAAAATAACTGCTTCGACCGAATCAACACTTCATATTATTACAGGTACAACATTGTACCAGGAAAGTAACATTGTAATTTCGGTATGATGTTTACGTACATTTAAAATATTCTACGATTTATTTACCTAACTTCTTATGAATTGTTTACAACTTATCCATACTATATATAAAGTTATCCGCAAAGTTTATTGCATTGCTAAATACACTGCAGTTCCCACGATACCGACAAGATACAGAAGTACTATAAAAGCTATGTATTTCGTTCGTAATGAATGTTTAACAAGGCGTTTATTTCTAATAACCACTACTTTTATAATATACTGTTATTAAGAAACATTGTAGATACTACATGTAGATGTCAGGCTTAGTTATTTAAACATATACTTTAAGCTAGAACATAGTGTATTACAGCATGTTATGTCAGGCTTGTCACTTGATGGCAATACGATGTTTTGTCAGAGTAACTTGTAATAGTATTATTTTCATGTCGAGATTTATCAGTACAAGATTACACGAATCGTCATTTGCACGGAAATGAAACGGTTATCTTGATGTTGAAAACGTCAAACAATAATTCTAAAACGGGCAACAGGACTGTTGAAATTCGAATGACGTAATTTAAATATCTGCTAAATATTATAAACGATTATCTACAAAATATGCTAAATAACTTTCTATTGAATAAAATAAACAAATGAATTACGCAACTAAATGCAAACTTAGAAAATAAACGCAAACGGACATAATACGGACTAGTTAACAGTTAACTTTTAGTTTAATTATAGTAAACGGAGAATTAACCCTTTGAGACGTTTATTACTTTTCCCACAGTATAATGAGATGCTTATCTAACATTAAGGAAAGTTTATGAATATCTTTGCATTTCGACTAAAGTATATACATATGTATATACAAATGTGTTAGTTACATAATATTTTGTTGAATCATTAAACATTTTTTTATTATAACCATTATGTTAAGTTATTAAGGAATATGAGTATCAACAATAATGCGCTCTGGTTAAAAAGAGCGTCACGCATAGCTTCAGCGATAATAGTTTAGTAACAATCTCAGCTCAAATCTGTGAGGGCCTTTCTCTCCAGGGCCCTGGGCGTACTGGGCTCTTACCTCACGTCCCCGGCTACAATGAACAACGTACCTTCTTGTCGTTTAACATAATATAGATTTAATATTCACATTTACAATTATGTTTAAGAGCGCGATACCTGAATTCCATAAAAAAACACCATTAAAGTCAGTGAATGTGACATATAACAACGCTTTGCTTTACGAGCACTCCGCAACTTCGTCATGCGACAACACGGCCTACCATTGGGAATAATAGCAGAGCCAAACATGGCAACTTCTTAAATATAATCTGCCTTCATAATGTTTCCTGCTTTTTAGATGTGAAAGCGTTTACAGCTTTAGGATTAATACGTTACCAAACAACAATAAAAATAGCATTAAGTTATAGGTAATGATAGGATGATTTACTTCTAGACCTATAAATATGTGCATATCGTTTTTAATTTCTAAGCGGCTATTATTCTTCTTAACGTGTTGTTAATTGTTAAACAGTCAATTGTTTTTTTAATAGCTGTTCTGATTGCAAGAAAGTAATTGAATGCTGTCGTCAATGGAGTTTTCTTTCTCACCTTTTTGTAGTCAAGTGTTAAAGTCATTCATTATACGATTCGTATCGCTTTTTATTAAAATCTCGATAAATCTATGATTAATTCGACGACGATATTTTCATTACGATGAATGTTATCTTGACATAATTTCGCCATTTAGATAAAGACGTTTCAGGTCGTAAGAAACATTTTAAGTTTCCGTCCTTTCAGGCAAGTCCCCGTCCATTAGCGTCTTCAAAGGGCCGTTCACATTCAGTGTCGGTCGGTTTAAAGGCCCGTTCTATAAAAAGTTTCAGGATGTCGTTTCGCTGCCCTACTAATGTAAGTAGTCCCAATCTACGAAGAAAGGCTCGAGTTGTAATTTATTACTACTCATGAGGGTGTGTAAATAACCGTAAGGCTCCACTGTCTCATGTGCTAAAAATTTTTTTGCCGCCGTGAAAACTTATACAAATCAATAAACGATGACAAGGGAATCGTTATCGCAGCAATTCTAACTTGTGAACACAGCTCAACAGTGAAACTATTTCAAGAATTTACTACACTGTGATTAAATAAGCGCGGTATGAATCGTAAAAATTATTATTTACATTGAAGAAAAAATTGTGGCAAGACGCCAAAAAAAAAGCAGCCAACACATGGCGGCTATCGGAAGCAATTGATCTTTGATATTATGTTAATAATATACGTATTACAAACACATGGAACTGCATTATTAGCACAATTTGTATAATTTTTCTAGATGTAACTAAACGTAAATTATCCAAGCATCTATTCCTTGTAAGTAGGTCTTGCGAAGGAATGAGGAAGAAAATACGAGGACATGACAAGTTTGGTATAAATCACCTAGTCATTAAAACTTTTTGCATTTCGTGTATAACAGAGTAGGGGACGCGCTTCTCATTTAGAAGATGGATTCCGTTTACACAAAAACAAAGAAATGTTTGTTAAACAAACTTATTAAACTTATGAAATTTTCGTTTAGAATTTTATCTTTTAGGTCGGTTTGGACTGCAGTAATAACTTTGCGCAGTTTATGCTCGCTTTATATAAATTACTAACGCAAACTGCATTCATTTAATCACCTCTTGGTTTATGGTATATGCTGTTTAAATTCAGCTAATACTTTTAATAAATACTAACTGTCATTCGCGAATCCGTCTGCGCTGAATTAAAAAAAATGTAGCCTGTACATTCTTCCAGATTATTTTCAACGTCAGTGCCGAGATCAGCCAGATCCTTTGAGCTCTTACGGAGATACGTGGTTACAAACATCCATCTTTCTTTCGTATTTATAATATTAGTAAGAACTAAGATAATAATAAAATTAGAAGATAGTAAAATGCACGGTAAAATAGGACCAGAACCGTATTACTTCGAAGAAATATCTCTCTTGCTTGGTAGATTGTAATATATTTGGTAATATAATAAACATTACGCTGTGGCTTGTGATACTATAAAAACATAACTAATGCTCGTAATACAAAGTAGTGCCCTGCAGCGGCTTAATCGGTGTTAATGTAATGATTTATTAATTTAATTAATAAAAACAATGGATTCAGTTACGTGTCAGAGGTCGGTCAATGACCCCTAGTTTCATAGCACCGTTAATCACTTTCGCGCCGGATTGTACTACGGCTCACGCAACTTTAAACGACTGCATCGCCCTCGATTTGGCTTCATATACATTTTAACAACCGTCCTGTATGTAACCATAAAACAGATCTTGATAAACCGGACACAGCACGTGTCAGGCGTTATATGGCAGTAACGTATAAAAGAAGCAATCAAAAGTTGATTGACATCTGCATCGCGAAAGCAACAAGGCATGCTAGCCAACGATCGTAGAATTAATGATTCGAAAAACATCAAGCCTTTTTGACTAACAACAAAGCATTGGGTTTTTACGCTTCTTTTTGATAGATGAAAACATTCTGTTATAAGCTCTCGTCTAGTGAACTCAAGCAGACTAGGTAGAGATTCAAATAGGTACCCGGCGAAACATAAAACAGAACTGGAAAAAAGACAAATGAAGTCATTCTTTAAATTACTGGCTACTTCTACTATGCGTTACAGGACAATTGCATTGCTTTCTATTAAAAGTCCGCACCCGAAGGTAATTGTGGAGGCACATCACGTGTGTATCTCAGCTGCGAGTAAGTGCTTGCGCCACTGAAAGAGAAATTCTCAGCCTGGCGCAGGACGCAGCCAACCTTCCTCGCACTTTACCGGATATTCACCTGTTTCATATGTATGAGCACAGCTTAGTCAACTTTTTTTTACTGTTTTTTTTTTTTAATAAAACGATTCTAAAATGTCATGATAAACATAATTGGTAAAATATATTAAAATTATTAGCGTCATGGAGAAAGAAATAAGAGTTTAAACAAAAAGAAAAGAAAGCAATATTAAAAACTCAGTGATAATATTTGTCTATAAAAACTAATTGTTAACAGTTATCTGCTATATTAGTGTTTAAAAACGAATTGATGTGCACTGTTTTTATCTATACTTACTTGCGAGTACACGACCTTTATAAATGTCGATTCTATAAAGCTTGGGGCCTGTCAGACGAGTTAATACGTTGTATTACCCATACAAGCTCAAAGAAGGTCACGGAATTACGATGTAATTTGTGCGAATTGACCGCGGCCGTTCATACCGTTACGTTTCATTGGTTATCTTATTACCGTTTTAATTAAAACATAATTTCCTCGTAATATCTAGTAATAAAAGCATTTGCGTGTTTTAAAAAAATATTTACCACATGTTTAACTGTGGTTAAATAAAATTGAAAACTGTTTAATGTTAATTATTGAAAACTTAAACACAAGAGAGTTTACAAAAACATGTCGACGATTTGTTATAATTGCAGAACCGAAAGTTCGTCGTCATAGCGAAAACGTGGAAAGCAATTTACTCCTCACGTAAAATACTCGCGCTGTTTAATTTCAGTAAAAAACGTAACAGGGAAGTGAGTGAGGAGAACGCCAGTCGGCGTGCGAACCCGAAGCCGATATTTAAATAACCGCACGACAACCGCACAGTCGGAATTAAAAGAACAGAAACACGAAACAGTCGAATATACAGTAGGAACAGCTTGATACTTTGGTAAACGAAATCGATTATGGTAACTGAAACTGTAGATCTTACCTGCACGCATTATAAGTGCCGAAAATAACACAATTTTGTCTATCCGATCATATTGTAATGACCTTTAACGTAGTTTGATTGATATGGTTTGGTATTAGAAAGGGTTGCTTGCACTGAATGCCTTATACCCTGAGGCAGTTGCAGGCATATCGATAAGTCCTATATTAAATTTATTTCTAGCTTAATGACAAATGTAATATATTTATAAACTTGTTACAAATGTAACATATTTATTAACATGATTATAAAATTTGAAATGGTAAATGAAACTGACAGAAGCAAACACGCTAATGTGTCTATCGTGATTCTATCGTTTTGAACTCTCTCCAACTTTCAATACAAACAGATTATTGTGAATATAGAAAGGTAACTAAAATGTTGTTAATAAAATATCAAACTTTAAAAGTAACACAAAACGATTATTTATTTGGAAAGTTTTGAGAAATGTTAGTGCTTATATTTTCTTAATTTACATTGATACAAATAAGGTCTGGTGAAAGTGGGTTCAAATGACAGTTATCATATTAGGGAAGACGTTTTATAATCTTATTGCATCTCTATGTGTATGTGACATTTTGTTTTTCCACTTACATTTCCGAAAAAGGTGATGCTTGAGATGTGTAAAGTAATAAAGTAATTTTTATATAAGGAAATTCATTAAACACCTAAGGGAAAAATCCCAATTTCACCCTCCTATGTTTACGGAAGTACTTACAAGAATCCCCTAAGTTGAAAGTGGACTTTTAAACTTGTACATCCCCTGAGAGGGGGCATTAACGTCCTGCGTGGACATTCCGGAGGGAGCGCGGACATCTTAGGCAGAGTTCCCCGCCCTTTGGAAGTAATGCATTTTCCTTTATCACGCTGTGGACAGTTTGTGCGTTCGACGAGAGGTTCATTTTACGATTATTGTTTTTGCTCGTTACACACAATCAGCGATAAAATGTCGCTTTTTATAAAACGTTACTTTACATCACGATGTACACGGAATGATCAATTTCTTGTTATCGCAATAAAAATGTTTGTTTTCGACCAGTTAATTTTTTTGATCTAAATTTCATATGTTTGATTTTTCTTCGTCGCTTTAGACTTTCCATACTGATTGTAGTCATCATGTATCAAAAGTCAGCTTCACAAGTTGCGACTACTCTTCCCTTATCTCTCCCTTTTTGCATATCAATGTCCAAGATGATTTGTAGATTCCATGTTTATTGGATGAACCTTATTATTAAGAAAATGTAAATCAAATGATTGATACGTCAAAAAACTTGCAGAACAATCTTTAGTTGATCTAATCGCGAGGTCGTCTATCTCATAATACCTTTGTTATATTTTCCGTAAAACAAATGAACAATTGAATTTTAGTTCACACGTCAAACATGCACATATAAATGGAGTTAAGAAATTCATGCATCGCTGCGCACGCGCGGTTTATTCTTTGAAATAAAGCAGATACTGCAACAGCAATCTCTGAAATAAATGACTCATTGTACGAAAAATATTTAGCACAAGCTGTAATTACACATGTATGAGAAATATAAAATTTGTGATGATTTCATAATGTTATATCTTTTATGAATAATTATTTATAAGCTGTATTCTACACAAACATATTGATTTTCAAACAAATGTTAAAGACTAACTTTCGAACAATTGCATTTTTGCCGACTTCTATTGCAACCAATTTTTACGTCATCTTAGATAAAGACGATGGACTTTTTAATTTTTTTTTTAGAAAAAACAAAACGGTTGATGACATTTAGCCACCTCTGTAACTACTACTCGGACAATAAAACTGTCATAACCTTTAAAAGAAAGTATCAATATCAACTCAGGCGCATAAAATCTTAATGGCTATAGAAATAAGTTGCGACACAATCCAAACTTCACGAGCGCGCCATTTCAAAAGTGTGACGCAAAACGCGCTGAACGTGTCTAAAAATGTCAAAATCGTGCCGACACTTCGCCTTTGGTAGTATCAGTCGCCAGAAACCGTCGTCAGCCATGTTGAGCGTGAAATATAATGCACCACATGTTTAACAATATCACTAATTAATCGCACGGGGGAAAGCGCAAATGTTCTCATGCGAACTTCACGAAATGCATATAAGATAATAGTGAAGTAATGAGAAACGTAATTCGTTAGAATTAAAACACGATAGAACTATAAGGTAAATGAACTCGTAGTCGACACGAAGACGAGTTGTCTGCTTCTGAAAGTAGTGCATCAAAGATAACATTTACGCATGTGTGAATTTAAGTGTCTTTGGTAAACTAAATGAATAATGGATTTATTTAAAAGTTACAATTTGAAACATTTTCTATGTGAAATAAAATATTCAAGCCTTGTATTGCAGTTTTTTTTTTCTGCACGGCCGCCACATTTCAATCTCATGTGAAATAAATCTTTCAACATTGAACTTCTCACACGAGTTTATCGACCTCGATGTTTGTCTAAAAGATAACATTTTTAAAATCAAACAGTCCAAAAACAAACATTTTTATCTGAGTAACTAAAGACACATATTGTGTTCATTTCTCGACTGTAGATACAGCTTTACTAGATCACTGGTCCATATTATTTGAAATTCTTTCCCACAATTTCTGTTTCAGAACGAAAGTTTGTGAAAATTATATAGGCTTCGTATAACACACCAAGACTTGGGAATACCAAGTTACTATTGTAAAGAATATTCGTAAAATTTAGCTGCAAATTTTATATTCTGTTTTTAAATAGGTTATATTAAGCAGAGTGAACTTTTCCCTTTATAGTAAAATCGTGAGTAAGAAAGCAAGTAAGAAACTATTGAAAGTACAAAATCGTGCTCAACTACAGAGTCGATTACCAGTACTGATTATCAACACCCTAGTGACATGAAAAGACCCACCGAGCGCTGTTCCACTTTCTCGTTTATATCGAATTACTTGGATCTAATAATGGATTTTCTATGCTCTAAACGCTTGTTACGATTGCTACAGATTAAAATAGATTGAAAGCATTGTTTATAAACAAAAACAAATAATACGTTTGTAAAAATTTGTAAGTTATAAAATTGGAATACCATATTAGATGGATGTCTCTTTTATTTTTCATACATTTCCATTCGGTTTTGTTAAAAGGTAACACCACTTACAGATTTTAGACACAGTTTTTACCACACGATGTCACACATGTACACCTTTTAGTCATTGCATTAGATTCTCAAACAATCTGTGTATTTAGCTATAACTATTGAATTAACCAAAAAAAATCTTCAAGTACCAATGTATAACAGAATGCAAGTTTAATGATTCATTCGTGTCTATAGATGTCTTCTTTGGCTGGATGAGAATGCGAGGTCACGAATGGCTGCGGCGACGGTCAAAGGATTTCACTAGAAAGCTCCCAGCGATACCAGACACCGCCTCACCGACGCCACGGGACCGTCCGATCTATTTGCTGTAGTAAATCTCGAGCGAGTGAAAAGACCGCTTTCCATCTTGAATATAAAGTCTTATTGAATGCGTAAATCGATTTACGAGTTTATTCAGGCGACGCCGTGTTTTGTGTGTTTATTGACACTATATTATGCTCTATAATAGTGCTGTTAATGGAGTTTTACTCGCTTTGCACTTTAAATTGACATTCACGATTTAATATCAAGTAAATATCTGTTTCTCTTGTTATTTGAAACAGGACATTAAAACATAAATGAAAAGTGTGAAATTGAACTCACGAGTGAGTATTAATGAGTTCAAAGAATCTTAAGACACATGTATTTGTAATAATACCGCAAACGTTTGTATTAATTAGAAAATACAAAGTTGCGATGTTCAGTAAACTAAAATATAAACTTCCCAGACTCTTTTGATCTCGTACAACTGTTTCACCGTAAATTGTTTAGCTCATACAATTCTACTCGTTTGTGATTTAAATTGGAGTCGTGTTGATTTGTGAATTAAAAAAGTTTAATTGTTTTAAAATGTTGAATTGTGAAAGCAACAGCAGCTGGTTTAAATACGTTTAAGTTATACGATTTCACAGAATATTGGAATTAATCGGCTCTACCAATCTTCTCAGTGAGATTTACAGTCTCGACACTATTTCACCAGCGTCTCCTTCCTTACTATCTACTGCTTTATGCTATTGTCCTCTATCTTATCACACAAAAACCTGGCAACGCATAAAGAAATTTAATGTAAAAAAAAATTAAGAGTACTATCAATAAAACATAAGTTAACCTTTGCATTTAATCCTTGTTACCGTAAGTTTGTTTGTTTTAATTAGTTGGCGATAGCATTGAGAGGCGGGCATCGAACCGGCGCGCTCGCGGGTGGCTGATACGTGACCTCCGCTCGCTGCACAACGGGGCCCTTTGTCATTCAGTCCACGGCCGCCTGCCCTTACACGTATGCAATTTCATACCTCGCATCAAATTATGCTATCTTGAATTATGTTTATTCGTGTACCTTAATTGCACAGTGGGAAGCCGTTTTCAAATTCGTAACTTGCAGGAAAATTCTGCATACTATAAATAAGGTATGCAGACTTTATGTTAATCCTTTAAACGATACATCGATGCGGAAGCAGCGCAACGTCGCTTACAAACGCTGGCGGAAATAGCGCTTTAAAAGCACAACAATGATGTCTGGTACGAGTGTGATGTATGCAACGATGTGATTAACGAACGTGCCGCGAGTGTCAGAGACGATTTGTATCCAGCCGCTGCAGCGCTTTATCTCTAGTAATAGCATGAAATAATAACAGAAAGATAGACGCGATCAATTTATACGATGTCGTAATAATCGTAAGCATACAACAAATCACAAATCTAACTATTGCTTATAAAGTTTTGAAATAAAAAAAATGATAACACGTGTACGGTTATTTAAGTCACATGCTTTTTTGAAATATTCTCCTGTTAAGGGTTAGATGTACAGATGATTGGTGTATGCAGCTGTGCGCAGTAGCTGGGGAAAGGTAAAACTGATGGAAGCGCTGAAAGTTCAAAAAAATACGATTAAAAGTCAACTATAATACATATGCTTAGGTTTTGAGAAGATAACCTGAAAATCTAATCCTAGTCTAAAAAGTTTTATTAAAATTAAATTTAAGGCTCCAGAGACAATTTTTGTAATGAAGCCGTAAAAGCTTAAATGTTTTAATCCTCTTAAAAATTGAATAAAACACTAATTAAGTTTATGAATTATTAAAACTTGTGAAGACTTAGATGAACGATTTAAAAATACCATCAAGATTAGCTTTGTTCTCTATTACAAATGAAAATCACAGACTTCATTTTATAGTTTTTAATCTGGGAGAAAAGACATCGCTAGGGACCGTCGGTAATTGCGATACAAGTTGCTATGTTTTTTTTACCTGTATGCAGCCAGTTTTTTTTTTTTTTTTTTTTTTTTTTTT
>NW_013525102.1:1477096-1522950 GCF_000836215.1 Papilio polytes | reverse complement strand
CTATAATGTTTATTTGCGCACAGGGCTTGATTAAATATGGCGATTGAAGGAGCATACATTTTGTTTTTTGTATATTCAATATAATACCATTATCGTGAGACCATTTGATAACATTAACCAAATCAGATTGCATTTTACTCTCGATCACTTCTTACAGTTACAATCCTAAGGGATTCAATAATTGTTACTAAGATTAATTCTTTAACATCTAACTTTTTAAATGAGTTCTAATGAGTTACTGTCATGAAAATCTCAATGGACATTTTCGTCATTCGAGTCAGAAGAGTTTCATAATTATGTTAAAATTTGTCTGAGTATAAACTATACAATGTTTCGTGTGCACTATACATTAAATTTTAATATACTTCAGCTAAAACGGTACAATCAATTGAAAGCTTTTAATAGAATTCTCAATGATCTTCAAGTAAGCGCATGGTGTTATTTCAAGGAACAGACACCAAGCCCCGTTTGTTCCGGAATTTTCTTCGCATCTAAATATATTTATTCATTTATCATAATTTAGAATAAATCCAAGATATCAAATTAATAGTAGCTGTTATAACAAAGTCCATCTTCTTTGATTTTTTAGCCAGTGTTATTTATTTCAAACGAACTCCGAGCTTCTTTATTGGAAACATTTTTTGCAGAATGCAATTTGAAAAAACCTCACGTTTTCCGTAACAGCAGAGGAAAGGTCGTGTCAAATGGTAAACCGAGGCAGTTCAGGCGACGTGCTCTAGAGCCGCGGGTTAAACGGCAATTTGTCAATCACCACAGCATTCCATTCATATTGTACTTTTAACAAACGACCTCGTATTGAATAGGAAATAACGTTAATCGAAAAATCGGCGTATGAATGCACTTCAATAAACTTACAGTTGACTTATAATTTACTAGCTATCGGCTGCGACTCCGTCCGCGTGGAATTTAAAAATGAAAATGAGTAGCCTATGTGTTCTTCCAGACTATCACACCTACATATACCAATTTTCATCTAAATCCGTTCAGCCGTTTAGGCTACAAACTCTAACAAACATCAATCCATCTAAACTTTCACATTTATAATATCAGTATGATTGATGACATATTTTGTCTTAATATACTAAAATATGTGACCTGAAAAAACTTTATGAGACTAATATAAGCATACTGAATCAATAATGTAATTTAATAACATCGTGGAAAAGTCTTGCAACATTTTCGTTTCAAACTTGTGTTGCGCTGCCGATAGCTTTTATAACTGCATCTAGATGATAGATTGATGCTCCACTTTCCCGCGCCCGCGCCGCTCCGCGCTGCGCCGCTCAACAACTACCACCTTGTTTATACTTTTATTCATATCACGGGCATTATTATACGCATGCATAAACCATAAACAACTCCATTATTTCTCTCTTATACGATTTATATTATTGACTAGTTGTTCCCGTGCGGCTTCATCCGCGTGAATTAAAATTAATATAAAAACTTTATTTCATTGTTTACATTAGTAAAATTACAAAAACAAAAATTACATCGAAGGCCTTTGACATTTGATAAAAATTACTGTTACCATAACCTTGCTCTCTTAATGTTGGCATCCTGTAATTTATGATTCCTTTTCCACGTAAAGGTTATTTTCAATTCAATTCCAATTCATTTCCAATTTACTTACCCCCTAAGTTTATTGGCGTGAAAATATATATACTAAAGCGTATCGTAAGTGTAGGGCTTTTTATTAAAGAATTATTTAAAAATATGATGTGATTGCTGACATCCTACGCCACGAAGTGTTTACGCTTTATTATATTAATATAGAAGTATAGATTGCGATGTATTTAGCAAATAAAGAATTAAAGGTTTTTTATTGAATTTAAACAAAGCCGAACGTCATTAATCCTTAGTATACCTACTGGCTAATCTTAAAACCCTAAATTCTAGACTCCAACTCCTATTGCATTTGTACATTTACATTTGCTACAGTAAATACATTTTAGAAACTATAATCGTTTTTTTTTTCGATTGAGGAAACACCAAATCGACTACGTCACCACACTATATTAAGTGGGTACGGTTCAGATATCGAATACACTCCACAACTCGCATATATGAGATCATTCTTCGTAACCTTGTCACACCTTATACTTCGATAAAAAATACTTGAATATGCTAAAAACTGTCCAATATTGTCAACAACGGCGTAGGCGTCACGTATTGATTTCTTATTCAATTACATTCTGAATGGTAAATATAAAGCCTGCTACACACCTCCAATGTTCAATTAAAACTGCAGATAGAACTCAACGTGTGTAGCAGGTTAAAATCTTCCATAAATACATAATTTTTTTAGGTGAATTCTCATATTTATATTTTATCGCTTGTTAGAAAATACGGTAATACATATCATGTACTTTTGCAAGAACTTAATACATATAGCTCCGTTATTACAATCATAGATTGTACAATATTTTTTCTCGCTGGTAAATCCACATGGATTGCTCTTCGCCGCGGGGGCAATGGACGTTTATACGGGAATCCTTCCGGTATAACTACATTGCTTCAGCAAAAAGTTTTTTTCGATTAAAACATATTTGATATACATTAAGTTACGTAATTTTTCTGCCATTATACTTACTTTTGAATTTAAAATGAATACACCTTTAATAAAGAAGTATTGATATTTTCATCGACTTATATTTTTGTTAACGCCATCTTGAATTTTCCTGTCTACGTCTTTAAACTTGATTAAATATAATCCTATCATTTCGTTAGCTTTAGTGTCTGAGACAAAAATAATTAAATATGAAAAGAAATAAGATCGCTAATATACGTAATTATTTACGTTTGCTAACGTATACGTTTCTACGTAATTAAAACAACAAACGATTGCGGCAGACATATTACAGCTGGCAGGTTATTACCCGCACCGGTAAAGCCAGCAAGGACCTGCCATGTTGTTTGCGGCTACAAATCATGTTTAACAAACCATACAACCTCATTTTAAATATCATTTCATCTCATCTGCTCGTATTCTCATGTTAAAAAGATTTTTTGAAATCTACTTAATTAATATGTCTTCCTTTTGCTTTGATTCATTTCACCAAAAATATTATTTATTTCATTTCACAACTTTTTCTCTTTAAGACATTTTCTACATAATTAAAGCTAGAACAATTTCTTTGCTATTTATTATATTCTGTGAAAATTATAAATTGTAATTGCAATTAAATAACGAGGAAATATATGATTTAAATGAACGTAATCAACAAAAAATCAACTTGTTTCTAGTTTTTGTTAGAATACTAGTTTTTCCAATATATTAGCAACTGGTGGTATTACAAATCGTACTGTACATGTAATAAACAAGCGTCGTAACACATTTCCTGCTATCGGATCTTGTTGGGTTTCCGAGTTTAGTTTCGGTATCGATTTCCGCGTTTCTATTTATTTATAAGACTGTTTTTGTAATCGGTACTTTCTTTTGATTGCTGATTCTCAATTACATTAATTCCAGATAACATCAAGATCTGGAGATCACAAAGGATTGAAATAGAAATAGAAAAATTATTCTACTCTTATACATAGTAGAATCGAACCTGGATCACACGGCAATTAGAAGGTTAGTGTTTTTAAAAGTAACGTATCAAAATCTTGTAACGAGGTTGATTAACAGTTCATGTACATAGTAACAACAATAATGGGCATTAGATCGTTTCTAATACCGCAAGTTCAATGACCTAAATACTGATTGCATATATCGTGCCATAGAAACAAGGCGGAGAAAAAGTTTTGTGCGTACATTATGCAGGTTTTCATTGCGTGTCCATAACAACGGACAGTTTTAACTTTATCGTTTCTCACGGTTGCGTTCTAAAATAATCACTTAACGTTTACATTACTGTTGTAACATAACTGTGGTTACTGTTGTGTAATTTCTAAGTGACACATGCGATACTGTGAGAAATGCATTTAATCGGCGATAACTTAACACTTCCATAGATTAAAAAACGTTGAAACTATTTTAAACAATTAAACCGATATTTATGGTTTGAAAAAATTGACATTTAAGTAAATTAAGGTTTGGTTTACATTATTCCAGTCCAGCTAATGCAGTCACATGCAGCTTAATTCACTTAAAGTATCGCTTTAAAAATAGCTGCAATATAGACATAACATATGATACGTTATCAAAACTGGTATCCATAAATCATATAACACATGCGTGTGACGATTACATTGAATAATTTAATGCTCATTACACGAGGCGACGGGTTGCGTTAGGCAATGAACATACGCGTGTTAACAATAGAGCCTGTATTGTACTCGATCATGGTAAAGGCACCTACTGCGGTGACTCAGCGAACATCTGGCGGTTGTTTTGCTTCACCGCACGAGTCTTATTCAACTTTCATCCGTAATGACTTTTGGAATGATTCTATTCAAATATATTCAGTTTATGTAATTAAGTGATTAAATTGCATGCATAGACAATCAAGTGATAAATATTTAACCATTCAAATTCAAAATTTAATCAAAAAAGAAGAAACAAATCCATGATATACACATAAAACATTACAATAAATGTAATCATAGAAGTTAAAAGAACGATTACTATCATATACTACCTTACTAACAATATAGCACTTCTATACAAAATCAAGGAGGTTAAATATAGACACGTCTATGAATAGTATAGTACAGAAAGCGAATAACGAATACGGAATCGATTTAGAGCGGCTCTATTCACATATCGATATTAGATGAAAAGCTATGCATGATAAAGCACGCCGCCCTATGAAAAAGATGGAAACGCGGAATGCCTTGTTATAAATAAATAGGAGGGAGTCTATTTCTATTTTGTTTTGATGTATAAATAGGATGTGGAAAGCTTAAGAGGAAATGCGGCACGAGGAAAATTTGTCGTGCGGAAGTGAGCGTCAGAATAAGGTAGGGGTAACCAGACGAAAGTATGTCAAATATATTGGTTAAATATTCCAGAAGAAAATTATCTATGTAACCTAATGTAAAGGACGAAATTTATTAGAGTAGAAAGCTAAATAATTCTTGAACTTACTTAAAAAATCTGCAAATAAATGAAATATTTTTGTACAATAATTTTTGCATACAAGCATATAAGTTTTTATTACTGCTGTCCACCACTATTCCGCATTTATAAATGTTACTAATTTGATTACATTAATTTCCAAGACTGGGAAGACAAGGGTCACTTGACCTGTGGTTGGGAAGTGTCAAGTTGACTAATGTCCTGATGAAAACATCGGGAAACCGAGGAATGACAAGTATTCAGGAACGGACATTGCGGTAAAACTTCAAAGAGGCGGTGTAGCAAGTCATTACCGATGAATTTAAAACATAGATCGAAGCCTTAACATTGAAATAAGAAAATTTGGAATTTCAAAAAGAAAAAGAAGCTTTCAATCAAACAAAAGTCATTGTGTTATTTGTGACATCGAGTCCTAGGATAATTAGCCATAGAAACACAGCTCTTCTATCGAAACTTGTAAGGAAAGATTAGCGCATCTTGACGAGACCTGAAAAACGACAGTGACGGGTGCGTCGCGGTCTCATGAGCGCGTGAAATGTGGGCCGGAGCCGATTTGCCGTTCACCAGATCGATACTTGATACGCAAGCCGCGCTCTGAATACTGCAGTGGCCGGATTCGTACGTTTATCCACTCCATGTATATCCAAGGATAAATTTATTAGTGTTACACACAACAGCCTTGAACAGTGACAGAAAAAGTTAATCGCCTTGGCCTAGGAAAAATATTTATGGAGCGATTGTGGCAGCGTGAAGTTGTTGAAGTGTTTGTACTGGTTCGTTACACTAATATTTTAAAAGAAAATATCTCTTATTACGTTTAATATTTAAATAAATGTTTTATCATAAAACTTTTACATAAAGTATCGTCTAGCTAATTAAATCGCTTGCCTTTTATATCCTAGTAATTTTGTGTATCAATTTGTAACTCTTTGTTTGCTTAGTTAAGGCGAAAACAGAACAAATGACGGTATTAATCGAATCGCATTAACTGTCTTATTCATCACTACTCCACTTTAATAATAACGCGATATAAACGATTAAAATAAACACTCGTTATTTTATCACAGCCACTAAGCTGTCAACGCTTTTCTTAATGGATAATTTATTAAATGTTATTAAAACGTGAACTAAATAGAATGTATTTTTATTATACACAAAACGGGAATGAAATTACAGCTGTTTTTTTTTGTTTACGTGACTACATACATGCGAGTTTAGCTTCCAAATATTATGAGTGGTGAGTCTCAGTACACAATACGCACAAATTTGTAAGTTAAAGACTAATATCCTTAAAAATTAAAACATGAGTTTAAATAAATCTCATCTTTAAAAATAATTAAACTTTCAAATTATGACGTCATGGAACACTTATTATACGACTATATAATTGTATTGTTTTTAATAATAATAATAAATAAGTTTCGTTCGAAAAATAAGGTCGAAATTTATACTTAATAGATAAAGAGTGAAAGTTTAAGGTCATTGAAATTATGATCGTTAGAAGGCGACCCTTACTCTGAAGAATTGTCAAGGATTATTCCATTTTGATATAGTTATACACTTTCACTTTCCGAACACCAAACAAACAACTAACAGAAACAGCTTTTTAGCGGAATTGTAAGTACCACCCGTACTATGACCAAATCGCATGTTTAAAAAGAATTTTCACTAAGAAACTACACACAAAGAAACATTTCGGCGTTCGACGCTTAATATCCGTAATTAGAGATATATTTTTTTTCGTTCATGACGTTCGGTGAAATCTCAAAATGATTTGCGGCAGTCACGCGATCGCAAACATCAACTTGACCAATTTATTTTTTTTATTTTCAAACAGAATTTCAAAATGCTCGCTCGTTTGCCACACAATATAAGTACGTTTAAGTCCATAAAAGTGTACGGTAAATATAACTTCCAATTTTCAAGTAATGACCTTGCTTGATTTAATTACTTGAGAATAGTTAAATGAATGATTAAGTACTGCTCTCAAATCCGCTTCGTGGTAACATAAACAGTACCATATCTAATAGATTTTATAGATTTCTCCTCCTTTTATGAACCTAAATATCGCATGTAAAAGATATATGTTAATGGTAATTACGTATGGTAAACGTTATATTTGAAATTGTAAACCTCCAGGTGAAAAAATCGTACATATTTCCACAGTCTTACGAATATTGGATACAATAATTCCGATTTAATGATCAACAATGAGTCGATTCTACTTTCGATAATAAATAGATGCAGCGAGACCGCTAGTGCGCGGCCGTCACGCTCCGAGATCGTATCTGTAACGATCTCAATCGATCCGGTTTGTACCACCATAAGATAATCGCTTTCACATCGGTACAATCAAGATTTATTTCACTCTTTTATGTACAAAATAATCTAATGAAACCCGATGACGATTGCATCGGAAGTAATTTGTTAATCTTTTCTGAAGATTTTCATTCAGCCTACTGGTTTGGATTTAATTTTAAAACAGTAAATTATAGTCGCACTGGACGTTTGAATTTCCGAAGTCAAAGTTATTTTTTATACTGTTTATTCTGAACTTGCTTGCTGCTAAAAATAAAGCATACTTTTTTTACATTTGCTATTGATGGCCAACATCAGGTGAACCGTTTCCTTCTATTAAATTGGAAAAATGTTTTATCCGCTTTTTATGCTTTAACTTCATACGTTCATAACATCGATGCAAAACAAACGGTACGTTAGTTAACATAACATATTTTTTCCGTTGAAACTATCTATGGGATAAATCTGTGATGCATGTTGAAAAACGATATACAGATAAAAAAGAAAACCTTGGATCGAATCACATTCAATATCTGTGAAAAATTGTACCGTTATAGTTTTTTTTTTTCAATTACATCCAGATAACGACGTAGATCGAGCGAAACACACAAATTGACTATTTCGAACTAAGTTCTGTTTTTATGAATATGTAGAATATGGACAGATATTTATTTTAATTAATTAATACATATATCCAGTTGGTTTTGTTATTACGTCATTGAAAAAATCCCATAAAAACTTTCATGAACAGAATTTAGGATGTTCTGAATTTAAAATTATCAAAAACTTATGTGAAATTATTCTTAATCAAAATCGAATAGTTTTCATTTCCAATTTATCGGTTGACTTTTAATTCATCGATGTTTTTCAACAACAAACTGCTATAAAGTTGACTAGAGGAAAATCTGCAGATTCAACAATTGTTTCATTTAGATCGATGTTACTTTTTTAAAACAGTGGCCCAATTCATTTTGAATTGGGGTAAATAAATTCTGCAAAGCGGTTATCGATCACCGAAGTCAATTAATAAGGTAATTACCTGTTTTTGTCATTTGTGATACGTGTGATTTATCTTTTTTAAATTGGCTTAAGTTTAAGTCGTGGGTATATTTTGATTTCAAATTTCAAAAATTTATTTTCTTGTGTAAAAAAATATATGCTTACTTGAATTTTGTTAAAAAGTGTCAAGTGTAAAAACTATTAACGCAAAGATTAGTCACGTCTTAAAAAAACAGTCTGTTTTTACCTTCGAAGTCGTGAAAACGATGCCGTAATTATTCAAATGCGGCGACCGACCTTGTGTCGGTCGAAGCGCGCCTGTTGCGGTCCGGCCGACACTATACACTATGTGAACTGAACATAGTGCATATTTTATTATTTAACTGCATTCATCTATTTAAGAATAACCAATCAAAAATAATAGTATCAGATCCTAATAATAACTAAACAAGCCTATTCACAATGCCTAACAGTATAAAAATCATAAATCATACGTTCATATGTCGCATCTAATCTGTTCTCGGACAAGCAACAATAGAATAATCATATAAATGTATTACAATTGTATGATTGAATATCCGAAAGGTATCGCTCGCCCCAAGCCGAACTGAGACGGATTAATAAAAATAATGAATTCGACCTTCGTCCTCCGCAGAGAAACACGGAGCTACGTGAAGGGAATCGCGAATTAACTAATTAAACTTTGACCTACTATTATTATTATTAAGGACATAATGAGCATTAAGGTGGACGCTTTAAATAATAATTTTACGGTGGACAAGAAAAGAAACCTCTAGTATTTGACGGGAGATGAATGCGTAGAAAGGTAAAAGGGGAAGAACGTTTGTTAAGGATAAAAAGAAAGCGGGACCCCTTGAACCATAAATAATGAGATTTAGACGTCGGAGGTCTTCCTTTGTAGCGCACTTTTAATATTGAGATGTACAATCTTAATAACGTAGTTAAATTTATGCAAGCATTTATTACTGTACCTATTTAACGATAAACATTTAACGTGAAGTGTTTATATAGTAACGTAATGATTTACACACATGATTGAATCATTTACGTAAATCGGCCCTGTGTATAAAATACAACACACCTATATTTAATTTTGGAACAAAATTTTAAACGGTTTTTTCCAAAATTTACGATTCGTTTTTTAATTTCTATTTTATTTGTCTATTTATTAGAGTTTAGGATTTCTCTAAAACCATTCAAGAATATATAAAATTAGTCGTTATATACTATTAATATTATAAACGCATCTCTTCTATTGAAAATTCATCTCATCTTTTAAATGCGTGATATATCGATCATAATAATCTTTCACTTTTACTCTCTAAATCCGTACTTTCTCTTCGTTTGTTTTTAAAAAAAGAAATGTACAATCGAAACTAACGTGGGTGCGAATGGCAACGGATTACTGAATACATGTGGGTGTAATCAATGATGTATTACTAACACAAGATACTTTTACTTCCTTACGATGTAGACAAAAGTAAATGACCTTAAGAAACCAGACGGCGCCAAATGTTTTGTCACTTTTATTCTGGCTTTGTATAATATTTATTGTATCTTTCTGTCAACTTAACTAAAACGGTTATGGCGCAATATTAAAATATTTTTAATTTTTTTAATATCCACATTTTAGTTTACATTTCAAGTATCAAATTGTTGATTACACTAATGTAAATTTCTTTTTACATGTTTTCAAAAATCATTATATTTGCTCTTGTTACATTTTCATTATACGGTATCGTGTTGTCAAACGCAAAAGTGCCTTTTGCTAAAGATAACAAAATCGATAGAACATAAATAGACGTACCGAGCTACGTTGCAGACGGGGACCAATCGATTCCACGATACAAATATTTAGGATGCCATAAAATGGTCGACGAATGTTCGTAATCCGGTCAGAAGTCCTAGTAATAAAGTCGAGAACGTTAATTTCCTACTCATTTCGATTTAATGTAATTAACAATCACAGTGTAATGAAGAAGAAATTTTGGCATAGAAATGTATAGACGGGCGAGTTATCTCACCCTGTGGGCATAAGAGAAATTAAATTATATTAGCTCACTAGCTCCTTAGTTAGTTTTAGACATTTTCTGACAGAATCAGCCTTATTTGACTATAATTTTCATAAAGTGTTAGTTTACGATATTAGAATCTAGTGGAAAATACTTTAAATCTTTGGCTGCACACCAAGTTTGAACAGCATTGGTTTTTAATTTATCTCAGCGCGAAATTTTAATAGGGCCATTAAAATTTCGTTTAATTATACCGCTAATGACCGGGCAAAACAACACCAACATAAAAATAAACATTAAATTATTATTAAAAAAAAAACTTTTTAATTAAATTGAGATTTAGATATCAAACGCGGACATCAAAAATGGTTTAATTAATTAGGTAATATTTATTTCCAGTATATAAGAAAACAATGAAATCAAATGCCGTAAAACGAAAGCAAAATTATAAACGATGATCTAATCTTTACAGAGGACAAACTACGTAAACAATACAGTATCTGTATGCAGTGTACATAAACCGGTGCGAACGTGAAGGTATCCATAATAAATAAAAATCAACTGGCGAGTGTAAATTTGTTCGGTGTGCATTTTTCATTGTAACAATGTATTTGTATACATTTATCATTGGAGCGTGATGTTATTTAGGGTTGCCATTGATAACATGCACGACATGCAATAATAAAAGTGTGTAACGTACAAAGCATTTGAGACTGTTGAATATCAGTAGGTTCACGTGAGTTACTAAAGGGAAGCTTTAAGTAACTCACGGTTTCGGTTGCTTGGTCAGCCATCATTCTTGAGATATGGTTCTACAAATGCTATTCATAATACTGTGTAAAATATTTTTAAAACTTAGATATCGTAAAAACATTTTCTTGGAAATCTAATTCAATTACCCAGTTACCTGTTACGTTTTTGTAACATTTGAACTTAACTCTTAAAACAAAAATTCATTGCGCAGAAACTGCTCACATTTACAGTGCTTACAAGCCGTATATTTGCGGCTTGGGAATTGATGGCATCATTCTGACTCAGAGGCCGATGTGCTTACGAGGCGGCAACGCAAGCCGCGCAACGCCGCACGCCTCGTCTGCTCCTGTTTACAAACAGACGCTTTTAACGTCTGTTGAGCAATTACTACCAATGATTTACAAAAAAATCGTTAATTTCCAGCACCTACTTACCACAACTTAGCCAACCATCGCCAATTTACTTGCAATTTAATTTTACCTTATAAAACGCGTTCAAGTAAATGTCCTTGTACATCTACCGAATTTATTCTAATTTCCCAAGAGGCTAATGATATCCTCGGGAGCTATTTCGGTTCTTGACACGGTTGGGAAGTGTCTCGAGACAGTATCGTATTAAATTCCTTCGCTAGGAAAATAGATAATTTTGTTCAACCTTTAGAATCCTAAAGACCTAAGTCAAACTTTCATACTTAATTGGTCATTAAAAACCATTGCTATATTTATTGTTGCATTTATTTACAGTGAATTTACTCCAAATTGTAAGTACTTTAATGAATACAATGCTGTAGGTTTATTAATACGCGTATACTTAGAGTTAAAAGCTAGTCGGGACCCGTCCGACGACCTCAAGCGACGCCATTGTGCCCGACCGGTGCTCATGAAATATGAACGGACGCCTGAAAGAACGTCCATCCCCTGACTCGTTTGGCCAAAGACCCTAACAAAAATTCACCCCCATTTATTTCAACGATTCAATGACATAAAAGAAACTGAAGATTGATTGAGTTAGGTTTCTCACACGTTCTTAATAAAACCGGTCTCCATTGTGCAATGTTCCCATTAAACTGGACAATTATCAACCGTATTTGCGTTTTGACTTTTAAACTTTATGCTCCGCAGTGAAAATAGATTTAAAAAAACGAACATCAAAAACATTTTACAAGACAATCAAATTTTATCGCCAAATAACTTTTTAAATTTTAATTAAACAACGTGTTACCTTTCTTTTTTATGGTTCTTTTGACCAATACTTTACAGAATAAAACATTGCAATTCGCCTTGAAATATTCAGAGGCTTTTTCAACAACGAGCTGGCCGCCATCACAATGCAAACAAAAAACTCAAAAAAAGCAAATGTTTATGAACTGAGTTGTCAAGTCATTAAGTCTTTTGCAAATTTAAATCCTCCGACTTCACGCACGGAGGAAACTACGCACAATGAAAAGGATTTATTTATGAACTAGTTTGTCCAATGTTTTTTCTTTCAACTTCTTCGTCAACAAAAATATGATGTGAAGAATATGGTATCACTTTCTGTTTTAAAATTATGATTTTCATATAACACTTAAATAGTTCAAGGCTTTTAAGTTTATTGTTCTTTGTGTTTTCATAATGGAAAACCAATGTATAATTTTATAGAAATCCAATTTAAACATATAAAGTCATTGTTCAAATCGATAAATACTTACCTCCCTACAGACAAATATAAGTTTTATCGCAGTTGGTCTTATAAACTGCTTAAATTATAAACGATTTTCAAAATCATACAAAATAAATTCATTAATTAACCAACCTGTGTGTCTAAACAACAAGAATAACCCGACCCCAAAAAACCCGTCAGCGTCCTACGCATTTTGTTGTCAAGCTATTTCATCTCTAATTGTCTTGACTCGGACTGAACTAAACAGGTCGTTAGTCAAGTGGCTAGACAAGAAAGCAAATTGCCTAAATTTTAATTAAAAACTAGATGTCGCCTCCGCGTCAGAACGAAACCGTTTGCATGAAATGAAATGTCCGTCTACCGTCGTTTTCTTATTGTGTGCTCCGATAAATATTTAAATTTTAATGAAATGCTTGATATGTCTTCTCTTCTTTTTCTTCTTATTAAAATATCTATTTCATAAAGTATAAAACTTATTCGGTAAATTATATAAATAATTAAATAGTAGGTAAATATTAAATAATTTGTTAAATAGTACTTAAAAAAATACTAGACTATAACTACCTACCATTTTTCAACACATGATTTACAACATATAACTTATTTATGAAATAAAAACATTAGTAACACATTTTAAATAGTAAATATTCACTTACCCGTAAAAGGAAGTCGAAGGATCTAGACAGGAAAGTTGACAGTGAGATTGTGATAAAATATAGTGAGTGTTGTCACAGCGGACAGTTAGCACAATGCATATTCCCAAGGTAAACAAAGATTACGTAAATTCAATCCCACGCACGCACGTCAGCCGATCGATTCTCAAACTTTTGAATACGCCCACTTATAATTTTATAAGATCAACCGCTGGACTCAGTCGAGCCGTTACAACACCGCATCCAAAGCACAACGATGTGTCGCTCCCCTGTGCCCTTGAAGCCGTACAGGTTATGTTATCGATAAAGCACAACACGCGCACTGACAGTTCAGACAAACAATCACTGAAGAAGTTTTGAGCCGGTCCCGCCGATTACGCTGAATGAAGATGGGAAGTGTTTATAGTTTGTGAGTACCGGAGCGTGCGGTGTATTGCGAATACGAAGCGATTCGTGAATAACAATAACGGAACATTCATCAAAACAACACAAGCGACGCTCGTGGTCGCGAGTCGGGCGCAGACTGCGGCGCGAGTCGCGAGGACGCCGCCGAGCGTGTGGCGACTGAGCGGCCCCGCACACCGCGCCGGCCGGCGAGCCTGCCCCGGGCCCCGTGCCCCTAGCCCCATGCCGTGCGCGCGCCTCTACATACATCGCATCAAACAACAAAACATTACGTTATCACTTTAATTCAATATTTCTTCTGTCTAAACATTTGGATAAGCGAACAAACTCCACGCTTCATGTCGTGGGAGTATTCCACCATCCCCACCTGGGCGGTCATCCGGGTGTATCAAAATGGAATTGAAATTGATATCACCTGAAGTTTGCAGAAGAAAGCTGGAGTAGCATTAGACTATCAACTTGATGTCATATCCGTCCAGTACAGAGGTAAAATACTTTCACTTGAAATATTAATATGAAAATCACACAAATTATCAAAATGGATAACTATTTACTTTTTTTCACATTCCTTTTGTGTACCGACATTAAATTCCAAATAACCTGTGTATTAGTTCATAAAGAACAATCGAATTTACGACAATGTTTACCTAATTCATCAGAGTTTAAATATTTCTATCAATAACATTAAGAAAATATTTACATGAAAGATTTTAGTGTTACTGCAGTGAATGGGATGAATACCTATAACAAAAATAGTAAAAAGCACCTGTATTTATTTTATTGTCGTGAATTGTTAAATGCCACCTTAAAGAAGTACGTAGCTAGTTCTGTTTACGATAACCAAAACAGTGAGTAGAAAAAAATTAAGTATGAAAGGCTTTATTTTTATGGCTGTTTTAGGATTCTTTAAATTCTTAATATTGTTTTAAATAATTTTTATTTAGCATTGTCTCTGATTGGGCATAAAGTTTTTTTTTTCTTTCCGGTCCCTATTTTTTGTGTTGACTGTACCGGTGATTCGAAGAATGTTATATCGATTTACTTTAAAGTTGTCTCAGGTAAAGCTATTGACGATTATAACAGATTTAAAAATCCAAACAATCGTTAGTATAGTTTACATCGTAAGTAGTAAATTACAAGTCAAAAAAGTTAGAGAACATACGAGAGCGTTGCTTGTCAAATCTAATTGAATTCTATTCGCACTTTTTATTTTGCTAAGTAGGCAATTTTTCTAAAACTGGAATAGTTCGTACGAAGGCGACAGACAGTACATTTTGACATTCAAATTAGGTTACATTGATGTTTCATATTAAACTGATAATGGAACAAGAACATACCAAATCTAAATTACTTTTTAAACATTAAGAAACTTATACCAACACCCGAAATTATAATTACACTAAGATGAAAACTCACATTATTATTTTGTTTTCCTAAAGCTATTACTACAACTCCATTATTCAAGTGTCACTTGACGGAAGCGGGTTACATTTATCACGAAATATTCGTGACGTCTTTTATTCCAGAACGAATCTTTATATGAAGGTATTACAAAAGAAAAACCAGTGAATGTAATAAATGGTATTCGTATTTACAATCAAAAAACTAGACTAGATATTTAATGTAAGAACTTATTCATGGAGACTGTTTTAAATTGATATGGTCAAGATATTCATCAAACATTTCAGAGATGGAAAAAAGCGTCAAACAATCAGACAAACACGTAATATTTGACGTAAAATTTGTTCGTTTGTTCACTTAAATATACTTAAACACATATTGCAATACTAGCATCATACGCAAGTAAGTAATAATTCAGCGTACTTACCTAAATCCTAACCTTGATTTAGTTAACAGGAATATTTGACGGGAGCCGCCGCGCCGCCGAGCACGGCGCAACTCATCTGCGGCCTATTTCCGGTACAGACACGGCTCAGACTTCCCGCTTATTTACTTTACATATATGTATATATCAGTGATGAAGCGCAGGTAAATTTATTAAACAAAAATCAAATAATTACTTGCAGAAAATTATCAATATTATTGATTCCCATGCGACTTGTCTACGTTCACAATTTACAAAGGAACATGCTAGTTACCTTTGCTAAAGTAATGAAATCATTTTGCTGATATAGACCACAATAGAACTAATTACGAATCTTTATATTTAAATTAAAATCTCTCTTGCAAATGTTTGAATAAATACAAGCGTAGATAAAGCGCTGACTGTTTGCATGCTGTACAGAAAATAAGTTGTTTCTAAACTGTTGTTGGTTGCATTGCATTGTGAGAGCGCATGACTCTCATTCATCTTAAACCTTTTCAGACGCTTGCTTTAATTCCGGGCGAGGCGCTAGTGGCGCGGCGCCGCCGTGCTACACGAGCCGGGGTAGGGGAGGGACATGGAAACGCTCATTTGCATTGCAGCTCGCAGCTCGTAGCCCCCGCACCGCCGCGGACCCGGTATTTATCCAGTGTTATCCTGCCGCATAATAAGAGAACACCGCTTTGACTCGCAAACCCGCTGAGTCGCTATAAAACTATAATCCTTTGAAGGAAAAAACATGGAATCTCTTTAGAGAATACCGTTAATTAGCTAAAGTACACTAAACACACGAAAGAACGGTTTATATATTAATTGCCCTGCTATTGTTCTATTGCTGCACTTAAAATGTCGTTATTAATGACATTTTATTCTCAGTAATTAAAATAATTTAATTGTTTAAAATAATTGAACAGCTTTCTGTTTTTGACCGACTGCCCAAAAGAAGGAGGTACTCAATTCGTCGATATATATTTTTTTTTATAATAATTAGGCAAACGAGCAATGGAAACCTTAAGAAAAAGACGTTAAAGAAGCTCTGGACATCCGCAACACCGGACGAGCTGCGTTTGCGTTTGCCGGCCTTTGGGGAAGAGGGTCCACTTGTACTTTGGTAAACATTCAATATTGTTTTAGTTAAACAGTTTCAGGCAAAGGTAGCATTATAATAGTAATAAGAAGTTATCTACATCGGCCGTTTCATTTCCTCGGCGCTATCGCGTTTCAGGCTACGTCGCCCCTTTTATTTGTACTTCTTCGTATTTCTAGTTAGCGCAGAGATGAGAATTCACGTGGCAAAATGATATTTTTACGTATAATGTAAACATTTTTTATTATCATTTGCATAGAACTACTTATCTGTAGACACGAGTTCCAGAAATGTTTTTTAGATATGGAAATCGCGAAGAGGGGAGAGGGTCTGTTGCTCGCCTAGAGATCCGAAAAATGTTAAATAGATTTAAAATCTATTTTCAATAAAACTATACATTAATAGAAACTGTCTAGATTATCGGCTAACGACGCCAATCGACATATTTCCCGCATTATGTACGAGTATAGGAGAGTTAAGATACTTGTTATCTTTTAACGTTATACTTAGTTATGTTTTATCTAAGATGAAGGCAGTAAATACACAGTCCGCTATTTATACGATCCTCTAGAAATTCGTAGTATGGAATGGTGCCAACAGAGATACGAACGGCGGTGTTCAAATGCTTTTATCGTCTCCATGCGGGGTGACGAAAATGGTGTCCTTTCAATGAAAAATTATAAAGTTAAAAGAATTTATAAGTAAGATGCCAAGACATCCTTCGATAATATAGATCAAACAAACAATTGATGCGATTTATCTTTCTTGTATTTTGTTTTGTTTACAATAGAAGCTTTCAGAAAGAAATCTTTAAATGAGTAGCTTTATTCAAGTTTTCTTTGGACCGATATGTCGCTGCAGTCAATTTAGAATTTGCCGAAGTATTAGAAACATTCAGAAAACTTCATAACAAATGAATTAATTGACAAAGTAATGTATTTTCGAAATATCTGGAGCTATATCAAAATAGCAGAAGAAAATGTTTGCGTGGTGTTATTATTTTTAAGATTTCCAATTACTTAAGGTAAAAATTAAGCATTCTTAAAGATGAAGTAATCCTTACAGTGTACTTGAAGTGTGCGATAGCGTGGCACCTCGCTCAATGGTCGTTGACGTCACTCCGAGTCCTGAGCAGGAGTGGCCGGATTGTTACACAATGCTTTCAACACTCAAAAACTCCTTTATTCTATACCTTTAGAAAATATGTATATCTATAAATATTTCAAGTTTTGTCCTATAGACTTAATAGACCTATGAGAGCTAGCACAGGGTGATATCATTGTGAAGAGTGTTATAATTCTATTTTAGTCACCATATTTTTTTTAAATTCAAGAATTGAGAAATAATCTTACAAGGAAACTTATCGATAGGTTATTATAATCCATCATATAGCTAAGTATCAGTTAAACTAATTATGACTAGAATGGATCGATGGGCGCAGTCGACAACATAAATTAGTTGTGATGAATCTTGCTGCTTCCGACCACTCCTATGAGAACTTGGATCTTTGATATGGGTATTATGGGTCGGCTTTGTTGTAATGAATCCTATCTTAATATAGTTGTCTACGATCTTAATGTAAAGAGCATCTATACATAATCCTGTATACTTTATACAAACTAAATAATGTAACTAAATATTTAGTTACTTATTATTTCTACAAATGAATTAGTACGGTTTCATTCTTTTAGAATTTTGTTACATCTAAATCACAAGTTTTGTATAGCTAAAGGCCACTCTCCAATTATCAATACTTAATCAGGGTAGAAAAAATTAATTCCATTAAAAAAGGTTCGTATTTAATATTAAACAAGATACTAAAAAGGGCTCGGCAGAATGCGTAAGGGAACTTTGGTCCAATTTGATAAAAAAAATGGTGTCCGTTACAGAAGGGTTTTTATTCGCGTCCGGAGATTTCACTAATAGCGATCCCGAACTCCAATTATGCGAATTAAACACTCGGGTCTCACTTGGCCGTCTATGGTTTTCATTTTTAGATTTTCCAGCTTATAAATTCGAGGTTTTTATTTACGTTAAACGCATGAGTGGCAGTTTTATATATAGAAATGTTTGTGTAAGCTTCGAGCTTTATTTAGACGTGATACAAAAACACGCCATTATTATAGTTAAAAAGATTTCTTTTTTTCTTGATACTTGCTTGTATTTTTGATCTAGATTAGGAGGTCTGCGTGTAAGTTAATTAAAACGATAATGAACTACTAAAACATACAACCATTATTGCGTGATGCAATTTAATAAAACCTTTTGGGAAATGATACATCTTTACTAATATAATAAAGCGTAAACACACACTTCTTTGTTGCCTATGTCAGCATCACAGCATGTTTTCGAATAACTCTTTTTTTAATAAAAATCCCTACACTTACGTCACGATAAAACCGTAATGTGGGAAAGAGACCATAAGTTTTTGACAACATTAAGGAAGCAAGATTGCCAAAGTTTGTCATGTCATGTAATTTTGACATTTGCTATTGATAATTTGACAAATGTAAACAATAAATTTTTTCATAATTTCATGCGGATGAAGCCGCACGGGAACAGCTAGTCTTTCATAAACTCTACAAGCTCACTATCCTAATTCAACTGAAAACGTTGATTTTAGCACCACTATTGTTTATTTAATTTTTTGAATTCACTTTAATAGAAAAATTGAAATGATTAAAGTTGTATTAATCGTAACTTTATTTTATCAAATCGGTATATTTGCAACTTGATAAGTCTAATAAGAACGTGTATTGACTAATCCTACCAACAAGAAGGGACGAGAAATTCGTTTAGATAAGGAACAGACGTTAGTATAAATGAATACTAAAATTAAAGTCGGAAATAATTATACTGTTGCTGTGTTCGAAGTAAAGTGCTATAGAGTAAAATGCAGGCCGCCATTGAAGGTTGGAGTGAAGTATTTAATTACCAAGAGACGGTCAGACGGTCGGGACGTAGAAGGCCGCCGGTCCTTTCGCATTTATTTCGGGCGCAGTCGCTTCCTATAACCATCTCCGCTCCTAAATTGCTTTCGGGGTAGATTTAGTTATCTGCTGCACAAAGTCGTAAGGAAAACATTAAGGAATTGGGTAGTATTAATGATTTACGTTGGTATGTTTAAATATCTACAATGTGATGAAAACATATTAGTGTCATTATCTGAAAAAAAATTCCAACTCAATTGAATCTGGTTGGTATTTAAAATAAGACAAATAAATCAAGGTCTAAATTGCCTAAATTTCTGAATGGATTTCGATTAAATTAGACATAGATGTAGAGCATAGTCTGGAAGGACACGTAAACAACTCACTTTTGTATTTGTTTTAATTCCACGCGGACGAAGTCGCTGGCAAAAAATTGCTAATATAAGTTTTTAAAGAATATTTCATTACAAGCTATTTTCCCTTTTATCGCAGTAATTTTTATGTTCGCATTATATATAACTTTGGATTAAAATAAATAAAGTGGTTTGTATAACATTTCTTTGTGTATCATGTGAAAATATCAGGAATTTAAGAAGCTAAAAAAGCGGAAAGCACGCGGGAGTTTATATCTTATTCATTCATTCTATTTACGTGCGCTTCCTCGGTAGGGAAATATAGCTGAGTTTTTGGAAACGTCATCCATTTTTTTTTTTCAAAGTGTAGACACATTTATTACGTGATAAAACAACATTTAGGTAAGTTGTCAACACGGACTAGAATCTAATTACTTTGAAGAAACGATAAATACCAAATACAGTGTTATTTTTTACCCAATTAATCTTTAACATTTTATAACTATTCTATGGAGTAGTAAAAATTGGAATATATAAAACCGTGTATAAATTTCCAAAGAATATACATATACATAGAAATTTTACCATTAAGTCTAACATCAAAGTCAAAAGTACCATCGTTATTAATAAACGAATACAAAAAACACAATTGTGGAAATAAGCAAGCACATACACAAAGGCAAATGATAGTAAGTGAGGTAAGTGAGAGGATAGTGAAATGAATGTCGGAATCACACCCACCCTCACTGAATATGGCGCAATTGAGACTTATTCAGTGTCGCTTCTTTATAAAATTACAACTCTTTTGGTCAACAACATAAAATCAAATATGATGAATGACGTAGTTTCTGGAATAATACGAATGAATAGATAGAAACATTCATTTTTCATACTTATTTCTTTAAGTTTGATTCCTGGTCTTTGAGGCTAATACTTTAAACAGTTTATATTTCTCGTTAGAAGGTTAAAAGATAATTCCAATGGGAAAATCATTCAATTATCTATGCTAATATTTTAAAGAGGAGAGTTTTTTTTCGTAATATAGTTATAAACTTTAAAATTATTGGGCCGATTTGAAAAAATCTTTCATAATTAGAAAGCTACATTAACGCTGAGTATATTTCACTTCACTCGTAATTTCTCGAACAAGAGCTTATCTTAAAAAAATGCCTGTATTTTGTAATCTATTATTAGCGTATCCAATAAAGTTCTTACAACATTGTTACTTTGCCACAAAAGTGAGATATATGTTGAATTAGGATAGCTATACGATATTATTCTATACCTCGTCCCTCGCAAGTTTCCCGTGGGTTACTAGTTCAACATATGTTAATGCATTCAAGAGGTATGCAGTTCTTCAGTTTACATATTAAACCTGCTGTTTTACTATATGCAAATTGAACAAGAAACACGTTACAAAATCACAGTCTAGTGCTTTCACGTTAATTAAATTGGCATTCTCAGAGCCCTTAATGTTACCTTTTGAACCATTAAGGTGAGTATGAATAAGCCCCTATCGCGTGTTTATGCATTTTAATCAGGTATTATTTACTAAAGGGAAGAAAAATTGTTAGATTTTTTACTCAAAAAACTTTAATTTTTTGAAAGTGTATAATCACGATGTTTAAAAGCCTAAATGTAAATGTAATTAATTTTTAAGACAATATTTAATTATGAAGAAAGGAAAATTTTGTTTGTTGTCAAAACACCCGCACAAACCCAGAACGTTATGTAGAATTTTTATTTTGTTATTTACGAAAAAGCTCTAATGCAGTAAAATTAAATTCGTGTTTCAAAAATAATCTTTTACCTCTAAAGAACTAAATAAGAAGGCAACCTGCAACGTAACCTTTTAAGATAATTAACGAAATACAAGTTAAACCGGTAGAGTAAAACGCCACTGAAAATACTTCAAGGGGTTGTGGAAACGGTCTTTTGCTCTTTTTTTAAACTATGAAGCCATTTTGAAATTATCACAATTATCTCATTAGTCGCTACAAGCTGGTATTTCGACCTTTAAAAAAGAAACCGAGATTTTCTTAATTGTAGAGTTATGAAAGCGTTAATTTTATAACCTTTTGCGTTTTACTGCTATTACAATGTCATACTACCACATACAGCGTAATAAAATCTAAAGGAGCACCTTAGTGTCATCATCACCAGCTCACTATACTTCCCCATCGGGGGGCTCGGAGCCTACCCTAGGTTGACTAGGACATAGTCAACCACGCTGGCCAAGTGCGGGTTGGTTGACTTCACACAAATCTTTGAATTTCTTTGCCGATATGTGCAGGTTGCATCACGATGTATTCCTTCACCGTAGGAATGTCGGGTAAATTATGTACATGTGAATATTCGAAAAATCGAAAATAATATTGGTACATGGCGGGATTCAAAACCAAGACCTGTAGATTACAAGTCAAGTGCTTAAACCACTGAGCCACCGATGCTCCCTTAGTGTAGATTACGTATAATTTACATTAAGGGACTGAATAAGCAACCTTTGATTCTAAACACAACTGTAGCATATACTAGAAGCTAGCTTCAATCTTTAATCTATTATTTAATGAAATTAAATTAGTTCCATATTTTACAGCAATATGGCCAAGGCCTTTATATTTCTGGTTACGATATACCAAATTATATTACAGATATGTGTACTTAAAAATCATGTTTTGGTTGGCGACATTTAAAACTATTGAAGTGATTAATAACGTTTATTTCGACCTATCTTACAACTGGCAAAATATTCCACAATGCCCTACGATCTATTAAATTGCCACATTCCTCGATACCTCAATAAGGAACGTGTTTAATTAAAGTAGAAGTGGATTAGTTAGACCCTTATGTATGCTCTATTGTGTGAGGAACTTGCGCAGAATAAATATTTACTAGATAACATAATATGTTAATTGTATCGATATAGTTCCTGAGAATGGTCCTATGATGAACCTGATAGAATTTAGGAATGTCTTTTAGCAATTTTGAGTCTTGAAGCCTAAGGTCATGTCCCACCACAGGCTAATAGAGGCTTAAATAGCTTAAAAATTACGTCACTGTCAGATAAGGTAACAAAATTCGATATTTTCATGACATATTTTACACGTTGGAGTGTTGTCAGACAATTTACAATTTAGTGGGAGAGGCCATTAATAATTCAAATATTAAAGTGAAACAAAACACGTAGACAACTTAGATATCATAACTGTGATTAGTGGCAAAAAGTATTAGGCCATTGTTACTAATACAACAATGAATTAACGATACGTTGATAAAACAAATATTAATCGTCAGGATATCTCATTACCATCAACATCCTTGAGCAAGGACAGGACGAGATTACACATGAGATTGCAAAATGGAAACAATAGGTGGTGTATTCAGTACGACGCAGCATATTTTGTGTGCGCGCCCCGTCAGCGTCGAGTGTGGCGGGCAAGAAAAATGTTGGGCGGGCGCGGGGCGGCGTGGCGGGGGCACGGGGTCGACGACCCCACCAGCCGACTGCAGACTTCACAAATCTTATATTACATCACACGCCACCATCGCCCCGACAACTGTATTTGCACTCGATACTAAACGATAAACCTACTTTCGTCTATTAAATACAATAGCAAATATAGGGATGTGTTTCTTTTCCCTTTCCTTTTCGTCAGTTACGAGCGCACTGTATTCAAAGTGACACTCGTACTGATGTTGTTTATTTGACAACATGTACTTGGAAAGGGAGAATGTATTTTGTATAAAAAGGAAAGCTTATATTATAAGTGTGTAAAGAATACATACATTTCATGTGCATGTTCTAAACTTGCCTATAACCAAATCTTGTAACCTTTACCATAAATATTTTATAGAAGTTAGTGTTATATAGTGTAACTAACAACATGGAACTTTCATTTATGGTCACATTTAATATCAAATTTATTGTTCTTTACGTGTTAAAAATATTAAAAACATATTGGTAACAATATTGCCCCATATTGTTCGTCTGTAACTGATATGAAAGATTTTCATATCCTTAAAGGTGTCTAAAATAAGGTAAGAACAATCATAGCCCGTTATAAATCTGTCTCTAGAGACTTCTTGTAGCTGGAGCTATCAATTATTCAGCGTGACGGGCGCGGTGCGAGGTTATGACCAATGATGGATAACATCTTGTGTCCGGACAACGTAAAACGGGTAAGAAATAAATTGATTAGTTATTGGAAATAGTAAACGTTCGTAAAACTACCTTAAACTGATGAACAATCGATGTTATTGATTTACATTTTAAAATGAAAGTTTTTATTCTGTTTAGTCTATCTACTAGCCTTCGCCCACGACTCTGACTGCGTGGAATAAAAAAAAAACAAAAGTGAGTAGCCTATGTGTTTTTCCAGACTATCCTCTACATCTATAACAAATCCGTTTAGTCGTTTAGGCTAAAAACTCTAATAAACAATCAATCCATCTAAACTTTCGCATTTATCATATTAGTATGAAGCATGGTTAGTCAATTTTTATCAAATCTAAAATTGCATTTGTTTTTAAGTGATTCATATAAAATAACATAATTATGACTAAGGATTTCTTCTCTGTAGTCTTAGTTAAATAAACATTACCGCAATGTGTATTTAAAACAGAAAACCACTATCAGAGTTTTATCTTATTAGCTTGTTTACAAAACGTGTAAAGCACTCGTCAGTAGGAAGTAGCCAACTGTGGATACTATTTTTAGTAAATAAAGGGTGAAATGGACGCACGTGGAATTTCAAATCAATCGATACATAGCTTTTTAAACAAAATCTTTCATGATTCATGTTCAATAATTACTATTAATTAGTAAGTAAACGGTCCCTAAGGGAGATATGTCTTTAAACTGTCAATGTATAAAATAAATAATTTAGAAGATTTCAGTAATAATAACGATGTTAAACAAACAGCAAACTACTAGTTGTGATAATCGCCATCGCCAGGATTCTAAGCTGTCAAACTCTGCTAATTATTCCCCGGTTCGGCGTCACATCAACCCTTCAAAGGCAAAGTTTGTCAGCTGTCACCGTGGTTATGTTACGTCGGATAGATTATGGACGCCTATCTCGTCGGCCAAACAGACCGACAATAAACTGTCTGACTTCTATGCAATCAGCCGTCGGCCCAACGATAAAATCCGATAACGACTTCGACAGCTCGCAGGGGGAGGATCCGATGATTTTCCCTTTTAAATTATTAATGTCACTCAAAGTTGAAGCCTTGTTTACTTAGCTATGATGGAATACGATTACTTTCATTGTTTTTTTTTTCAATTTTCCTTCTTTATAAAATATGGTAACTAAACTCGCTTCGTAAATATCCAATGAAATTAAATATAATTAATTCTAACATGGTCGCTGCATAAATGTAAAAAATATTTTCGGTGTTAACTTTGCCCACTCATGACTAGCAAAACAAAACTTTTATCTCGACTGTTAAAAAGAAAGAGATTTATTAAACTAACTATATACTGTAAAATTCCAATCGAAGCCAGTAAATGCAAACTTGGGGTGAAATAGAGACGCTCTAAACGATTTCGTTTTAATATATTTCTTGTTGGCTCTTCCTGTTGACTTCGTAGCAAGTAAGGTCCCTTGCTCCTTTAAGAAATAATATTATATTAAAAATATTTTTTCAAATATTAAACAATTAGTATAAAACCAACTGTTCATTTATTTTGTATACCGATTGCTGAGAATAATTTGCAAAGTCATACTTACGTAAGAATTAATCGTAATTTTAAATTCACGGAAATAAAACATTCCAACTTCGGAAACACTTCTGCCGATTGTTATATTTTAATCAATTGACTCGTGACCCAAATCTTGCATTCGAGTAAGGAGTCGTTTGACTGCTGCGATAAGTTGAGAACAATCGCTCAATCTTAATAATTCCGATCAGAGTTTGAATGTAAACAGAGCTGCAACGGGGATTAGAGTGTGGAGTGAAGTGATTTGACGAAGTTTCGGCACTCAGTCTGCACGGAGCTGAAGATATCATCAGACGTTTCCAAAGCTCGTGCGAACTGGGACAAACACAAATTGAATTCGCCTCGAACATACAAGTCAACTCATAATTCTAACTAGGTAACAGTCAGGGCTTTTGCGGTGTGCCACCTACCAACTCATAAATAACTCTATGCAGTCAGGGCCCTTCGCGGTGTGCCACCTACCAACTCATAACTCATAACTCTAACTCTGTCAGGACCCTTCGCGGTGTGCCACCTACCAACTCATACCTCTAACTCTATGCAGTCAGGGCCCTTCGCGGTGTGCCACCTACCAACTCATAACTCTAACTCTACGCAGTCAGGGCCCTTCGGGGTGTGCCACCTACCAACTCATATCTCTAATCCTATGCAGTCAGGGCCCTTCGCGGTGTGCCACTTACCAACTCATAACTCAACTCTATGCAGTCAGGGCCCTTCGCGGTATGCCACCTACCAACTCATACCTCTAACCCTATGCAGTCAGGGCCCTTCGCGGTATACCACCTACCAACTCATACCTCTAACCCTATGCAGTCAGGGCCCTTCGCGGTGTGCTACCTACCAACTCTAACTCCATACAGTCAGGGACCTTCGCAGTATACCACTCACAGAAAATTACCTTATTCAAATAGTTAATGAGACAAATCCCGCCTCTTGTTACAAATAACCAATTAACTAGCAGTGAGTTGCGCAAACGATGGGATAATGAAAAGCAATTAGCCGCGAACCACTGACCGGCCTTTTTCCTTACCGGCTAATTTATGAGCTGCTATTGGTTATTGTTGTCCATCTCAATGCATAGGAAACGACTGTAGCTTTTAAGTGGCATACCATACCGCAAAACTCTCCAATAGTACATTAGTCAACACGCTAAATGTTTACGAACGCGTTGTGGTTTTGATTTATCTTCTTAATTTATTTTTAGATTGCAGTAAGTCACATTATCATGTGCTGAGAATCAAACGCAAGTTGAGCTAACAGTAGTACTACAAAAATCTAGATAAACTTGATAACATTTCCGCATATTGTATTTTAAGGTAATTACGTCTGTATCAAGGAAATTCCTTAACGTCATGTGAATTTGATAATCTTAAACTTAGATTTAGGAAGAACCATTGTTTTACGCTTATAGTCGCATTATTTGATGACTGATAGCATGTTACCAACATTATAGAGATAAATCATTTAGTTCCTAGGCGAAGAATGAAAATAATATTTCTATAGTCCGGACACAGGCTGTTGCAACTTTCTAAATGTTCGATAACCATATCACCTAAAAGGAAATCCGTATAGATTTGCTACACGGACTGGTTCCACGTAACACAACCATACAAGTAAGAAAATAAACACCGGGTTTAACAAGTCAGTGTACCAACAATTACTCGGCGTATCTAAGTTTTGTTTCTCTTGTCATCCCATTGCTAATGAAACTTTCCTACGATTAGTTGCGATATCGAAAGCGAAAGCGGAAGATTGCGATGAAATGAGAATTTACTTTCGTACATACCAAAAATACGCGTTTGCGGCAATGGTAAACAACGTAATAATAATTATTACGTTTTTGTTATTAAGTACTAGCGATAGATAAATATTTAAATGCCATGTTTTCACTACATTTCATTTCAACCAAAGCATGTAACGAAAATTTGTAGTTAGTATTGTGAAATTAATCTTATCTTACTAATATTATAAATTCCAAAGTTTAGATGGATGGATGTTTGTTAGTTTGTAGCCTAAACGGCTGAACAAATCTGGATGAAATTTGGCATACATACATGCAGAGCACAGACGGAACAAGACATAGGCTTATTTTTTTTAATAGCGTTAACGAAGTCGCCGACAAAAGCTAGTAGTTATAAAATAAATATGAAACAAAGTACATAGCAATAATGCTCGATATTATCTGTGGCTATTTGCATTCGGTTAAATAAAATGACCGTTGTTCAACTGATTGCGATTACAATAATGAGTTTTTATTTCCCATTACGTTTATTGAAGTTAAAGGTGAGATTAATGTTGTAGCATGTCCATTGTCCATTTGAGCACTTACAGAGCCATATCGGGTTAACATTCAAATGACGTTTTAGTATAATCGGATTAACGAGGATTATATCTACATTGAACCTATATTTGACATAATATGTGCAACGTTATCCTAAACGCATATGTTTATGTATCTATCAAATAATATCCTCGCAATATTCAATTAAAAGAATAACAATGCTAATATTTTTTAGCAAGAAATTGTTTAAGAACACCAACCGTAATAACAACTATATACATTTTTATTTCTACGATTTCTTTTCTTGTCAGATAATTATTTCACATATTGTTAGTTTTTAGTATACGTGTAAATATGTAAAAAGAAGGTTTTTTTATCATAAAGGAAATAAAGCTATCTTTATCAACATTCAAAAAGTAAATCCAAAATAACAGAAATAAAAGAGACACTTGAATTGTAGTTAATAATATTATACACAGAAACAGGACTTCCCTTTATCAGACAAGAACACTTAAAGAATCTAGATTTTATGTGTTTTATGTGCCTAATAGTTTTCGTCTTCCTCTATTGAGTTAAGGTTCAGATATGACTGATACATGGAAGAGCAGTACATATTGTGATAACCTTTTATGGACAAGGGCACTTTGTTGATGGATTTAGACAACTACAGTTTACTGCAGTAGGTAATCGAGAAATAATAAAAATCGATTGTTAAAATCCGATCGTTCTCTCTTTTACAGATAAGCTGGTGTAAAAGCAGCCGCAGCGTTACTTCGCTATAATTTACAGCGCCGGGATCAGCCGGATAAACGATGACGATAAATCTACTCCACCTTTATTGTGCCTCCATCACAAACCAGAATTTTTATTTCCCCACTCAATTCGATTACTCACATATTATACCGTTATTGTTAAATATCGTTAATGTTTACGTAAATTTATCCAAAACGTTTTATTTGGTTACATGTCTTGTGGGAATATTTGTTTGATATGCTCTACATACGGCGAAAAAATTATACATCTGTCGATGGAAAATACGAAAACGCTAAAACACCAAAGACACAATATAAGTTAAAATAAAGAAGTATTACATAAAACCAGTTATTGTCAATAAAACAAAAATTCTTTGACCATAGTCGAAGTCAAATTTCGAGCATAATTCAATAATTAGCACTTTTAGTAAAAGACTGTAAACTTTTTTAACTTTAACTATATAAGTACATGTTAGATAGACACACAGTACACGTAGATACTACTAGATTGCCACTTAATAACTTCTACCTCCATCGTACAAATAACTACCTCATTCAAAATAAGTTAATGGTGAAATTGAGTTTATTTTTCTTATTATTTCAACACTAAAGGGCTGTTTAATAAGCCAATCAAGCGCGCCAGTGACATCGGAAAATACTAATTACGATGTAACTGCAAACAATTAATAGTGTAGAACAACGGCAAAGTATGGGCAATTTATCACTATTATTACGGTCTCGACGAGGAAGCGGCAATCAATCGTCAAAGTTGGGCTCTCTATCGGCCAGGAACAAGTTCATAGTGCAGACTTGTCGACTAACTAGGTAGCAACAAGTTGCTTCCATTATCATTTGTACTGTTTACCGGTATTTTGTTGACTGCACTATTGAAATTCTTGTTAGTAAAAAATTTGTGTAATACACGAAATTGTACGTTTTATGGTACTTAAATCTGCACATAACAAAAATGTCATAACTAATGTTTTTTAAATAAATAAATAAATGCGTTATTATTTCACTCTAATATAAAAAATATTCATTTCGTGAGTCTTGGCTCCTGCACTAGATTCCCCTGTGCTACAGGAGACAATCACTTCCCCATTAGTGAAAAACACAAGTGCCAAAAAAAAAAACATTACAATTAGATTGTTATAAAGATGACAGAAAAAAAGATGAAGAAAAATTATTTTCATTTCATTTTTTGTGCGTTGGAACGTTGAATTTATGCGAATTGTGCAATCACTGAAATGTATATCTTAAAACATAATTTATTTTCTAAGACAAAGATTTCTTGCGCCTAATTTTAAAAGATCTTTGTATGTAAAATCCAAATTAAAAATTAAATTCAACTGTTTAGGAAATAGAGTCGTATTAAATGCACCATATTATTAAGGAGATTTGAACATGTAACAAGCTTGCAAGACTTAGACAATGCTTGTGTAAATCTATTTAACTGAAAGAGAGTTAGAGAGCGAGCGGGTCGCTGCGAATTCGCGATAGAGGGCGCTGTGAACTGAATACCGGCACAACTTGACTTACATGTTAATGCCGTTTGTTAGTAGAAACTCTTGTTAATTATTTCTATAAAGTTTAATAAATCTACAAGTAATTATGTTACAGTAGAAGACAAACTAATTAGACCAACTATCGTGTAGGAGGAAGACAATGATGACATCGACAAGAGAACTTTTTTTTATATTATAAGGTAGCCAACGAGCAAGCGGCCACCTGAATCCATCGAAATGGAAAGCGACCGCTGCCCATAAACATCCTCAATAGCAGATGCATTGCCTACCCTTCATTGACGGAGGTGGAGACGCACATAAAGAGGTTATTTACTATTCATATGCCTCTCCTCCACCGTGAAATCCACTTTTCCTTCCCATCCTTTTCTCTTAAGAAAACGGTGGAAAGGGACTAAAATTAGACCTCACTAACAATTTCGTTATAATCGTTGTTCTAATTCTACCAATTAAACATTGTTAGTTATTTATTTTTAACCGACATAAAAGTAGAAGGTTCTCAATTCGTAAACATTTTCGATTATAATTTTGTTTTTAAATAAAAATTGACAAGTATTAAAAACAAAAAGAATTTTTAAAAGCGAGAACATTTTTGAAATCGAATAAGAATGATATAGTGAACGTAGTTGTCTACTCGACCTGCTTTCAACTCGTCACTCGATTAGCGAGGTTTCAATTGAGTTACAGGATTGCGCGGCGTCCAGTTCACTGCTCTGGGCGGATTGCAGTGCGCAGTTACACCTGCAAATTGGATCCCACTTCATTTTCAATCTCATATTAAAGGTGAAAAAAATGTTTTACACTACGAATGAACATAAAACATTTCAAAATTAACTTGTAGAGTAATGTATCACTGTTTTAACAACATGTACTTAAGTATTCAAGAAAATGTTAACCCCATCGGTAGCAATTCGAGTTTAGCTAGAAAGAGAGTCGCAATACCGCCATAATAAAGCATCGGAAAACCTAAAATTACTCTAATACTTCCAAATTTCAGTCTTAAGCAGAAAAATACAAATTACTATTTCTGTAAATTATGAAATTTCGGCGTGATGGCGAAGAAAATGTCAATTTATGTAGTTGAATTCAGCAGCGTAGTGTGATTCGGCTCTTAAAAGCGTGAACTTTTAGCGCAGTGGGCCGCAGGAGGGTAGTTTGAGGACGTGCAGCGCGCTAATTGTAAGTACCCCCTCCTCTACGACACTTTTGTTCCCTTTGAAGTTCGGAACTAGCCGGCCGTGCCTACCGTAACTTTTTCTCAAAGTCACAAGGAAGAAATTTACGTTTCAAAGAAAACGCATGAACATCGCCGTTGCTTATCATCGACGGTATCTATACTATTATAATAAAGCGTAAACACACACTTCTTTGTTGCCTAAGATGTCAGCAATTAAAACATATTTTTAAATAACTTTTTTTTTAGTAAAAAGTTCTACACTTACGTCACGCTTTAGGCTATACGTTTTCACGCCATTAAACTTAGGGGTAACTATTTTGGATAAAAACCTTAATGTGGGAAAGAGACCATAAGTTGCTGCCAACATCAAGAAAGCAAGATTGCCAAGGTTTGTCATGTCGTCATTTCATTTTGACATTTGCTATTGATAATTTGACAAATGTAAACAATAAAATAAAATTTTCATAATTTCATGCGGATGAAGCCGCATGGGAACAGCTAGTTAGATATAAATCAGAATTCGGTGACAATTATTACTTAAATGAAAGATGGAAGCTTAATTGGTGCCAAAGAAACACATTGCATAATTGTTAATTGGGATAGTTGATCTTGAATAATAAATACTTATTTATTTATTTTTATTTATTTATTTATTGCAATTAAATTAAAAAGAGGGTATACTGAAAAGTAATTTCGCATAATGTTTTTTCATCAGAATTTTTTCGTAAACCTTTAGGTTTCATTTTCATAGTCCTGATATCAAATAAGTTTAGTCAGTGTTCATTACTTTGAGTTCCAGCGTCCGTATCTCGTGAATTATTTATTCGACTCTCAATATTAGACCGACCTGCTATTAAAACTTTCCTCCATCAATGTCTGACTCGGAAAAAAGTTTATGAACTGTGAATATAATATTTCTGCTTTCGATACCCTAACATTTAGGTATTTGTTGGCTACCAAATACTGAATTGCAGTATTTTTATAACCTTAATTTAAATCTGGGAATATTGTTAGTAAAAAATTTTGGTTTATTTCCAAATGTTGTATAAGAGACTAACCTTGATACTCTATTCAATGTCAGCTTTATAAAAAACTATGACCAAATTATGACCTGCTTATCTGAAAACTTTACTACGAACGAGCTTGTTTACTTCTTACTTTCTTATCTTGGAAGTTCTTATTACTCTATGAACCTACTTTATGTTATTTGCTCACCACATCTAGCCAAATATATTAAATATTTGTTGTGATTTAAAATGAATAGTTTTATAAAATTTAGTGCCTCTTAACGTTAACTTAGAGTGTTTGTGAAAACTATAAAAACATCCAAAAGTTACATTGGCAGATTAACCTGCAAAATCAGTAAATCGTTATCAATTTCATTTTAACAACCTGTTCTTTGAAAATACTTTGTTCGTTTTTCACTAAAAAATGCTTGTCAAAACATCAATGGCGGCAAATTATGTCTCTGTCACATCTCATCAGTGCATTCTCCAAAATAAAAGAGGTCCTTCGGAACGAGCACAGAGCACTAATTGTCAGAGCTTTGTCTTAAGATAGCATTGTTTTGTTTGAAGTCTGTACGCAAACGTGGTCCGATTATACATGTTTAAATATGAACGTATATTGCCTAAAATCTACCTGGATAAAGCACAAGACTTTTTTATTTCTTTTCAGACTCTTTTTTTTCTTTTCCTCTTTATAAAGTCAAATAAAAAAATACGTAGGATATACCAAATATTTGTAGTAGTTGAAGATCCATTTATGTTATTCCGAATACTTCGTAAATAAAATCAATTATCAAATCTCAATTTAATCATACTTTATCATTCAAATTCAATTACATACCCCAATTATAACTTCACAGATGTTACGATTTCGATTGTACAACTCAAGTTTATTAATTGCTTTAGAATACAATTTAATCTACTGATTATGTTTGTAAAATAAATTTAATACTTTTGTATAAAGACATTGTGTTTTTATTTAATTTTACTCCAAACTTTTTTCTAATATTCATTGAATTATTAAGATAGTGATTAATTACACATTATTTGTAGTGTAAAAATGTATTGTTTTTACATTAAATATTATTGTGTAAAAACCTTTTTCGTAATATCATCTAAGTAAAACGGTGTTTTAATTATAATGTTATGATTTCGGCTATACTGATTCGTTGCGTGTAACCGCAAAATTCAAAAGGGCTTATGGGTTTATTTCGAAAAAGGATCAGAGAAGCCATTTCACGCGTGCTCGCATTTAATCATTTCGTATCACAGTAGTACATTTATGTCAGGTAATTTTTTTCTAACTCGTAAGAGCTTAAACATATTTTAGCTTTGGTAATATTGTATGATTAAAATTAATTTCTACAATCAACAGGACAATATCAAACTATGATCAAGTTTGCGTAAGAAGTAAAGTAACACTTTGAATTCTATTAACAAAAGGCTTAGTCTAGTCTGTCTAGTCTAGGGAGGCTGAAAACCAGAGCGGCCTTCAGACACAAGCTGGAGGCCGCATCAGCTGAGCCTTCACCTTTGAGCCAAGAATTTTTATCTTTATTTCAGTAATATGATTTGAAGTTGTGTTCTTTTAACTTTTTTGGTCAATAGTGTTTCATTTATTATTATTTATTAGTCTTCTAGTATAAAATTTCTTTGAAAAGGCTTTGTTGTTACACTATAACATATACGGATTAAGGGAATCTATATAACCTCAATGATTGCCACAATTACACATATTCATTCGATTTGTGAACGCAAGAGGAGGCAAAAGGGGGTAAGAAGAGAAGCTGACCTTAGCAGCTTATAAAGGTCGAAGAGGTAACGAAAAATAAAAACGCGACGAGAGGGTTGTCTGAGGACCCTTTATATTTTTTCCACTTTTATGAACCCCTCCTTAAAGTTATGTGGTTGGAACATATTTTTCTACCCTAAATGTTTTAAAATGTGTTACATATTTGAAGGATATGTTAACACATTATTTTCGTACGAAAATTCTATTAATAAAATATTAAAATTTAGCAAAACTACGTACGTTTTAAGCTTTTTACAATAATGACAAAGATTTGATAAAAAAAGGAGCATTAAAATTGGTGCAGAATTTATGAGAACACTGGATTTTAATTCTTCAGTTACTCGACTTTGTTTCAACTAGTTATTCGATTAGCGAAGTGATAATCGAGTTACAGGATTGTCGGCGTCAGTCCGTGGAGCGGCTTTACAGATTGAACTGTCATTTCTATTAGTTTCATGAGTGGATAGGAAGGGAAAAAATTAATTTAAATGATTTCGAAGTCACTTTATTAGGTTCGGATTTAAGAACTTCTAACAAATGAAGATGCTAAAGAACTTTTATATAATTTCTAATGTGGAAAGAGAATCTGAAAACAGATTTAACTCTGTAATTGGTAACTGGCTACCATAGAACCGAATTATCAACACAAATTCGCAAAAATATGGGTATCTTTTTACTTCTTTTTGTGTCATTAGAGCAACATAAGTTACCAACTATGGTGAGAAATAACAGAGTAATAAGTTAAAAAGTCCAAAACCTTTTTAAACATCAAATTCTAATAAGAGTTCTCATGTTAGGTCTTGAGACTACTACAGCATTCTAATTGCCCGTAGGTCACTAACACTTGACCGCGTTACTGCGGCGCTAAGAAAAATGTATAATTTGAGGTAATGACTGGGGTTCCTGTGTAAAGAGGGTCGAAAGGAAACAGCGTAGTAAATTGAAAAAAAGTGTTGAGCTTGGATTAAATTGTATGAAAATTAGCCTCTCCAATATACTCGTAAAAAGAAGTCAGGGTGTTAGTTTTCGCTGTATATTGGACGTAAAAGTTTGCGTGGGTAGAGGAGCGTAAACAGAGAACTCAGATGTTTATTCATCTAAGAAATTTTTCGATACCAAAACACTATAAATATAATAAGAAATAATCATGTTTATTTTGGTAATTAAGATATACTAATAGTTACTCAATACATTATTTAAAACCATAATATTAAAAGCTCATAACTCGTAATATAAAATTGCGTAGATTTAGTTTCCTTTCTTTTAATAAATTACATTCAGAAGCAAGCGACACAATGAAAAACATAAAGGATTGCCGTATCCGTATTGATCAAATCCTCAATCTGAATGCATTGCGGGCTCGCTGAAATAAGTCAATATAGGTCGACATCTATACCGCCATTTAATATTTATGTTGCCAGTTGTGAAATGAACAAAGAAATGAAAAAAGAGCCAGTTATACTTTAATTTAATATATAGACAACTAGTCTGGTAAAATTTTAAAAAAAAAACAAAGTGAGTGATATGTTCTTCCAGACTATCCACTACATCTATACCGAATTTCATTGATATCCGTTTAGCCATTTAGGCTACAAACTCTAACAAACAATCACCTAAACTTTGGCATTTATGACGTAAAATATTTAGTTAAAAGCTTTTCTTTTTTCTGCAATTCATAATAAAATACCTTCTTAAAATAGATATCTAAGAATGAGATGTAATTCAAAGGTTTGTTTTGGGTAAATAACTAAGGGTCAAATAGATCTGAAAGCTATAATCCTGTAAGATTGGTCCCGCGGAGGGACCGCGGTTGTGAATGAAGCTTAAGGTTTTATTCGAAAAAGGGTTAGGGAAGCCATTTCACGCGTGCTTGCATTCGCAATTTCATATCTTAAACTCGTTACAGAAAGACATTATTAGGAAAACCAAATTTTAACATAGCAAACGTAACAAATGTCTTGTGGTAACTTTACTTTAGTAATATTACAATCTGACATTCAGATTTGAATCGCAGTTACTTAGCCGTGGGTACCCATGAAACACGCATAGGCACAACACTATTTCATATCTTGATAACCAAAGTTGAAAAAAAAAGAGTGTTTCGAAATCAAAGAAAAGACACTGCTTTTCACCTTATTATCTTCTAAGAAAGCCCCAAATACAATTAATATGACAAAAGACGTATGCACTATAAAATGCTATGTACGTATTTACAACATAATCATAATAAAATGTTATTCCGCCTTATTTCAGTTACGATTCAAGTATTAACATTAACTAAAAAAAGAATTTTATTTCTAGCGTTTAATAAAACATCAATGTCGTAAAGTACGTATGCTTGTAAAAAGCAATGTTCATTGCCACCCCTACGGACAGACGAAATCCTTTTAAAATACCACCTTCAAAAGCACCCTCGAGCAAACAAATCACAACCATAATTATCAAGCGGTGGAATTATTTAGATGCAAAACGTGTGCAAAAGTTAAACATGCTCTCCTTTACTTAAAGCCGTTTTATATTTACGTCAAATTAGCACATAAAACTACAAATCAAGTTATTTACTAAGAAAATAACTAACCAATGTTCCTAAAAATATATCGTATTTGATTTGTTAACCTTACCTATTAACTTAAAAATGATTTCTTTTTCTTAATTTTAAACTTAATTAAATGTTGACTTGAATAGAATTCTTCCAAATGGTAAATCTATTATCGGATGCTGGTCTTACATTTTCTCTTCCTATATTATTAGAGGGAAATAAATTATTCAGTTCTACAATAATGGAAACGGAACGGATTTGTCTATCTTAAGAAAGGGAATAAGTATAACTAGAGAAGAAAACTGTGAAAATGATATTTAAATATAAATAGTTTGTTACAAAAAAATAATTGCGATATCTTTATTAATTCACAATGGGTGTCTCTTTATTTTATCGTTGACAGAGTCAATTAATTTACCAGAGACTTCAATAGACAAATGAACGCCGCATGCTTGAAAGGAAACAATTCCTTTCGTCACCGCAATGCAACCCGGGAATATTGCTAGTCCGTTGATTGTATCGTTTGCAGACTTACAACGTAATTATGATTGCAAATAATAAAGACTGTAGTGGCAACTATGTGCAATTTGCTATCGTAAAAGAACTTATGATTTTTTTTATCTACGGGTGTAGTTAAAAGCTCTAAGCACTACTTTAGTGATTTGATTGTTATTGTGGAACAATACTTTTTTGTACCACTTTAAGTGTTATCTTGTGTTGTACTTAAGTAAACCGTCAATTTGTGGTATTTGGACATTATTGAATCTTGAAGGTTAGAGTGTCTCAGAATATCTAGTAAGTTAACACGTAATCCTTAGCGACGGAGCAAAATTGGTTTTGGTATCTTATAGTTTTAACGTTATTGCAATTTATAATTAACTAGCTGTCGCTCGGGACTTCGCCTGTATTAAACTAAAAAACGATACAAAATATAACCTTGTTACTCAGATAAAATACCTTTCTAATAGTGAAAGAATGTTTAAATTCGGACCACTAGTTTATGAGTTAACTATTTCAATATATAAAAAATACAAAAATAAAAAATGTTTCCTCTTTATAATATTAACATAGAAAACAGAATTGCGCTCTTACTCTAATTACAAGTGCCTAAATGCCTAAAAAGCGCCTGAAACTTTAGTACTCGCAATTTTAACATCTATCAAACAAACAATATTATAAGTTTGGTGGACACTCAACGAGTTCAAACAGTAATTGTTATGATAAGATTTTAAATAGTAGTACTTTATCAAGATCCATTACATATTTAGGGAAAAAGAGATCTTGCAATGAAATAGGTAGGTGCATTAAGAAAGCTCTGTGGACGAAGTACATAAAGAACCGACTTCATAATTGATTTGAAGTTAAAACAAAGGCGTCTTAGGGCTTCAGGGTCCTTGGCTGGCAATTAATGCACAGCGCACGTCCTCAGACACCCTCCGACAGACTGCACCAAAACGCTCGACTTGACAGAAGCACGCGCCACTCTTATTGGACCTCGTAAATTGCTTACGTGGCTAAAACGTAAAGGCATTTTATATCAACTAGTCAACTACAGTCCGGTGTTAAGACGCCGTATTAAAATAACCACTATGAGATTAGTTATTCTTATAAAATACAATGAACAGATCGTACATGGATCGTTGTAGTCATAGGCTTTTTTTTATTTTTATGCATTATATATCTTTGTAGGTATTGAAGCACACGAGTAATATTTTTAAGCCACAAACTTTATAAAATAAACACTACTTAACTAACCCTCTTTTAAGTACAAAAATTTGTAATTTGAATCTTAGGTGAATATTTTAAACGCTAACAGAATCGTGAAAATCTTCTATTGAAAATAACTAATGCCGCTAGGTATATTGCGGAAAATGTGATTTTAAGGAAAAATCTCATTACCACATTCTGCGCGATAATGTTTCGATTTGAAGGAAACCTCAGAGTTGCGTTAGATCGTTTTATTCCAGTAATAAAATTGAAACAGACAGCCAGTTTCTTGTTACATGTCTGAGTACACAGTCATTTCCTAATTAGTTGAGTAAATGTGTATTTAAAAAATTTAAAATTATTGTCGATTTAATGCCATAGAAGCGATGGTTCCTGTTGCTCAGAATACATTTTATAAAAGGATTCGGTCCCTGAACTTTGAAATGGTCATAAAAAAACTCACCGAAAACATTTTAAGTCGGTTGCTTTTTAACATTTTTTTTTAAATGTGATAACTACGCATGTCATACATGCGTCCCCTCGAGAATTAGGGAATTTCTTGAATTAACGAATGGAATCACTTCTGTTAGATATTTCCACAAATGACTTCTTTAAAATATAGAGGGACGGACATATTAACAATACCTGTAAATTACTTTAAAACACACAAATTGAACTCCAATGCGACAACGCAAATATATTGAACGTTCCGTTGTGACGACTAGTAAAACACTGAGCTTGTTGGCGACTGAGCGCCGAGACTACAACTGAGCCCGATTTTTTTTTTTTGACTGAGTTGTCACTGTTTGCCTTGAAGAGGCATTTACAGATTCACCGGGCTTGAGGTGGCCGAGCGCAGATGGCGCTTAGCCTAAACCTCGTTTATGAGTAACTGAGCTCGAGGGCTCCCTCAGAAGCCTCGGCACGAACCGTTACTTCGTTATTATTACCGGATTGGGAGGCCACCGAGCTCTTAGATCGCTTCGGTGGACGCTCCATGGAGTGACTAGGCACAAGGGCCCCCGAGAGGGAACCTCGGCTTGGGCTGTCACTCAATACGCGTTTAGCATTCCGATTCAAGGGTGCCCGAGAGGGCCGAACCTCGGCTTGATCGGTTGCTGCTACCTGATTACTATTATTATTATTAATATATCTAACATTACTACCACTTCGGAAAGCGTTATCGCTGGGAGAAGAAGTGGCGGAAGAAACTCCAGCAACGCTTCTATCATTAATAGGAGAAAACCTGCCTGCTATGAGGCCGTATCGCGGGAATGATTTCCGTAGTCGACAGCGACTACGGCGTGTTGACTGTTTGCGTAGTTGTTTAATCCTAGCTTGAGCGATTGTTGTTGCATCGTCTTGGAAGTCAAGAACGTGCCTAGGTCTGCGATGATCACGTCGAAATTTACCGAGCGCGATTGGGTTGTAGGTGGCGGCACCTACAACTAACGAATTAGGATGACCGACGGCAGAGTCAAAATAACGACGCGACGCCTGTTTCAGGTGTTGGGCTTTGGTGGGTAAGTCCAAGTCTATGTGAAGATCACTATTGCGCATGTACCACGGGGCCCCCGTGGCTCTGCGCATGAATCTATTTTGAATCACCTGAAGTCGGTGTATTTGTTTCGGCGAGATGTGCGCGAATACCGGGCTAGCATACGTCATGACGGGACGCACTACAGATTTATAGAGTGTCACCTTATTACGAAGGGACATTTTGCTCTTTTTATTAATTAACGCGGAAAGACGACCTAAGATGAAAGCCGCGCGGTTCCTGATCCGGGTCACGTGTGTGGAGAAGTTGAGTTTTGTGTCAAGAGTAACACCTAAGTATTTAACTTGGTCTTCCCAGGGTATTGGGCTGTCCAAAAGCTTAATAGATGTGAGACGAGGTTCTTTGCTGCATAAAAAGTATAGAGCCGCGCTTTTGGTAGGATTGATTTCTATCCTCCATTTCCTAAACCAGGCACCAAGGGTGTTTGCTGCAGTCTGTAGACGTCGGTATATGGCATCAGGCATACGGCCTGATGTAAAAATGCAGGTGTCATCGGCAAATAACTCTAGTTCCACACCGCGTACGCGCGGTATATCGTTGGTATATAGTGTAAATAGGACTGGCCCTAACACCGACCCTTGAGGCACCCCGGCTCGAACGGGATGTGAACTAGAGCAAACTCCCTCGACGCGGTAGCGAAACGTGCGACTACTTAGGAAGTCTCGTATTATGCATACGAGACGATCGGGTACTAACTGAGCCCGAACCACTCCTTGCCATATATTTTATAAAACTACCCCCCACTACTCTTTCCGTTTCCTAATATTTTCCTAACAATATTGTTGTTTAAAATAAAGATAAATGTATTGATAAATAGCACAGATTAACAAATAATTTTTAAGAATACAGAATAAATCAAAAATAGTTAAAAAGCTAACACTTCCCATTGCAAGACACGCGAAGATTTATATTTTCAAATGTATTTAAGTATTGACCTTCGCTTTTATTTCTTCTTCTTCGCGATTAAAAAATCTCCCACTTTTAAAAATTGTCAGGTGCCTCGTATATGATCCTCGTAGGCCTAGATGGGTCAAAATTTTGTCCAAGTTCCGTATTCCACGAAAAACAAGCAATATATATTTCGCAGAATATTAAGTAAACAACTAAAGTAGTAACTAAACTATTTAACATAAAAAAAATAGTTTCAATAGATGTAACATCCCCTTTTGTCACCATATTAAAAGGATAATATTGTTGAAACAATTTCATAAGCTAAATATTACTTTTCTTCTGCGTGAAACAAAACGGATGGTTAGTTTTCAATAAAATACGCAGTCGCAGCAGCCCTAAGTTTTGACAATTCGCAGCTGTATATATGCCGTGAAACCAAGAATTCGTTTATGGATTTTGTGTCGTAGAAGAGTTTATAAACCGTATATACAGTTATTACACAAATAAACTCAAGTTCAGAAAACAATCTAATGACAAAAAGTGTATTTTACAACATGATCAAGGTAAATATCATTAGTTCTTAGATACATACGACGTCTAGATTGTACAACAAACCTTTTTCATTGATTTAATCGATTAATTTTTTAACAACCTCAAAAATATTTCAATAGTTGTATTTTTAAGGTAACCTTTACGTATATGAATGTCGAACGGTCACTGACTATGTTACTAGAAACAATATTTATTTTAGTACCTACTTCATTTTTTCGTAGGGAGTTGTAACCCTTAAAGAATGTGTTTGAAATTTTTATCTAGACATTTCGAAGTTTTTCTAACTGTATTACATTAAACATTCATTCAATATTTTAGAGTTTATCACATATTAGTTTTAAGTTGCTTTTTTCTTACATGACACTGTTATTACGATTTAAACTTACGAACAATTAATACGTCCCATTTGACCCTTATTGTACTTTATATCCAATTGAGAAAATGGCACATTTTGACTAGTCAGTTAGGCTTTATCAAAAATGTTGAGGTTATATGAGCAACATGAATTCCTTGCTTTTACCCGACTTGAAAACTGTTATTTTAAGACCAATATACATGAACTAATTATTTTATACACTCACATCGATAACACCTACTGGTAAAGTTAAGATTGACCAATGCCCAATTTGTTAGTTTATGGATAGTGATGATAAACATACCATCTATTGATTTTTTCACAGAAGTAATGGATCCAATTGATAATGAATGGCTTGGATATAAAAATGATCATATAGAAGAGGCACCAAACATTGGTAATGTAGCCCGCAGTTGGCAATGGAGGGAACAAGGCATAGAACCATTCAATTATCCCAGCAATAAAACAGTACTTGAAAATGCTGCCGAAGACATTCTTGTGCAAAAACCTCTCAAGATTCGGGTAAGTTTTTTGGGATGTGGTTAGTTACAATCAATTAGAAATATATTGACTAATATAAAAGTGAATCTCTGTAAATAAGAAAATACATACATTTTATACTGCTTTTCTAATAAAAAGATAACTGCACAGCTGTTAATAGAAAAAGCATTGATGTATTGGCTGTGTCTAGTTGCTGCATTTAACTAAGGGTGTCTACCAATTTGTATTGATTATGTTGGTATTATGGCACAACATTTAGGTAATTTGTGTACTTTTAGCTCGATTCTTGGTCTCCTTCAGACACTCCTCCTCCACACTTCTTGAAATGTCAATTTAGTCTGGTTTAAATATTGTTTTGAACAATAGTTACCTATTTTATATAACTTAATCTACAACCTGCAATATAGTGTCAACAATGTCAATATAGTGAGTACTACAAGAGTGTATATTGAGCAATATGCATCGTTTTCCAGCGCTGCGAACTACCAGGGTACCCAAGATCTACCTTCCTTATGGTTTTCAGTCCTGATGGGTAAGTAGCATTAAAATAGTCTTTTTACATTGAAAATCTTATACTTATTGATTGTTATGTATTATACTTTTTTAATATCTTGATGGCCTAAGGTAATCGGGACACAATACAGTGCCCTCCCCTCCAACCCACTATGGTCCACTGTACTTGAAATTATGTTCTATGCAACAACTGGCATTTAGTTCAAAAGACCAAGTTATATGAAAACTTTAATAAGTATTTATGTACTTAAGTGATGATTCATACTATCATGGTTTGGTTATATAAAGTAACAATGTGTAAACACATTGTAGGAGCACTTAGTAGTATACATGTTATGTAATGTACCTAAGCTTGACATCTCATTGATATTAATAGAAGCATGCAAATTCTTATCCACTTGGTGATAAAATTATTGTAATGACATACAGTTCTGCGTAAACAAGTTGTACGTGACAAACATCAGCTTTATAAATCTTTACTGCACTATATATTCATGAGAATATTGTTTTCACTACAATTTTTTTTTTTTTATGTTGTACTATATTTTTTGTACGTTTTTAGAACGAAAGTTGCATCTACTCATGGGAATCATAACATTTATGTTTCGGAGTTGGCAAGTGGCAAACATGTGCGCATACTTAAAGGTCACCCACGTACCCCGTGGTGTATTGCGTTTCATCCCTCACATCCACAACTGATTGGCAGCGGATGTCTCGGAGGACAAGTGAGAGTTTGGGATATCTCTAGCGTAAGTATGAGTTGTTCTTTGCTAAAATAATTTAATTATTTTTATAAATGTCTACTGTAACTTTAGAAAGCAAAGATTTTAATTATTGATTTAAATAATTTATTTACTATCTAATTTATATAGTTGTGTTCTGTGCTATATTTAGTTTTGTTTGATATTTCGACCATACTTGTGGTGTTTGTGGTTTTCATAGTATGCGATTAAGTCTGTACATATATTGGTTAATTATTTATAGAAGTAGAATTATATAATTTATAGTAGTTTTGGTATTATTTACAATATTATTTTTCTTTGTAGGGCGGTAGCGAAGTATGGAATGTGCGCACAGAGACTGTGATAGCCTCAATAGCATTCCATCCTCGGGAACAACTGTTAGTGATAGCCACATTCAATGAACTTTATTTCTGGGACTGGAACAAGCCCGCACCTTTTACCAAAGTAACCACTAATACTGCCAATGAAAAAATAAGGTATCTAATATTAACAACACTATATAGTTAATTATTAAAATCGGAATAAAGTGAATCTTAGTAAAGTAAACTACTTTTGAAATACAATTTTAAACACTTCTCTTTGTAAGCACCACTTGCAATCTGTCAGATGTTAAAATTTAAATGGTATTTAGAGTGGCATGGCCTATCATTAAAAAAATTATTTAAATGTCGTTTCAGTAATTGGTTGTTAAGTTCGTAGCTCGTAGGCTTCTATTATTTTTTTTTTCATATTCAACACAAATTCGTCAACTTTCCAGATATGTAGCATTTGACGCTTTAGGATACAAACTGATAACGGGGGTATCTCAATGGGTGGGCGCGGGCACGCCCTCATTCCTGCCGCCGCAATCCACCAGCCCGCCACTACAAAACATCAATCAATTCAGACGAGGTGACATGGATGATTTCAACAACGGGCCGAGTCATGCTAATGCCAATATTGCAAATGCTGCTAACATTGCAAACAATGCTGCCAATATTGCAAATAATGCAGCGAATACTGGCAATGTGGATGAGTCAGAAGGGGACCGTTCCCGGAGACCTCAGGATGGGTCTTCTCAGGAGATGATAGTGAACTCGTACCAGAGCCTGGTGCAGCGCTACGACAGCCTGGTGCGGAACTACCAGCGCCTGTACATGGTGCGGCATCGCCTCAGCAGGACCCCCTCCCCGCCCAACACGGTGAATATGCTTTTTTATATTCTCTTAGTGGTTATAATACTGTCTTTACTAGTATTTTTAGTCACTTCCCTTTCCACCCTTTTCTTATAAGGAAAGAATGGGAAGGAAAAGTGTATTTGACGGCGGAGGAGACGCACAGGAAGGGGAAATGTCCTCTTTATGCGCGTCTCCTCCGTTAGTGAAGGTTAGGCAACGCATCTGCGATTGCGGATGTTTATGAGCAGCGGTCGCTTTCCATTTCGATTCAGGTGGCCGCTTGCTCGTTGGCTACCTTATATTAAAAAAAAACTAGTAGTAATAAAGTTTTTAGACGTCGCACCTTTTAAATATTCACACAGAACAGCATGCAAAATTACAGTGAAATAAAGAAAAAAATAAAATTTGACAGATCGACCGCGGCACCGACCCTATGGAGACAGACCCCTTGCCCGGCGCCACCACGCGCCTCGCGCGCCCCAACCCGCACCATGGTAAGTAATATATGAACAAAATTTACATTTGATGTATTTTTGCCAGTCTGACTACATAGTTTTTTTGATTAAAATCAATTAATAAATTCAGTTTAGTGTATTCGTGAAAAAGGTTCAATCGGCCATTGCCATAAAAAATATTTGAACTATTACTAATTATAACTGCTTTAAGTATATGGATAGAGGTCGAAATATGAAATAAAGGTTTTCTATTTGATTTTGCGTAATAAGTGTGTTATTTTTCAGCAGACAACTCTGGGCCGAGCACCTCGCGTGCACAAAACGAAGGCGAAAATGCCGACGTCCCGGCCACTAGTAGTCGTTTCCCTAATTTTAATTCTTTATCATTGGGAAATAACAGATCAACGAGGTACTGTTTAGTTGTATATTATTACATAAAAATCATAAATATCTTATTTTAACCTATACTTAACTTTTCAAGGGATCAAACTCAGTCCCAGGAGGAGCAGTCAATGTTTGGATCCGGATCATCTGCGTTTCAACCGCTGAGCGAGCTGGCCGGCCGCCCCGCCAACAGGACATCCTTT
>NW_013525102.1:1459001-1474225 GCF_000836215.1 Papilio polytes | reverse complement strand
GGCACCCATTTCCAGAGTACCTCCCGCCGCCGCCGTCGTACCGCGGAGACGCCGAGGGGGGTATATATCAGATCCACGGCCCCATACCCGTTGTGCCCTACCGCGACCCGGCCTACGAGATCTCCGCGAACTTGGCTCAAAGAGTACCCAGAACGTACATACATGAATATCTGCAGCCAATTATTTTAGCGCAGGTGAGACATTTATGAGCATTATGCATTACTTATCGAAACTTAAGTTGAACTATCATTGCCTCGAAGTAATTTCAAAGTTTTTATTCTATTTCTATTTAGCATGCAATTCAAACAAAAGTAATTAGCATGTGTGTTCTTCTAGACTAGCATTAATAATATTAATAGGATTTACAAAACTTTGGAAACTTGTATAGGCTTTCGGATTCAAAAATATATATGCACTTATCCGTCAATAATATGTATTCATGGTCGGAAGTATACGGACAAACATGTAAAAGTTTCTGTAGCTTTGTAAAGGTGTAACTACAAATGTATTAAACAAACACTTTTGTTCGTGTGTAATTTCAGAATGCGATGTTAGTGGAGGAGGAGCCGAATGTTGTGAACGGCGGCGGCGCGGGCGCGGGCGGAGGCGGTGGCGGTGGCGGGGAGGCGGGCGTGCGGCTGGTAGGCGCTCGGCGCATGGGCGGCATGGGGGGCATGGGTGGCATGGGTGGCATGGGCGGCATGGCGGGCCTGCTGGACGCCGGCATCATCTCCGAGACGATGCCGGCGCCCGCGCACCGCGTGCAGGCCTGGGACTTCACCTCCGGCGTCGCGCCAGACATCGCTGACAGTACGTACACTGCCCACATACATATTACCTGTTCTATTGATTTTTTTATATCATAGGGTGACAAACGAACAAGTGGCCACTTGAACCCGCCGAAATGGCGAAGTGACCGCTGCCCATAGACACTCGCAACAGCGGATGCGTCGCCTACCCTCAATTGATGGTGGGATGCGCACATAAACTGGACATTTCCCCTTCCTATGCGTCTCCTCCACCGTCAAATCCACATTCCCTAGCTATCCCTTTCCTATAAGGAAAAGGGTGGGAAGGAAAAGGGGCCAAGTTGGGCCTCTATCACCACACTCACCATACGAAACGCGGAATTGATCCCATTTCACGCCTGTCTTCTGTGTTGTGGTATTGCTGGGGGCGAGCCGAACACTTATGATATAACCGTTAATAACAAAATAAAGATAATTTTAAAAAATCATAGCGATGTTTTCTTATTCAAATTGCAATTATAAAAGAGAGATTTGTATTTTTGTATGTACCAGGTAATAAGAACGTGGTGGTGCGTCGATGCAGGATCCACAACGACGCCAGTATCGACATATCGAAGGACGGCCGCCTGCTTGTGGCGCTGCTGCCCGTGCCCAGGTTCAGAAACACCAATCACTTGCTCGGTAAGATCTAAAACAATTTACGACTTAACACTAGGTATAATCTTTTTTTAAAACAAAAGGTTAACATCCAATTCTTGGGGCAAAAAGTGGGAAGGAAAAGGGACGTAAGATGGGCAATCTATCTGATTTCAAATTTGTATTTAAGATAATTACATTTTTTAAACTTAAACGAATTATATACGGCAGTAGGATAAGGTAGGGGGAGATGATGATTTAGATCTGGTCAAAATTTCCTCCGAATAAAAGGTGGGTAGTGTGCTTGTTAGGAGCGTCTGTGGCTCAGTGGTTTAAGCACTTGACTTGTAATCTACAGGATTTGGGTTCGAATCCCGCCATCCAAATGTGATCTATCTGATTTTTTATATGTGTATGATTCACCCAATGCTACTACGGTGAAGGAAAACATCGTGGTGGTTCAAAGACTTGTGTGAAGTCAACCCACCCGCAGTGGGCCAGCGTGTTGACTATGCCCTAGTCACCCCTTATTAGGGTAAGCTCCGAGCCGGTGATGGTGACGGTGTTAGAGGCAGTGGTGTAGAAGTGTGTGGCGGTGTGCAGGCGTGTACTCGCTGGAGTGGTCGCGGCTGGGGCACTGCCTGCACACGGCGGTGCTGGAGCAGAGCCCGGTGTCGGTGGCGCTGTCGCCCACGTCGCGCCACCTCGCCGTGGGGCTGGGCTCGCGCCGCTTCACCACCACGCCGCACGCCAGGAACAACGTCTTCGCACAGCTCTACCGACTCGACCCACCAGGTGACTAACCTCCCTACATTATAAATTCTTGTCAATTTATTCTGTTTGTATTTGTAAATTCTCATTTCTAACTGGGAACTCGTGTAACTATACTAATATACCGAAAACAATCCCTTACAGTGGAGAAGAGTTAGATCCCAAATTAAAACCTTCATACCTTACTTTTTTATTTTATTATATAAGTATACACAACGCCTAATTTGATCACACAGCTATAAAGGAAAATCTAAAACAAGCATATATAAAACCGATAAATTAGCCAACCAGGTGTATTATAAGAAATACTACACGTTTCGAGATTATCATTTATTAAACCAATTATCACGAATCATCATCATCCACTTGCCCTTATCCCTTATGGAGGGTCGGCACAGTATGTGCTGCTCTCCCATACATCTCTATCAGCCGTCATATCTGAAACCACTCCTTTCTTAAGCATATCCTCTTTCACACAATCCATCCATACTTTCTTCGGTCTTCCTCTTCTTTTGTAGCCATCCACATTCATTCTTAACACTTTCTAGTTTATGTCAAAACCAATTATCACGAATTTCAAAGAAAAATATCAAATCAAAAATATCAAAGAGTTGTTTAGGCTTGTAAATAAAATTGTAACATTTAACATATTAAAGTGTTATCGTGTTAACTTTTCAGAAAACACGAGCAGGACTGGTCTGTCGCCGATCAAGGAGTTGGAGCAGAACTGGGAGCACGGCTTCACCAGCCTCAACTGCCTGCGCTGGGCGCCGCAGCCCGGGCAGGGCCTCGTCTACGCCAACAACACCGGCCAGCTCATCATCATGAGCTAAGTGCACCGCCAACCACACTTCACCACAATCTCTACACACATCTCCTTGTAACAATTGTAAAATACGTATAATTCATATTTAGACAATCATTTGGAACAAGACATGGTTATAAAGTCAACCCGCTGTAGCCAGTGTTGTGTCTATGGCCTAGGTCCTAACTTAAGCTCTCTTAGTAGAGGTGTACAGTGAGCTGGTGATGATGATACGGTTGAGAATGTTGACTCAGTATGCATTGAGGTGGAACTCAGCATATGTTCGCAGACATCCAGTTTCAAACTTCTTGATACATCGGACTAAGCCTAACTCATGGCTAGTAAGACTTACATTTAATTATACTCTGTATTTCTAAATTAACACTTATCTAATAATAACTGATTACTATAAACTTCTGAGTGTATTAGTCAGACTAGTTGAAACTAGATTCCCATTTTTAATATAATGTAGAAAATTCTTTCCGAATTGCCACTTTACAAATTACTTGTATGACTTGAATGCGAGAAGAGAGTAAAGAAAATAATGATGGCAATAATATGCATGGCTTGTGAATACAGATGGTAGATTTAGTATGGACAGAATGGAAAGTACTAGAATATGTTAAGGGCAACATATAAAAGTGTTGCCATATATGCAGGCATAAACATGCTATGACTAAATGACGATCATTTGGAAATTATTTATTCATCACATGAAAAAAGCCGTGCAATGAACGTTATTAGAGCCAAAAAATATCGATTGAGGTTGTATTTATGACAGATGAAATGTATGTATGGATTTTTGAATGTGGACAATGCAAGTGATGGTTTGAATGTTTATGTATTTGTTCTGGTATTTTATAATGTACAAAAAAATCGCGTAGTTTTTGAATAGTTCCGCGTCGATGTGCACTAAAATGACATTTTTGCAAACGTCTAAAATAATTAATCGATGTCACTAACGTGGACACGATGGATGAGTGTTTTAAAAAAATAACCTCAAAAAATGCCATATTGATTTTTGATTTATTTAAATCAAAGATCAGGAGTAAACTGGGAATTATTGCATATTGAATAGAATGTCAACTAGGTATATGAAGTAAGTGATACGGAGTTATGAATATCGATGTTGCAATTGTATCGATGTTTGTTTCACTGAAGCTTAATGTTGATTTATAATGTTAAACTTGAAATATTGTCTCTTAAATGCAATACTATAATTCAACATTTGACTATTGACGCATGTTGTCTCTGTTATTCCAAGGACAATATGAGAGATCACAATATGTGTTAATGCAGTCGAAACCCACATTTAGGTGTTAATATTATTTACTGGAGTACAGTGTTTTTCAATCCGTGGGTGAAGGTGAGATCGAGACCTTCAGGGATGGGACATGTAACTGAAACTATCGGTAACCCCTTTTCTGGTCGTCAGACCTCCTTCTAGTGATGTGCCCTCGAAAAAAATGACATGAAAAACACTGACTTACATCACTACATTTACATTAATAGAGTTTTAATGACTCTCAGTTGTGCCATTTAATATCTGAAGGCATTTTTATGTGTTCATAAAATCGATGTTACGATTATCATGAATCACAACATCGATATTTTATAATTACCGATAAAATATTTCGATTTGTAGTCGATGTTTCAAATTTGAATACTATTATGTGTATAGAAATAGATATAAAATAAGTCGATATCTTTCATTAAATTTATTTTTACATCTTGTTGATCTCTATCTAAAATTAGTAATTTATGAAATATTTCAATGTAAACAAAATTAAGATTTTTCGGTCTACTATTCACTTTTAATCTTGTACATTTTGATTATACGAATCCAAAAAGTTGGTAATATATTCAGCACTCATATAGATATAATACAGTAATGTGCATGGGCATATTTTTTTATTATTTCACGTGTTTTCATTTATTCTAGGTAATGCAATATTTAAAGTTCAATAAAAATCTTTTATACGCGTTAAAAAGTCAAATAGAATTAGATATCCAAGGTACTGAAAAAAAGTATTTAGCTTTTTTCTGGCCATTAGGTTTTTCTTGTAAAGTTTAAATTGCCCTCTTGCCTATCGGGTATTCGAAAACTTATGTAAATGTTAATGAAAAGGTTTCCATTAATTCTTCTTATCTAACTACATAAATGTTGACAACCTATTTATTACTTTTTATTATATATAGTGATAGAAAGAGTAATAATTGCCACTGCGTTTTCAACTTCATAAAATCACATATTGTTATCTAATAAGATAAGGCCGTTCAGACTGTTGGGTTGGGCGTTTCCCGTTGAACTTTACCGATCAGTCCAACGGGAAACATCCGCGTTTACTTGTTATTAAAGCAATATAATATGATTTTTAATTACCTTGGATAGTAGTGATTTGGAATTAGGCTTGTAATTTTTATTTATGTATCCCTTTTTGAATTACAATCAACAATTTATTTCGAATTACAGTCATGAATCTCAGCATTGTATAAAATTAAAAGATTTTTTCTTACAATTTGTTAACAAAATAAATCGCTTATTTTAAAATAATTTGTATTTACTGTTTAATTAATTCAGTTCTTCCACATTATTTTTAGGGACTTAAACAAAATACGTTTCACATTGCAAGCAAAGGAAAAACACATAGTGATATTTTGTTCCTTTTCATTGTATTAAGAGGATTATTGTCGCCATGAATTTTTACTGTTTATTTTAATCTTTAAAGGAATTATTTACTACTTCCTTACTCCTACTAAATAATGGATACATATTTTGTTAAAACCTTCTGAAGAGGGATATATCAAATATTACAACTATAAAAAAAAAATATTGTTCAAATTCAGAAACAAATGGGCTAGAACTATCCTGGCAAATGTTAAGAAATATATAATAAGAAAATCGACTTATTCGAAGATACATTTTTATTTACATTTAAACGCATGTTTATATGAAAGATGTACAGCAGGACTTATCCTAATAAAAACATGATGTTCTTTAGAATCTATGTTAAATGAATAGATATTAGAGTTAACGTTTTGTCATCAGAATAATAAATTGTAAAAAAAAAGTAACGAGGTCGTCATCAACTTTATACTTTTTGACCGATATCCCAAAAGAAAGAGGTACTTAATTCGTCTGTATGTTTTGGTTTTTTTTTTATGTGTTACGGCATAACTCCCCCGCTAGTGGACTGATATTGATAATTCTTTTTTTATCCGAAAGGTAATGCTTGCAGATAGGCCCCTTTTTTGTTTGATTTTTACATAATATGGTCTAAACAAGAATATTAAAATCAAGGATAGGTGGCGCTTTAGTCGCCTCCTTAATTACATCACTTTCTTACGGAAAGGGTTTACTTGTTATGTTCCCGTAATGTCGTGGGTTTTAAATTTATGGTAAAGCTATACATATTTTAAAGGTTTTCGAAATTTACCCAAGTCCTAAAGAATATTATTTACAAAGAACAAGTCTGTTCCATTGCGAGGTCTTTATATAGAATTCTATTTATCATTATTATTGACGTTGGCGTATTTTTTTCGCTCCATACACAATTCTACTTTCTCCTGACTCCATCTGGTATTATAAAACTACACCAGCTGTTATAATCCAGCATTATAAAGAACACAGCCCTAAAGTCTGCTAAGTAATCTTTATGATGGCGGCCATTATATTATGGCATTGTAAATGTTAGATATATCGCTTGATATATGCATATTTGTGTAAAATTTAAGTCTTTCTTAGAATGTTACGTTCAGTCTCCACTGAATCTTTATTATTGCCATCGCCTTCACTCTCTCTGAGAAAAACAGAGACAAGAAGTGTTACGCCAGTTCAATTCCACGCTGTTATTTAGTATTATACTAGATAATTGATATCTTTAATCGGTCTCATAAAATTAGATTTATTGGTATTTTACTTAGGCTAGGTAAATTTTAAAAGTATTAAATTCGTTATATATTAGGCTAATATGGCCATGTTTTGCCTAATTTTCAAAATTATTGCAGTAATTTGACTTGACTGTTTTCATAGTATGTAAAAATTATGTATATTGTTTATCATTTATACAAAACTATGCTATTTGTCGATTTTTAAAATAAATTTTAGTAAGTTAAATAAATAGATAAATTATATAGCCTTTATAACGTTTTTAAAGTAGGTTCAATAATATTTGGTTTCGTAATTACAAGATAGTCGGAGGTAAGCCAATAAAGCTACCAGACTTCTCTTGAAAATCTGTGTTTTTTATAGTCAATGTAGCAAAAAGTACTCTGATTTGGAGTCGCTTCAATCGGCATCTTTCACATTAGAAGTGTCCTAAGAAATTAGTTCCATATTTGTCCGCAATATGGCGAGGGTTTTTATATCTGGTCAAACTATACTTCATGTTGAATTTAGTGACATAGCATTCAGCAACTGGCAGGTGTTAAAAGTATATTTATAAAATTGACGAACATAATAATTTCTTTATGTTTATGTAAACTGCTCGATACACAAATAATAAACGTATCCACATAAAAATACTTAGGTACTTTTTTATTATATGACGAAGAACTTTGTTCTTTTCGAATTTAAAGTGAAAATATTTCAAATTGCTACAAAATCTTTAATGCAAATGTTCCTTTTTTATTTCACATTTATAAGAAGCCATTTTTTTATTATTATAAAAGGTAATTAAGGTTTTTATTTAAAATGTAAATATTTATCCCTCTTCGGATAGTTTGTGATAACCATTTATTTTGAAAATGTACAGATATTGAATAAGAAAAAATGTACAGTGAATGTTACGCTTGTGTCTAATAAAATTTAATAATTGCAGATATTGTTTTATTTGTTTTCCTATACTTTTATTCCCCACATTTCTAATTCATTTATTTCAAATTTCTTATAAATTTTAATTATTGAAAATTGAATATGAAAAAATCTTCAAGGTCAATAAAGTGATAAAATAAAAGAAACATGTATAAATATCTTAGTTTATTCAGTTTTCATAGAATGTGATCGCATAAATGAGGCTGAGTGAAATAAAAAAAATCCTTTAAAGACAAAATATAAAACTATAAACATTAAAATAATTGATACTATAATTTAGACTAACTGATAAATTAACTTATAAAAAGAATTGGACAATTTTATATAAAATGTTTACAAACATCAGAGTACTCAATTACCTGTTTACTAATCATGTGAAAAATATATGCCAACAATATTTTTACTCAGTAAACAACCAATATTGACAATATTGCAATATATAAAATATAGCTATTTTTTAACATTTTATTACCTACATCAGCATTTAACATACATACAAAAAAAACTAAATGTCACACAAGTACCTCAGAAATAGTATTTTAGTATTGAATATACTGTATTTAATATTAAATAAAAAAACGTAAATAATATGGTTGCAAGTAATTGTGATATAGTAATTATTATTTGTAACGTGACTTCAGGGGTGTCACTAACGTCATAAAAACTAAAAAAAAACGGTTTTAACAACTTACAAAAGACATAAGATGAAACCATTAAAATAATGCTAATCCCTACAAATCTTTTATTAAAAAATGTTAATTTGCTCGTAGCACAAATATACTTTCCCTGACTCATCACAGACCAAGTGTAAAATCCATCAGAATTGCAAAGTTTATTTGTGAGCCGTGGAGTTCTCCAGTCACTTAGAAGCAATACAATAGCATCTATAACTAACTTCTTTCCGAGGAAGTGGCAATAAAAATGCAATTAATGTTAGTGCTCTAACGGTTTAAGCTCTTTGATTTGCTTTATAAGGTAAGCCTTCTCGTCGTTGAACTGCTCGTCTTCGGAGCGGTCCGTGTGGAATTTCGTGAGGAACTCTACTAGCTTGTCTTGGTTTCTTAACAAAATATCCAATATTGGCTTCGGCTTATTGGGGTTTGCTACAAATACCTGAAATTAAATTGACAAGACATCAGTTTAATAACATTTATAACAATGTCATTGAGAGAGAATCATTTCTTAATACCATAATATACTATTATTATTATTTTTTTAACACACTTTCTCACAAATATAACAATTTTATCGGAAATTCAAGAAATTAAAAAAAAAACTTAATTAGTAGCCATGTGCTAGACCATATTCCATCAAGATTCGTTATGGCGTTATGAAGAGACGTAGTAACAAACATCCATCCATCCAAACTCGTATGCATTAGAAAGAAGGGAGCAAACAAGCAATTAATCATCTAGTCATTTAATTCAATGCCCATTGACCATTATTATTAGTGAAAACCTATATAACCTAAAACCAAGTAACTAAACTTACCTTAAAAACATGAAAGGCCTCAAATTGTATATTACGCGATTTCTCTTTAAGCATATTCATCATGAGCTTGAGGTTGTCCGGGTTGGTGATATAGCGAGTCATTATGGAGAAGTTGTGTCGGTCCAGCAACAGCTCCCCGAGCAGCTTCAGGCTCTGACGTCGGGTCACGTAGTTCTCGGAATTCAACAACCTCTGATAGTGACTGAACACCTTATCGTAGTTTGCTTCTAAAAATTCGGCACACAACATCTTATGTCTTGTTAGCAATTCCTTAAAAGAAAATAAAAAAAAATTAAAACAATAGATACATGCATTGCCTAGTATGGCTGTACTAACCATAAACTAAATATCTTGATTATGGCTTACTTAGTATTTAAATTGTAAACTGTAATTAATTTTAAGTTTAAGTAATTAATGTATAAGTAATTTTAGTGGTTCCAACTTTGTTGTTTCAATAAATTTCTATCGAATTAACCACAAATAAGCTAAAGGTCTTTTTTCCTTATTGCTTTATTGATTTTTTTATTCAGAAAAATATTTAACTGGCAATACTCATTTTTGAGTAAAAAGGACTTTGTAACATTATCTGTGATATAAATTAAAGTTGTTTACAACATATCAATATAAATGTGACAAATTCATAGCACTGGTCATCAATTACCATTATTTATCATATATCACACAATTATGTGTACAATACTATGAATACAAATCTTCGTATCTGTTAGTAAATATGTACTTGTGTAATTTGTGACACAATCAAACAAGAATTTAGCTTATGTAACTATCAAACATTTAAAAACATAACAATACTAGAATATTACATAACGCAATCCAATATCCAATATATTATAAATGCGAAAGTTTAGATGGATGGATGGATGGATGGATGGATGGATGGATGGATGTTAGTTAGAGTTTGTAGCCTAAACGGCTGAATAGATTTTGATGAAATTTGTTACAGATATGGATGATAGTCTGGAAGAACACATAGGCTACTCACTTTTGTTTTTTTTTTTTAATTCCACGCGGACGGAGTAGCGGTCGATAGCTAGTATTACATAATCCAACTAATATTATAAATGCAAAAGTTTAGATTATGTATGGATGGAGTTTGTAGCCTGAACTGCTAAACAGATCTCTATCAAATTTAGCAAAGATGTAGAAGATAGTCTGGAAGAACACATAGGCTACTTGGCTTTGATTATTTTTTTATTCCGCACAGATATAGTCAAGGGCTAATAAATCTGATTGAAAATGTAAAAATTCGAAAATTTGTTCTATTTATCATATTTTAACACTCAAGAATTAAAACCTAATTTGATACATAATTTACAGATTGTATATCAATAAAAAAAACAAATACCTTAAAAGTAGAAAAGGCATCCGATGCAATATCAAAAGTGGAAACTTCTACATAACGGAAGAAATTATAAAAGTCATCTGAATATAACATTATCTTTGCTAAGGCCTCGTATCTGGCACATTCTCGTAACATTGTGCCACAGTTCGATGCAATTTCTTGATGTTCGTATCTATAAAATAAATTAAATATATTTAACCAAGAACATACAGCATAAAAATATAGCCCAGGACTAATAAACCATATTATACAATTAGGTAAAAAAGATTATAATAAATTATTAATAGGATAATATTGGTGTTATTTTGTAATGTTTACATTGCTAATTTATCTCAGTAACTATGTATGTATTGAAATAACTCAAAAACTACTGGGAAAATTTCGTAAATTCTTTCACCATTAAAAGCTATGTTATCAGTGCTCTAATTTGTTATTAGTTTTACTTCCACAGGTCGAAGTCGCGAGTAACAGTTAGTGCTAAATTTTTATGTTTTATGATTTAAGTTGCCAAACCACATTGTACCCTAACAATGGAACTTATTACATATAATAAGTTAATTAGTTTTGTTTAAAAATGTATACAAATTGAGTAATAATATAATTGTATATGAAACATAAAATCATACTTCATACTAATAATATAAATGCGAAAGTTAAGATTTATGTATGGATGGATGTTTGTTTGTTTGTTACAGTTTGTAGCTTAAACGGTTGAACGAATTTCAATGAAATTTGGCATAGATGTAGAGGATAGTCTGGAAGAACACATAAGCTTCTTGAATTAGTTTTTTTTTTAAATAATTGCTTAAGTATAATACAAATACTATAAGAATAAAATATTAATAGTACAAATATAAAAAGTATAATTTTTGTTTTAATAAAGATGAATGCTTTTTAAATAATAAATGAATACATTTTTGTCAAGCATACCTATTAGTGTATAAAATAAAACGACAATAGATTTTAAAATTTAAACTTAAATGCTCACAATAAAATAGTATCACAGACATGGTGCGACATACTTAAACAAAGGAAAGCAAGGTCTTAAGTACATTTATGTTTATTATAAAGATAGAAACAAGCATTTTCAGTAAATTATTTCTGTAAAATATGAAATAATTATTTAGAAGAGAAATATTAGCTATTCAATCATACAGAAAATCCAATTAAAACAGGTTAGGGCAAGAAATATGCCACTCTATGTAATTATCAATAGCGTAATCATTATTTACCCAGTCATCAAGGTGAACAATATTTCTGGCTTAGTACAAATGTACTCAACAGTCGGTGAGCGGGTCCCAATTTGACGTCTTAAAACATTATTGAACACTTGAGCTACATCTTTCTTCCCTTCGAAGTCGATTCGGTTCAAATTCTAAAGAAAATATAACATTTAAAAGCTTGGAAGACAACAAGCATTATCGAAAATTAATCCAAAAATTTTAGGTTAGAACATACTTGTATCAGTAAGAGAAGAAGATTGGTGTTGTACAATTCCTGCGCTAGCTGGGCTACTATGATATCGGTCTGTGGCTCCGCATCAGACGTCCCGTACAACATGTTTTTAATTAACACCTGTAAAACATGAATGTTTCAATGCATATTAAATGTAAACACTAACAAAATGTAGACAGAGAATTTACACAACTTACCAAGTTTTTGCTAACATCTTCTTGGGCTTTTTCAGCTTTCTTATCACCTCTCTCTAAGGCCGTAACGGCATCTTTTAAAGATCTCACGAGCTCCGCAGGGCTCTTTTGAGACTTACCAAAAAGAGGCATGTTATTACAATAATTTATACAGACGATTCGAAAACCCTGTCCACATAAGATCACACCTGCAATTTGTGATTTGATACAATAACAAAAACAGACAACGAATAGATTATAACACAATGTACTTGCACTTGATATTCAAGAGAATGCAAGAGGAATAAAAATAACGATAAGATTAGGATGACAAACAAGGGTGAATCTTACAAACTATTGTGACAAGTGCGCTGTTTTTTTATTTTCTATTTTATTTACCTTAGAATATTCTAATTATACTAAACCTCACTCACTTTCTGATAATTAAAATTTAGGTATACTCTAGCGAGATAGACTATAGCCAGACGAAACGAACAGCTGTGATGTCAATGCGTACTTGCCAGTATAAATAAGTATATGACACATCTTTCAAAAAGTCTTTTTAAATTATCCAATATTTTATGCAACAGATTAATGTAGGACATTGCAATAACTTTAAAAAAGGCAAAGTTTTAATTACAGTTTGCGTAAACCGTGTCTATTTCAAACAATAGAGACTGAATTAAATAGAGAGAGTAACACCAACGACAAAAAATGGTAATGATGCGAATTGTGAACGTGTCGTATATGTCAAGGGAAATACCTTTTTAAATAGATTTAGGTTAGAAATTTAAGGCAATTAATCAGTATCTTTTAAAGCATTTTCTCTAATAATGGCTGAAGCTCCCAGTGAAAAACTATCTAAGAAGTGAGTATTGTGTTTCCATAAAAATGTTGACTTCGAAGACGTTGACTATATTTGGTGGCATTTGGGCTCAAAGAAACGCATTTGCTATCAATCGGTTCACAAATTTTTCTACTGCAATTAGCAAACGGTTAGTTTATTTACTATAAACGTAGCAACGTTATAAAACTCATATGTTTATGTTTATTAATTGTTACAGTGAGTTGAAACGTCGAATGAAAGCTGAGCAAAAGCTAAAAGAGAAGGCTGAAAAGGTCGCACAACAACCGGCTCCGAATGTAGAGAAGAAATCCACAAAAACTGACGAAGAAATAAGTCCTAATGAATACTATAAAATACGATCGGCAGCTGTTGCTGCTCTTAAAACTGGTGAAAGAGAAGATCATCCATATCCTCATAAATTCACAGTTTCAACATCTTTGGAAGCCTTCATTAATAAGTACATTTCCTTGAATAGTGGGGAAATATTAGAAAATGTAACTGTATCTGTTGCTGGCAGAATTCATTCTATTCGTGAGTCTGGAGCTAAATTAATATTTTATGACTTAAGAGCAGAAGGTGTTAAAGTACAGGTACAAATTACATTATCAAGAAATATGTTATATATAGGAAAAAGGTCGATATTTAAAAATAATGTAACATTTTTAGGTCATGGCTAATGCTAAAATGTATGAATGTGAAGAGAAATTTGAAAAGGACACTGACAAATTGGGTAGAGGAGATATCATTGGTTGTGTTGGTCATCCGGGCAAGACAAAGAAAGGAGAACTGTCTATTATACCTAAAACAATTAAACTCTTATCACCATGCCTTCATATGTTACCTCACTTACATTTTGGTCTTAAGGACAAAGAGACAAGGTTTCGTAAGAGGTATCTAGATCTCATTTTGAATGATAAGGTAAGCCACAATTTTCAATAAAAATTCAGACATGTTAAGAAATATTTAGAGAAAATCCACTAAGAAGGAAAAAAAACCTGTTTAATAAATATTGTACAATATTGTCAAGTTGTAACATTCTTCTTTGTGTTCCTCTGATAACTTTTGAACTCTCATTGATTAACTCAATTATTATGTATGACAACTAGTGTAATACGACAAAAGATGTGAATGTTATCAGAATGTACAATACAATCTCTTGGTAATTGGCATGTAATAATCTCATTGACAATAACAAATTAAACAATTAAATGCATTCTCATAGAGAAGTGGTGGTGAACCTTTACATATCAACAAGCCATTTTACTAAAGAAATGTTGAATTTTCTTACAGTTGTGCATCAAATAATTTTAACTTTTTGATCATAGGGTTCATTCGGTAGCATAGGGATTACTTACTTTCCTACTTCATGTAATATGACTTAGTCATATTTATTTTTACCCACTTGAAATATTGTGTTCTGTGCCACTGGTTCGCCAACCCTGTCCTATATATGCACACTTTAATTGTAATCTTCATAATTTTTTTGTTACAAAGTCTATTAAAATGAACATTACATACTGGGTATTGTTTTAGGTGAGACAAACTTTCTACACAAGAGCAAAAATAATATCCTATATAAGGAGGTTCTTGGACAATATGGGTTTCTTGGAAATTGAAACACCAATGATGAATATGATAGCTGGAGGAGCTACCGCTAAACCTTTTGTCACACATCACAATGAACTAAACATGGACCTCTACATGAGGATAGCACCTGAATTGTACCATAAGATGTTAGTTGTTGGTGGCTTGGATCGGGTGTACGAGATCGGTAGACAGTTCAGAAACGAAGGTATTGATTTAACACATAACCCAGAATTCACGACATGTGAATTCTATATGGCGTATGCGGATTACAATGATCTTATAACCATAACGGAGACTATGATTTCTGGAATGGTTAAGAGTATTCATGGCAGTTATAAGGTAATTATTCATAATAATACTTATTACGATTGTGAACTTAGTTGATCGAACTAGGCATATTAATATAATGTGTTCATTTATGAGGCATATTAATATAATGAGTCAGCGACCGGACGCGGCTAAGAGTGGACGCGTGTACCGCGTCTCAATAGTGTAGTGTTCAATATTGACGTCGCGCTGAGATAAGGCCCCGTT
>NW_013525102.1:1388135-1455101 GCF_000836215.1 Papilio polytes | reverse complement strand
CTGTCACAGGTATTTTATACTTAAAAGGATGCTCCAACAACTGTTTAAAACTTTTGTATTTATTTTTCAAATAAACGAATTTATTATTATTTATTATTATTATTATTTATAAATCACAATATGATATAACTTTAAGATGTTTTAAGAAATTATTGGAATGCGGAATTGAGTTTCAATTTCTAAATCAAGAATGGCATTTTAGTTGCTTGCTGAGGACTGCTACTTAACAACCTATGAGGTAGATTCCTCTATTCAACACTTTTTTTATTGCTAGGTTATCTATCATCCGGATGGTCCTGAAGGTAAAGAGGTGGAAATCGACTTCACACCACCATTTGCCAGAATGCCTATGATTGCAACATTGGAGAAAGTGCTTGGTGTGAAACTTCCCCCAGCTGATAAGTTGGATACTCCTGAAGCAAATGCCCTTCTCAGTGAGTTGTGTCTTAAACATGAGGTAATTTTTTTTTATATTATGAGAATTTTAATTAATTGGTTGTTAGTAGTTAAGTGTTATTTATTTGTTAATTTTAATTACAGGTAGAATGTCCTCCACCCAGGACTACAGCCAGACTACTAGATAAATTAGTGGGCGAGTTCCTTGAAGAGAAATGCATTAACCCTACCTTCATATTAGATCATCCTCAAATTATGAGTCCACTGTCCAAGTATCACAGAGAAATGCCAGGACTCACTGAAAGGTATGTTATATCACTTCATAAGCGCTGCTTGCAATTTGTCAGATATCAATATTTTTATGGCATTATAGTTTAACCCTTAATCAAATAAGAGATTTTGTTTAGTATAATCTTAAACTGGTGATGGTTTTTAGGTTAGTAGGTTCTGTATATTTTGTTATATAAAGGGGATTTTATTTCTAAAGTTGGTACTCATTAGTTACCATTAAAGAAATATGGTATTCAAGTGGGGAATAATTTCCCAATATCTGATTACTGGTTAATTTTGGCCTTATTTAGATGCTGTAACATAAAACATTTTAGTATCGTCTTATACCTCATTTAATTTGTCAGATTCGAGTTGTTTGTAATGAAGAAAGAAATATGCAATGCATACACGGAGTTGAACGACCCGGCGACGCAGCGCGAACGCTTCGAGCAGCAGGCCAAGGACCGCGCGGCGGGAGACGATGAAACTCCGCCCACTGACGAGGCATTCTGCACCGCGCTCGAGTACGGCCTGCCGCCCACCGCCGGCTGGGGGCTCGGCGTCGACAGGTTCACAATGTTCATGACAGACTCCAATAACATCAAGGTTAGTATAAACTACGTAATTATTTTAACTGAACTAAGCTACCTTTGTGGAGGATAACAATGTTTTATTTCCAACAAAGTACTTCGGAACATAATTTTTTACATTTATCTACAGTATACATGTTAACTTTTTAACTGCCACAAAAAAAAGGAGTTCTCAATCCAATTGTTTTATTAACTCATGTTTCATATTATAAAACTATCCAATAGTATTTATGTTTTTCTTAAAAAAGGGTACTTGAAGTTTTATCTTATCTTGAAATCAGGTTTTCTTTTTTGAATGCTCAATATGCTTATTGCCAAAAATAGTGTCTTATAAATCAATTTGTGTTATTGGTAAATGTGATAAAAAAGTATTAGTAAAATTGCCATTTACAAGCTAACTTTCCTGTGTAATTTTTGTAACAGTAGAATATATTTTCCTGTATGCCTTGAATATTTCTTACTGTAACAGGAAGTGTTGCTGTTCCCCGCCATGAAACCAGATGACCCAAACAAACATCACAATGAAAATGAACCAGAAGGGCCTTCCGTTCAAAATGGAACCCTATAGTATTAACTTATATTGTTGTTCTAAAGTGTTTTAAAAACCATTTACTTTGCATTAATAAATTATCAAATGAAAAAATGTATTATTTTATACCTTTTAATAATGTAAATTGATTACTATAGCTTAAAGAAAATTATGTTTTTTGTAGAAACATTTAAACTGTGATTACAGCATTCTTATTACATGTTACACTTGTGATATACTTTTACAGTACAGAACTAAAATTATATATACAGACATATTTTTACAATGTAGAATCTTAGAAATAAATTAGTGCTCTACATGTTCATCTTCAATGACTAATGTAGAATTGTAATGTGCACCTAATCTATACATATGTCTGTGGTAAGTGATAACTAATGAAGGTCCATCAAATTCTTCACCTTGCTGTATAGAAGCGGGGCCTGTGGCTTGTATTATGCTTATTGGACATTTCAAATAATTTGATAATGCCCTAATTTCTATTTGCCCACCCCATACCTTACTATTTATTATTTTATCACAATATTCCTCAAACTCACTGTCTGTCAACAAATCACAAGTTTCTGGGTTGTTCAGGAATGGCATAAAATCTTCTTTGTTTTCTCTTATGTAATTAGAGGTTTGTTTTCGTAATTCTTCTACTGATATTGATTGTTTCCTTTTAACAAATAGCTGGTGTGAAACAGCTTTGTATAAACAATCCCCGTCAGAAGGAATAGAATATACCTGCAAATTAATCTCTTTTAATCTATTACAAATTGCCTGGTTTTCTAAATTCCTCGGCCCATTGATGTTTTCTTTTTCCTGTAACTTTATTTCTAGCTCGCGTTCTCTTTCTTGTTGCTCCTTTTTCACTCTTCTTTTTTGTGCTTTCGATAACTTAATCTTTATGTCTTCATTTTCATCTAGTTGTACCAATTCGTTATCGATTGAATTTTCTTTCGAAACAGCTTCCATTTCTTTCTTTTGTCGATTATCAAGTTCTAATTCTAACCTTGCAATTTCTGCGGTAAGCTCTTTTTTCTTCGTTTTATCATTTTTTGCAACTTTTTTTAGTGCTTGAATATGCGCTTGTAATTCTTTCTTCTCTTTTCGATGTTTATTTTCTAGCACTTCTATGTCGTTGTTATCTTCCATTATTAAGTTATGAACTTATCAAATCAAAGTGGTAAAGATGGGAAATATCACGATTTTAAAAATGACAACCATTTGCCACAAATTGTTACTGTCAGTGTCACCTTGAAGCTAATTGTCAACTGTCAATAAGAATGTTGGACAATACAAAGAACGATTTCGTTCATAGATAAATCGATGTCAATCTCATTCAAATTACCGACAAAATCGATTGTCGTAAGACTGCATCACACTCACGCATCACTAGTAAATAATCTATGGATTTAACAGATAAAAAAATTAAATGTCTATTGAATTGTCTAAAATCTTGAATGTGCTACATATTCAAGGGAGTTTTACATGAATTTTTATGCATATGGTTTTGTTTATACCGTAAAGTGTTCAGTAATTTTGTATCAAAGAAGGAAAAAAAATAGATTTTAACATTACCAATCACAGTATGGACATTCAATTTCGTATGAAGTAATTTTGTTTTACAGACACGTATAGTTAAAATATTCTATTTTTACAGATATTCGAAAGTGGTAGCATGAATCCGTGTTCTGATGCTGCTCCTCAACATGATAATGAGGGTGATGGTCGTTGGAATAGCATTGTAAGTTTCTCTAATCGTTATTACAGCTTCATATACGTGGGTTAAAACATCAGTAGGATGTCTTTAATTAAATATCTGTCTAATGTGCAACGAAGCATAATAAAGTCTATTTTTAATGATTTGAAAAAGTGTTAATGAATTACATTTTAATAAATTGTAATTTTTAACATTCTAGCACAATCGGTTTCTGTCTGATGCTAAGGGGAAAGAAGCTGATGTAGTATTTATAGGTGATTCCATATTACAAGCATTGGAACACACTGAAGTATGGAACCAATGGTTTGCTCCTCTCCATTGCCTCAATTTTAGTATCCATAGAGATCAAACTCAGAATGTTTTATGGCGTATTAAAAATGGGGAGCTTGATCATGTTGATCCAAAGGTATGTATTTTTAGGTGATTCATTATCGATAATAATTATGTTTGTAATTGTCATAATAATGTAATTTTCAGGTTGTAGTATTGCATGTTGGCACAAACAATGTTGATCATTCTGCTGAACAGATCTGCGAAGGTATCCTTGAAATTGTGAGAATAATCCGGGAGAAACATCCAAACTCATACATTGTCCTACCAGTGAGTACAAAATAAACATAAAAAATTACTTTTTAGTAAGATTTTACTTGAAATATTGTATATTTCAGAGTCTGTTACCTCGTGGACAACATCCTAATTGTTTACGAGAAAAGAATTCCAAAATCAATCAACTGTTACGCGAGAAAGTTGTGAATATGAATAAAGTGGAAATGGTTTTTATTGATAAAGGTTTTATTCAAAGTGATGGGACTATAAGCCATCATGATATGCATGACTATTTAATACCAACAAACACAGCTTGTCGGAAGGCATTTGAGCCAATTTATGATCTGCTTCAACAAATTTTATCAGAGAGTGAGACGGAGAAAGATTTAACACCTTCGGAATAATCAACAGATCTCTGTTCTTTTTTTATTAAGCTCATTGTGATGGTATTGTAGTACTTACTTTTAGCTTTTTTTACCTTAAGCATAAGCGTCTAATGAACTTAAGTTGTAATCTTGCATTAACTTAAACATTCCAAATTTAATATTTATTGAAAGTTAACAACAAAGATATAAATATATTCAATTGAAACTCAACATAGTCTGGGACATATTTTTACGATATAAAATCATGTTCTTTAGAAAACATATCTACCCCTTTTCAATGTGCTGCATCTATTATATTTCATTTAATATATATTTATATCTTTGGTCAACTTATTATTTGGCTGTGTCCCAATAATTATTAAGATGTGCTTAAAAGTGAACTGAAGACTTTTTGTTAATAATCTTGTAAAAAAAATAGATGGAGCTTTCCGTTTTAAAGTTGAAGTATTGAAAGTACTATGAATGTATTAGCGAAATTTCTAGGAAAAAGATGGGATCCACTCTTTTTAAAGGGAACAACTTTTTTATACTACTGCTGTTAATTCAGATTATCATTTCTTTAAATAGAAGGCTCCATCCATTTTATTTTCATATCCATTTGATTTCAATTTGCTCATTAAAGTTAAGAAATTATTGCTTAAATATTTAGTATTTATTATTTAATGGTGCAACATATAGTGTTACTCAGCTTGTGTTAAGAATTTTGCACATCACAATGAAATTTGGTATCGCCAAAGATTTTTATTATAATTTAGCCAAAGTTTCTAAGTGAATGCACTTACATTAAACTAGTTTTATTAATATTTTGTATACTCTAATATTTATTTGTCAATCAAGATTACTTACAGTAAATTTTTCAATAAAGTTATTAGTATTTAAGGCTTTATAATTACAGGAATATTTCATAACATTATAAATGGATTATGTAACAGTCTTCTGAATTAGCAATTATGCGTATTTTGTATTTAGTATGGTAATTTTAGTCTGTACGTCGTAAGGTACTCAGGTTGCCAAATACGTTGCTTGAATCTCGAATGTGATTATTTATTTGCATGATAAAGCTTGTGAGTAAACAGTGCAATTGTTTCTTTGAAGTTGTTTTATTTCTTCTGTATAACTAACAATTTCTACATGTCTTTATATGTAATAACACCAGATACTATGGGTGTCACCATGATGCAACAGCCCACCCGCAGGCAATCGAAAAATGTAAAAAATATAGTAGGGGAGCCCACAATGCCTAATGGGGATTTGCTCGAGCGTCGTAGAAACCTGTTGGGGTGCAAAGCTTAGATTATAAGAAGAAAGAAATGTTATATGATCTATAACTTTACATCGATGGGGAAGCGACTAAAGATTTTTAAATATGTAAAACAAACTGTTGCATGGACATCCTCGAGCGCGTCAGATTTTGATAGCATCAATGCCCTACGTATTTTTAATAATGCACGTATGTAAATCTGATCGTTTGCATGATGCGGGTGGTTGTATTTAAAGATTGTCAATGAAAAAAAAATTAATCGAGGGCGTCAGATTTTCTGAGGGAGTGTTAAATGCACAAAAAAAAGCTCTCATTCACTAATCTGACGATTTCAATGGGACGTAAACTCGCAGTCATTTTCATAATGTGCAAAAAAAATCGCGATTTTGAAATGCTCAAACGCATCAGATTAAGATATATATGGTTTATCTTTATGTTCTAAACATACAGTATCATAATTTTTAATTGATCGAACAACAAATATCGGAATAATCCCGAAAAAACGCTTTTTTGGGTTTCTTTCGTTCAAGATGTTTCTCGAACGAATCAACCGATTTTGACCAGCTTGGTGCGATCATCGTAGTTTTTCAAGCTCAAAGACGGATTCGTTTTTTAAGTTAATCGATAATGCCAGTTAAAAGCAATTACATATTTTCAAAAAAAATCTCATTTTTTTTTAGATTTTTCAAAATTTCTCAAATCTATCGGTTCAAATTAACAGGAAAAATAATTTCGAGGGAAATCTTTAAAACACCGTTTAGTAAATTCTGATCGGTCGTTCAAAAGTTATAAGCGAGTCACACACACACATATAGATACAGACTTAGTGCCAACATCACCGAAGTAGTCAGGGAAGCTTCCTATGACCTTAAAACGTCAAGATCTGATGAAAACTCGATTTTCGCAAAACGGGGTAAAACCAATAACTTCCCGAATTTTTTTATTTTTTTTTAAATTAGAAAGTTGAAAAAAAAATCCTTGAACTTAATTAATTGAAAAGTTTAGGAAATAGCATGCAAATAAATAAATGTATGCTTTTTTTAGTAGAATACATGTACTTATAAAAAAGCTTAAAACAATTTAATGTTTTATAATTAATTGATTATTAATCATCTTCATCCGTAGTATCCAAATCCGCGTTAGTTGAAACTAAGGCGCAGAATGGAACGAGAATCTTTTTTTTTTTAGCGTAAATTATTTTTATCTTATTGTTAAAGTTTCTATCAATTTTCTTTCCAAGTGACGGTCTAATAACGAAGAAATATTGATGGAATTAGATAATAGTCTGCAGTGCTGCTCTAATAATTTTTGATATTCTTTTTTTACAAAATCAAAAAACAAACATTTACTATTCTTGACCACTGTTTCTTCTAACATTTTCAATTTTTTTACTAATCTGATCCTGTATCCTTCACGGGTGGCCTTACATATGGGCCTCATGTTTTTTGGAGGTACTTAATCGGGTACAAGGTATCCCCCTGTATATTAATCAGCCGCGCTCTAGTAAATACCAAAATCCCCGCTTGGGCTCCCCTACTATAAATTACTGCAAAATGTAAAAAGCCTTAAACTTCTATAAATTCACTGATAATTAGGAAAAATTTGTCAGTTTAAAAAAAATTAGACACCATGTTGAAAAGCATTCTCTTTGGTATAAAAAAAAAACATTTTTACTACTAGTCCCCTCCCCTTCTTGATTATCGGCTTCCCTTGATTCACATGCCAGCTACATTTTTCTACTACAGTATTATTTACTCCATATTTTTTGCCATTAAAATGAAAGTCAGTGAATACAATTATCAATTTATTTTGGAACAACTAATATTTATTAACCAATCTGTTATAGTATAGTTTGAAAGGTAATGTTGCATTGCCTTGATGCAATGATTTGTCAAATATATTGAAATTATTCTTCTGTAGTTTGTTAAGGTAAAAATCTACAGCTGTTGCTGGTAGAAATATTTGATTTGACGTTTTTGGTGTTTGAATTTTTCTTGCCTGAAAGTAAATAAAAAAGAAACAATCAAAGCTCATATATTTACCGCTAATTATTTTTCTAATGCTAAATTTAATCATTGAAATATATAGTTACCTTTTCTAAATGACTATACGCTCTGCTTGCAACTTCAAATGCGACATTTCTCATTTTTTCACTGTCTATCCCCCTCAAAACATCTTCCTGGCTCACATTATTCTTCACCAGAATATCCATTGGGAGTGCTACCATTTTGTGATGGTTTGAAACATGAACTGATCTAAAACACAAGAGTTTTGTAAAGTACATTTTTGCCCTCAATATTTATATAAATAGGAAAGATTTACACCTCTGAAATGCAGAAACTCAAAAACTACTAGACTGGATTAAAAATTCTTTCACTAATAGATAATGTACCTTACTTTATACCTGTGTAAAACTAAGTAGCCATTGTGGAGATACAAAGTAACAAACATCCATCCATACGAACTTTTGCATTTGTAATATTAGCTAGATTCAAAAATAAACACTACACCCCCCCTCCCCCATGCAAATCCAGGATAAGCCACTAGAAGTGTATAAACAAATATGTTTACAATAAATAAGGATTCAATTTACCTTAGTATGTTAGTTAGCCCTTGTGATTTTCCCAAGTGTGACGCAGCATGGTCAGCATGTATATCTGCCACTCCCGCAACCATTAGCAGCAGGTGATATATTGAGGATACTGTATCATCAGCATATTTTTCAATATCCTCTAATGTTCTGAAGTATCTTGATTTTAATAAACTGCTCCTCGATAGAACAAGTTTCTCTAAGTGTCTCTTTGGTAGATTATAACATTTACATATCTGAAATTTTTATTTTTTTTTCACATAATATAGCAGTAGAAGAGACAACATCTACTGAATGGTAAAATCAATTCCCCTTCTCATCCTTTGGTGGTTCTTTATTTTTCAAATGAAATGTCACTTACACGCTTATGTTCTATGAGATTGTGATATTGCAACTATGTACAGCATAAAAATTAATTAAACCCTAAGAAATTATACTAGTGTACTTCACACATTTGCCCATGAAATGTTTTACCTTGAACAATTCCTTTGCAACAGGATTGGCAGGAATATTGCTAACATTCTGTTCCTTTTTATAGATGTCATTTAGTACATCCAACCAGAATTGAACTCTGAAAGCTGCCGTCTGCGGATCGCTCGTTTGATCCTGAACCCTCGCCACTTCAACGTTAAATGCTCTTACGACTAATGCAGGAGTTCGAATAGCTTTTGTCATAAGCAAAGTTGCCAAAAAGTTTTCATAGTCGTGCTGCCTACCTGTAAAGAAATACAAAGTACCAGAACGTAACCTGAAGATGCACACGCGCAAATTTTAATAATTTTATTAGAGATTTACTTCACAACATTGCTGCAATATATTAAGCTATTTGGACTTGCTGCTACGCTACTACTATTGTTTCGCGTAAATCCTGACACTGTACTAAGTGTATACTTAAAGAACTTAAACATTTTTTACTAGCCCGCTTGTTTTTTTTTTTTAAATTTCTTTAGTTAAGTATATTTCTTGTTTGAAAATTAAAACATTCGCTCTTTTGCTATTGTGACATAACATATTTTGACAGTGACAATAGTTTGACGATCCAGAAGTTACTTGCCATATCGAAAGGAAATGAACCAATACAAAGCGGTATTCGTAACCTATAGAAATGAATCAGTTGTTCACTTGTAAATGGATTAAATGGTCAAGACACCAAAGTAAAATAAATCCATCCATGTTGTTAAATATTTATCAAAAAAATGTTTTTTCTTGACTTGTTGTAGATGCTGTTATCAATATTAGGTCACATGCTTTAATCACACGGTATATATTTCACCCTTTCATTGACAGCATTAATACGCACAAAAAACGACGTTAATTAAAAAAAAAGTGACTAGGGGCAAATTTACTCTAAGAGGCCAAAAGCCAATACAATACATACTTTTAGGATCGTCTTAACAATAATGGACCCACGGGCACAAATTTCCGATGTTCTTATGAGACATCCAGATGCTGGTGCATCCCAAATACCGCGGCCCTACATCCTTTGCACCACCGGGCTTAATGTTCCTTTAAGCGATTTTCATGTCAATATGGTAACAAACTAAATTAATATTTAAAAAAAAATCTTCCTTTCCTCAAGTATTATTTTTGTTATAAAGAGTTTATTCAGTATTTAAATGTAATATTAGTAAAGAGAAAATTTTTTAAAGTAAAGAGAAGATTTTAATCCTTTACATAAACTCGATACGATACTATTAATCCGATTTCAAAAAGTTTATCGCCATTACAAACCTAGAATATCACTGAGTAGGTAACATAGGCTAAATTTTACATGAACGGGAAGGGTCTGGATATGTAAGATATGAGAAAGAGAGAAGATGAGTAAAAATACGTAAGTGTCACCACTCAAAACAATTAATTGTAGTACGTAATACCTCGGTGAGATAAAAAAAAACATAGGTATTAAATTCGCGGTTCCGTAGGAATGTTTAAATACGGAATTACCGATTTCTAATGAAAACTATTGGTTATTATTTTAGATAGAAATAGCAGATTTCTGTTATCAGAAGGAGATAACAATAATTTAAATCAGATGCGAATTTTTTATAACATTCATTCAAACTCTCCGGTGTGTCAAACACAGCCAAATATTGCTCCTGAATTGCTACAGATGGACTTTGGTTCAAATCTCGGTCACAGCTACAGTTAGTAAATATTTTGCTCCATTCTCTTGAAAATTCTTATACATACATATTATCTAATACACAGATTAGTGTTAAATGTTAATTGTTTATTTTTGAATACGGTATAGCAAAAAAAAACATAAGAAAGTATTCAGTACTTTGAAATTGGGCCATCGACCTTCACCGCCTGAATACCGGTCTTGTAAGATAACTCAAAATGCTACTAACATACTAAAATAATTTTCATTTTTCTCTTTCTTAATCTTGTGAACAAACATGGAAAAATATAAAGTTACTCTTCGAAATAAGTAAATCAATTCGACTAAACTAAAGTGAACAGTGAATTTGTGTCTGTTTTGAATGGAACAATTAAATTAATGCGGCAACATTAAACATAGCTATGAGGATGTAAGTACTATTACAAGTCTTATTGGGTGTTTCCCGTTGGGTCGTTCGGCCCATTGGGAATATTTTTCTGTTGGGTCGATATACTTATAGCATAAAGTGAAATGAAGAAACATTCATATTTAACTAGTAAATAATATTTCGTTATCTAATTCCAATCATTACGAGTTATATACCGATAGTAATTTGATAATCATACTTCATACTAAAATTATAAATGTGAATGTTTAGATACATGGATGGATGGTTGTTTGGTTAGAGTTTGTAGCCTAAACTGCAGAACGGATCTTAATGAAATGTGGCATAGATGTAGAGGATAGTCTTGACGAACATGTAGGATACTTGGTTTTATTTTTTTATTACCACGCGGACGGAGTCCCGGGCGAAAACTAGTCGGTTTATAAAAAAAGTAAAAGGTAGAAATTACAGTTAGTCAAGCTGTAAACTATACATGCTTCCCTGTTAAAAGTGTCTATGAATATTTAAAAAAAAATTTCGCTTTTTCCTCAAATTTCCTCTTGGCACCTACCACATATTTGGATGATTCCAGCTAATTTATGACAAATTTAAAACGCATTTAAGGGAATGTGACTATAAAATGTAGCACGCTATAGTTTTTTTTATTAAAATTGCATAGAAATAAGATCGGCTCGAAAGAAATCGTCTCGTTTTTATCGCGTTGATAGTATACGGATCGATGGAGTGTTCCAGAAATTTCCGCGAATCAAAGTTGCTTTTCGCAGTTGCTTCAAATCTCGGTAGTTTTCAAAGAAAAATATATAATGCGGATAGGACTTAGGTTTGGTGCCAGAATAAGAATTTTTTTGTCTAAAACTTATAATCCGGATGATTAAAATAATTAATAATTAACCCTCAATTTAATAGATAGTATAAAGCATAAGGTTTATAGTAGGTAGAAAAGTGAGTGTGTTGTGTACTTAATAAACAAAGTGCAATGTGTTCTAGACTTCCATAACTACGTCGTATGTGGTGTTATTGGCAAGGGTGGAATGTCTAAATAAGTTGTACCACTGTCGTCATCTCATATACATTTTCAAACCAGTTCCACGGCTCTAGAGCCAGCTTGTCAAACGTTAGTTTCCGTACAAAACTGAGGTGTATCGAAAGGCGAGCGGTATTCTCGATTCAAGTTTAAGTATTGTCACAGCATTCAATATTCCGCTAGCTTTGTGCCCATGTCGCAACGTGGACGACGGACTCAAGAATGGGATGTGCGCGCTTCGACGCTGGCTCGCAATACCCATAACCTGATCAGGAGTATCGTGGAGAACCTAACAGTGGAACCCAATCCCAGCAAGCCGTTCATCGCTCTTTCCGTTGGTGAGTTTCTTTTTACAGTAATTTTTTTAAAGTGAATTTTAACGAAGAATATTTAAAAAATCAAAAATATTTTGCACAAATAGTTTTTGTGAAAAAAATGTTAATTGTGACTAAAAATTTAATAAAATATTGTGCATAAATAAAAATCTGGATAGGATTTTTTTAACAGTTAATATTCTAAGTTGCGAGATTTAAATTATAATTCCACCGATAATTAGTCCAAAGCTGGTTCCTCTCTCGCAAGATTGTTTGTGGTACCTTTTTTATTTAATGAAACAAGATTTTATTTTAAATACAAACTAGTAATTAAGTCAAGGTCAACTTGAATTAGATGTCGCAATAATTTCATTAGTACAATATTTTAAAGTTTTGTATTCTGATGACATTTAAAAAAAAATAGCAAGCTTTTAGTTAGAAAAAAAATTGGCGTTAAGTAATTAATCTTTTTATTTGATAAAGCAGGTAAAATTTAGCGAATACTGATAAAAACATCACACGATATCATATGATTGATTTCGTGTTATGTTTTTGAATGAATTATTTTTGTTTACTGTGTACAACCTGCATACCTGTTTGTTTTGCAGTCTAAACTCGTTTGGTATTGCATTTTATACACCTTTTGCTCATACATTGGCTTTCTATACTTAACTTTTAATGTTAGCTACTTATGATAATGTTAAGGAAATTACTGGATTGAAAGAAAACTGTATTTTTTAATATTTCCCGCGAAAAATATACGTTACACTAAACAAAATTTTATCGATGATTTTTTTATTTTTATTCAATTAACAGACAAATTCATCCACTAAATTTTTAAAAGATCAAATTAACAGAAATTATACAGCCAAATTAATTATAAAGCGTTTTTACAAAGAATAAACCGTTTTTATTGCTTTACACATTGTTACGTAGATTTAATAAATCGAAATAATCTGGGTTTCCATTGCCAAAATGTTTCTCATCGCTCGCTATGTCCCTTATAAAACTGAGTAAATACGTTTTATACGATTGTTTTAGTGATCCATCTCAGTGTTTAATTCCGTAATTTACGAAGTATCAGAAATCGACAAAAAAAGTAATTTCGATCTCGATTGGTCTGAGGTCCATAAAAAGACAGAATGTAAGATGAATTAATTGGCAGTATTTGCAAAGGAGTGAGGGGAAAGGCAGAGGGATGGGTTCAACTCAATGAGCGGAACAGATCATCATGAAAAAAAAACAGTGCATCTAAATTTTAGACTATTTCACACTATTGCCTGTCAACGCAAAACTCGTTACACATACAAACACAGTGGCCAGTTTACAAAGCACTGTTCTGTGAGAGTTCTTGTCTAAAATATCTCCCTTTATCGAAGTTACAGTCGAATGTTTAAGAATATGGCAAATAAATCATTTATACACAGAAAATTAACTATTTCGTTGTATCGAATTTAAGTATTACAATCAATAAAATCATAAAACAGTTTTTTCTTTCATCCTATTTAATTAAAATATCCAAAAGTCACTAAACTGGTCTCAGAGTTTGTGATACTGCGCAAATGTATATGTAAATAATATCTGGTTTTATCAGGTGATCCGACAACTTTTGGCAACTTGAATCCACCGGAACAAGTGTTGCAAGCGGTACGAGAGAGTATAGAACTTCATACGAGCCGGGGATATGGTCCTGCGAAGGGACATCAGGAGGCGAGAGAAGCGGTGGCGGAGTACAGTGCACATCAGGGCAACGTGACTGCAGAAGATGTGATACTCTGCAGCGGGTGTTCCCATGCCATTGAACTAGTGATATCAGTTCTAGCAGACTCGGGACAAAACATTCTTGTGCCAAGACCGGGATTTATGATTTACAAAACATTAGCTGAAGGCTTAGGAATAGTTATTAAGTATTATAAACTACTGGTAAGTTATTTTTTTTATATCCCAAAACGACTGCTGCCTAGAGACATTCGTAATTGCAGATGCGTTGCCTACCCTTAATCGACGGAATAAGGGTGACCATAAATATAATATTTATCCTTATTATGCATTCATTCTACCGTTAAATCTACTTCTTCCCATCCCTTCGTCATAACCAAGGAGACTAAAATTAGATCTGGAGTATTGTTTGCATTTAACGCCTGTCTTCTGTGCAGACCTAGTATCAGGCGATCGGGCCAATTCTTGCAACCGATGATTTTGCTAGCGTTTACCACTGTCAAGGATATTGTATCCTTATATCATTAGTATAAAACAAGGTCACTGAGTTGAAATAGTTTAGTAAATTTCACATGCACAAGACAATAATGTCAAGGCCAAGTATTCAAACTAGTTTTCCTACAGTTTTCCCCGCAACTCTATTTTTCATTTGATTATAAGTTAAAGCAACGATATCGTTTTATAATATAATTAGATGATGTTTCTAATTATGTCTTATTCTGTTGGAATAATCCAAAAACATTGTAAAGTGTTTGCTGGAAATAGCAATGTTCGAAAACAAGGAAGACTATGAATCCAAGCTCTCAACACTAGGTCAAGATTGTTTCCGGAAGGTCCGATATTGTACAGTGTATACATATATTTCATCAATTTAGATTTACGTGATGCTAATGTTCATGTACTCGTATCTACTAGCTTTTGCTCGCGACTCCCTCCTCAAAGAATTTAAAATAACACAATAATAGGTAGCTATGTGTTCTTCCCGACAATGATCCATATTTATACCAATTTTCATCCAGATCCGTTCAAGCGTTTAGGTTATAAACTCTAACATACAACAATGCATCTAAAATTTCGCATTTATAAAATTAGTATGAAGTAATAAGGTAACATAACATGCTCTATGTTAATAATGGTGATCCTAGTCGTTAGTGTCGGCAATACAGATTTTATAAAAAAACTAATTTAAGTAAGGATATGACATGATTTAAAATACGCTTTAATTTTGAAAGGCTTTGACGTATTTTCCTAACACTAAAAAATAAGGCCTGAATTAATTAACATAAATATGCGCGTAAACAAAAACATATTTATGTTTTGTTGTTTGTGTGCCTGGGCGACATGATTTTGTTTACATGACTCATGTTTTTCAAATGTTTATTGTAATTTATTAAGTATTGCACAAACACTATGTTCCCAATTGAAATAAAACATTATGATAGGTTTTTTTTTAAACAATTTTGGGATTGTTTGTTTATGTTTAACAAAACTATTTAGGGTTATATTAAGGACTAGCTATTTCCCGCGACTTCGTCCACGCAATAATAAGATTAAAGGTAGCCTATAATATGCCCGTCTATGTCACCTACCCTTAAGTAAAAGTCCGGTCGAAATAGACCCACCCGTTTCAGCAACGTAACGTAATCAGCAACGCAAATACATCATCTTTCCTATATCTGGAATTTTTTTTTGATATTACAAACAGGCGTTCCAATTTTATCATATATATTTAGATTGGATTTGAATACTTAGTTCAGGTATAATTGGGGAATAAAAGCATTCTCTTAGACCATAACCAACTTAAAATGTCTGAAAGCCGGGAAATTTATTTATAGTCTCATGGAAATTTAAATCATCTTCAAATAAGAAATACCTGCTGAGTTATAAAGTGTACTATAAACTTATGAACAAGTTTCTAGAAACAGAACGAGTTTATTGTGGCTTATATTTGCATATTGGTTATTATAATTTGATTCTTAACTACGCAAAACCTCGTGCAGAAATTATGTAAAATTGACCTATTTTTGTCCGACTTCCCAAAAGAAGGAGGTACTCAATTCGTATGTATGTTTTTATTTGTGTTTTTACAGCCAGATAAGCAGTGGATGGTCGATTTGGATGACTTGGAAAATCAAATTGACGACGACACAGCAGCAATAATAGTTATAAATCCATCGAATCCTTGCGGTTCCGTATACAATAAGGAGCATTTGAATGACATATTAGATATAGCATCGAGAAATCGAGTGCCTATTATAGCCGATGAGATATACGAGCATTTTGTGTTTTCGGGAAATGAATTCACAGCAATTTCTTCATTATCGAAAGATGTTCCCGTTTTAACTTGTAGCGGGCTAACCAAGCGGTTTTTAGTGCCCGGTTGGCGGCTGGGATGGATTATTATTCACGATAGACATAATATATTAGGAAAAGAAGTTCGCAATGGCTTGGCTAACCTAGCCACAAGGATACTCGGTCCGAGTACATTGATACAGCGCGCTTTACCTGCCATATTGAAATACACGCCGCAAAGTTTCTTCGATGAAGTCGTTCTATTTATTGAGGTGAGTGGAAGGTTCCATGAGACAACTATTCCGGTATGTAAAGTGAGAATGACATTGTATTATTGTTTTATATAAAACAATTTTATTTATAACTATAGATTTTATTATATGACGATGTTACTTTTGTTAATTCAATATTAATACATTTTTAAAGAAAAGTAACGTCACTGTTTATCATGTAATTGGATTTGTTTCTTATTTTATTTACAATACGATGAAAAATTAAAGTTCTTTTACTCAATTAGTAAAATATAGTAAAATGTAATAAGTGTAAAATGCGATAAATGTAACACACATTTACAATTTTTAACATCTCAATTGACTTTCTTGCTAATTCAATGCAAGGGATACATAACAATAGTTAATTAAACGGTTTAATGTTTAATACAGTTACAGTGAATTTACCGTATTACTTATGTTAATTTAAATTATTAAGCAAATTAACGCTTAACCAAGGGTTCTTTTACTCTTGAATCTTCATTTACATTTAAAAATATCGAAATAATGTCGTTAATATCCGCACAGGCGTGTCGAAGTATCGATGGAAGGATTTCACAAAATCTTTTGTATTTATGAATATTAGCATATTCATTCACTTCTATAGCATTCATACACTTTATCTAATTCAAGGCATACAAACTTCCATGATACCAATTTGTTTTTGACGTAATTACCATGAACAATCTTTTTTTTTTAGAATCAAGCTAAAATGGCATTTGAGGAGCTCCGACGGGCTCCAGGGCTGCGTCCTATTATGCCACAAGGAGCAATGTATATGATGATAGAAATAAAAATATCGCTTTTCCCTGAATTTAAAAACGATCTGCAATTTGTAGAGCGGATGGTATCTGAGCAATCTGTATTCTGTTTACCTGGTAGGGTGAGTTTCATTCGATTTTTTTTTATTAAAGGTGGTACTGAACCTTTTCTGTCTCTAATAAATATTTTAAAGCTTAAAAGATTTCTATATTTTTTGAATCTACAAAAACATTTTGTAAGTGATGGTAGTTGTCCTATACAATCCCTACCCTAGTAAAACTGCTCCATTTATCTCACGACTGAGTAGTTTTTTACTTATGCATTTTTATATGTTTTTAATTAGATTATCATATTGAAAATACCAAGACTGTGTGCTTTTTGAGTAATAATTTTTCTTCTTTTTATTTCAGTGTTTTGAGTATCCCAATTTTATGCGGATCGTATTAACTGTGCCGGAAGACATACTTCGCGAAGCATGCCAGAGATTGGTAATATTTTGTAAAGAACATATCGATATAGGAGAAAAATGCAAGGAGATAGACAACAATATCATACCAGTGACTAACGAAACCGAATTTATTTGTGATAATTAGATTTATACACGTTCTTTTAAACACGTTGTTAATAAAAGTGTGAAAATTTTATTTTTGTGTTTTTATTTTTAATTTTAACTATTGATCGAACTAGAATAATCGTCCTTTTGTCTGAGCTATATTTAGGCGAATCCAGAAATAGGAAAATGAAATGCCCCAAATCATCAGAATATATTCCTAAATAAAATGCTTCAATTTTTTTAATTTCATCGATTATTTTAAGACTTATCAGCATTAAACTGTTTTGTTAGGGGTTGATTCAGATATGCTAAAATAGTAATTTGATTATTGTTATGAAAAAAGAGGTATTAAGGATAGTGTAAATTTCTATAAAAGTCTTTTCGAAAAGTATAAGTATTAATTTATAAAACAATATTAAGGTGGAAGATATTTGTGGGAAGTGGGAAGACGTTAAATATTAAATACCTAAGTACACAAGCTTATAGTTAAAAATTAAAAGCTCTTTTTTTATTTTCTCTCTTATTTGCGTCCTGCTCCACATTACCTTATCTGTAATTCGTTGTAATAAATGGCAGCACTGTTTTTAATATGCTTTGCCGTATCTGATCTATACTCGCCGCCATTGTGCTGTTAGTTCGACATTGACATTTGTATTTCCTCGATTTAGCAGTCGCGATTATTTTGTTTTAAATCAAATAATATACTAATCGCAAAATGTCTCTAACAAAATCAAACAAAAAGTTCAAATGGGCACTAGACTTCAACCCAAAGTAAGTTACTATAGCAATTTTTAGTTTAGAACAGTGATAATTCGAAAATCGATATTAAGTTTTCTATGTTCTTACAGAGCTCGTACTTCAGCGAACGATCTGCCTTCTCCCCCTGGTTACAGCCAGTCCACCAATGCTAACTATACAGAATCTTCGAAAGACACGGATTCCAATTTGTTACTCATCAAAAAACTTTGGGATGTAGCCCTAGGACCTTTGAAGCAGGTGCCAATGAATCTATTCATAATGTACATGGCTGGAAACTCCATCTCTATATTCCCTATTATGATGGTAGGGATGTTGATAGTTCGCCCTATAAAAGCTTTATTCGCCACACAAAGTACCTTCAAGATGGTTGAAGGAACACAAGCAGCTGTCCAAAAGTTTGTATATTTCATTGGCAATATTGTGAATATATTACTTGCTCTTTATAAATGTCAGAGTATGGGTTTATTGCCAACACATTCCAGTGATTGGTTGGCTTTTGAGGAACCACTAACAAGAGTAGAACATATTGGAGGTGGTATTTCAATGCTTTAAATAATAGACTATGTAAACATATTGTTTATTTATTGTTAACTAGGACTAATAGGGTAAGCAGTATATACAATAATAAAATGTTTTAATTTAAATTTCATTGTCTATTTCATTTTATTGCCTCAACCTGTTTAATCAATCATTTGTCTTTTTTGGCGTCAGATAAGTCTCCTAGTTTCGACTTGATGAAGCTTTGAGCTTTGTCAAACAATACCCTAGGATTTTCGACTTTGTCAATCTGGAAGAAGTAAATTATGGTTATTAAAATAAATAATACTTATTATCCTTAACAATTACAAAACAGGTATTCTGTACGTCATGGGCATCACTAGCCAATCTGGGCTAGATCTTGGTGTGAGGTAGCTACTAGTTACATGGTCTAGTTCATCTATCAATTTTACATTTTTGTATTCTAGGGTGTAGCAACCCCCCTGTGATGATGCCAATCCTATAAGAATATTTTAATCCATGTTTAATTTTTTTTTATTGGACAGAAGTAACAATGTACATGGAATTTAAACAATCATGTTTTAAACCAAATTTATAGTAAAAACTACACTACAAAAAATACAGATTCAAACAAAGCATAGAAAAACTGTGTGAACAAATAGTTCCTGGTTAAATGTTACAACCAACACTAGTTCTACTGTTGGAATAAATCAATAAAACAAACCATCTTTTTTGCCAAGAGCCTTTCCACAATCTTTTATGGCTTTCTTACAAATAAATGAAACTGCACCCTGTGTTCAGAAAATTATGGAAAGGAGGTATTAGTATTGTGAAGTTATTTTTAGAAGAACTTTAACAAAAGAGGCCACACCATGAAGTTTTATAGCACATTGAACCAGGAACAATGCAAATTTATACATAAGTTTAGTTTTATACATTTCACAAGTGAAGGATTTCTATATACATACGAAAGGCATGACCTCTTATGCGATCACTTTAAGCAATCATTTCTATATGAAAAAGAAAATCTATCTATCCACAAACAGCATTCCTTGAGCTACACAAATTTATAACACAGGTGACAATGTGAGTTTGTCCATTTCAGTCATTGCCTGTAGCCTTGAAGGTGTGAGAAGAAATTCAATTTATATTTTTACCAGAGTTAGAGGTATGAAGTTTCTATTTTCAAAATACATCATAGAGCTATAGATGTTATTTTGACTTCTCGTGACCTCATGTTGCCAAATGAATTGACATGGCTAATATACAATAAACAATACAGTGTAAAGATATTTACTAAAGTTATCTTGTTATGGCAATATGTCAAGTTTACCTGATAATTTTGTGCAATATATACCCCGGTGTAGACACCGGAGCCAAAAATAACCTGAAACACACAAATATTCTTCTACCTGATATGGTACCTATGATGCTATGAGTTCATTTTAGCAATTGTATGCTTTACTTCCATAAAGTACCAATTGCTGCATCCAGAGCTGTTATTTGGTCTTTAATGGACCTTTAGTCACTAGTGTAATTACTTACACTAAATAAACAGAATGGGAATAATTAAAAAATAAAACAAGTGCATGGCAATAGTTCTAAGACCAACAACAATAAACAACTAAAATGTTTTTACTCTGAACATACACATTGATATTAATATGTCTAAAATGAAAAACATATATTTATTATTAAGGATCTTCTACTCACAGTAGTTTTAAATAGAGACCAATAACAGGCTATCCTTCTGATAGCCATAATTTTACGAAATTTGACATGTTGATAAATTAAATAAATTCATACACTATCACTTTCTATTATATTGGTATACAAAAAGTTTGCTTGGTTTAATTCCACCAAGCAAACTTTTAAAAAATAGACAACCTAAAAATTACATCTTAAGTAACATAAGCTATTTAAAAGAACTAAAGCTAATGTAACTGCCATTTTGAGGTTTTCCATTTTTAAAAAGTTAACTTCAAAGAAGACGTAGAACATCGAAAGAGTTTTTATAGCAAAAATAGTAACGTCACATTGAATCTATTCTAAGAATCATAATTTAGCTTAACTATGTAAGATTATCATATTTGGAAACGAAAAGATTGAAACACATCCAATGTTTATCTAAATTCCGTAACAATGTTATCGTGAAAAAAGCCTTCGATTACAAATAAACGTTAATCTGACTTACCACTCCCTTCAACATTTTCTATCGCAGTTTCTTTAAATACTTTCAATATCAAAAGACAAATACGATGTCTCTAGATACCAATAATATTTAAAAATATAGCGAAAGCTAATTTTGAAGCTCTAACTTTTACATAGTGACTTTGACAGTTTTGACAGTATTACTTTGAAAGCATAGATTATACTACCGGATGCGGATGCAAGATGCTCAGTATAAAAACAATCATTTTTTGAAAAGTGTGGCAACAATAGTGTTTTGCCGCAGACAATAAATAGTTGACAAAATAAAATAATATAAAAACTCTAATCTCCTAAATTTGGTCCGTTCATAATAGGTCTAGAGTCAGACGGTTTATAAACTAACAGTAAGCATAATTATCGGTGAGAGTGTTCCTTATAATATCTTCTTTATCCATATCCATCTTTGCCAGTGTAACCACAGATTTGGTTTGGATTATAGACTTTCTCATTTGTAAATCTTTAAATTTACGCAAATGGGTTTGAGGAAAACACGTTCGTGTAGTTATCGAAACATTTTATTACAAATTTAAATTTAACACTTACAAAATAAATCCTTTCATAATTCTTAAATATTATCGCCTTTTACTTTTAGAACTTTACCACGCATGCAATTTATACATAGAAAAATATAAGAAAATAAAAAAAATATAAAATATTTACAATAAAATAATGTAGTTAAACAAATATTTTAGATAATAACGCGCGATTTAATATAATAACATGATCCAATAAAGAATTCGCAAAATGAAAATCTATGAAAAACAAAATTGACTAGGTCAAATACCAAGTACTCTATTTTATAGCAATACATTTAAAACAGGAACAAATACTGAATTAAATACTTTAACAGGTAGATGGCTTTTTGAATTCTGAAATTAATTATGCTATATACATGAAAATCGTAGGAAATATGTAAATAGTTAACTTTGTAAAGCGAAATCTTATATCTTGTAGACCTTAAATTATTTAAAATTTTGTAATCTTTAGCTTTTTCGCTATTCTATTACTCTGATGTGTATTTATTTAATAAAATCTGTGGTATTAAATTATTTCTAATCTGTGGTACATTGCAATATCAATTTTTTTTTTAAATATGAATGAATGATTGACCATGATATTAAATATTTTTTTAATCAATAGCAAAACTTTATCCAAAATTAAGACTTAAGACACTTTTAATATGATATTCGAAGTTTATTGCGAGTTATTCTTTAAAACAAAACAAATAATGGAAAGATAACTCACGTCTATTAGTTACATCACTAGCGCCATTGATGTTATTATAACTTCTAAATCGTTATTAAAATATTCCCAAACGAAGTATTACCTCCATCTATCATCAATCAAATTCCTCCTTAGCGCGAATTATACATCTTAATAATTACCAGGACACTTACGTCTACCTTATTACTGCGTTTACAGTAACTACTTTCTTATAAATGTTTAAAAATATCGTTGGAATATTAATATTATTAAATATCATTTAATAATATAATACGTGGAATGTATTTGTCGTATAAATTATGCAATTTCTTATTGCAATAGTGTTTACACATCTAAAAATTCACTCATCTAAAGCAACGTAAGCTTAGCGTTTATTCTAATTCATTATTAATCATTACTATTCGATTCCAGATGTTTTAGTAAGCTTGGAACAATGATAAAATATTGCATTCCAAACAGCTGTCTCGCTGTTTAAGTTTTCCAACTGAATAGTCGTGGATTTCAATGGCCAGTTTCCTTACTTTGTGTCACCAATTGAAATCAAGATATGCGACAACTTATTGATTAATATTCGGGACTTAACTATATTTTAACTAACAATATACAAATAGAACAACCATGAGTAGGTACCTTAACAGAAATATCACAATCGAATGTACTTTACTTGTTATTTTGTTCATTGTTCCGAACTTCTAAATAGATACTGTATGGAATCTTCGTGTAGAGCTATCAATAGCATAATGATACCACCGGTGAGTATGCCGAGCACCGCAAAGAATAAGTTTAAACTTTTACCGTGATTGTTTTGGTTTATTTCAGGAACCAAGTCCGCAAGGGCTATATAAAAGAAGGTTCCCGCTGTAGCCGCGTATATCCACTGCGATGCCGACTCGTGGTCTTCCGCCAGCCAGATGCCTCCAGCCATTCCCATAAAACTCAACACCGAAGACAATAGGTTATAATAAAGAGCGCGTCTGATACTCATACCCGAGCGCAATAGAACTGCGAAATCTCCTAATTCGTGCGGTAATTCGTGGCAAAACACGGCAAGCGCCGTTGCGAAACCTGTTACTGGATCTCCGCTGAAGGCGGCGCCTATCGCGAGACCGTCAGTCAAGTTGTGCAGGCCATCGCCGACGATCACCATGAGAGCTGTAGACGTCATGGGCCTCTCTACCGGCGGTGGAGGTGACCCAGGCATCATAGCTCCGAGTTCGATCGGTTCCGTCTGTTTGCCAGAATCCACTTTGACTTCTTCGACAGCTTTCCCTTGCGGATCATCATGGGAATGCGCGTGCCCACCGTTAAGCGTTTGCATGATAGCTTCAACCGAATAAAAAAACAATATTGTCAAAAAGGTGACGCTGCATTTGAGTATGACTTCAGTTTCTTCTTGAGGTTCGGAGGAAGGCCCGTGCGACTTTAGCGCATGAGGCAGCAAGTGTAGCAAAGCATCGCCGCATAAAGTCCCCACAGCCACGGCGATGAGGAAGTGTAACACGTGACTGAATATAGCTGACTTTAACAAAGGTACTACTGCGACTCCGAAGAGTCCTGTTGCGCTGATCACTAAGATGCTTAAGCTTGCGTATATCCATGCTGAAACAGATAAAAATAGAACAATTAACACGTGATCACATTGATGGTCAACATTAAAGATAATCAATTTGAATATTCTTAACCAACATCTTCAAGTAACTTTACAAGGGATGAAGAATTATGACCGATTTTTTAGTAGGCGGCATAGTATTTAGCAATGGCTTATCGTCGAAACCTACTCGTATAGAAACAATTTAGGTAACAACCAATGTGTTGCTTCTTGCGATAACTTACTCAAATATCTTTCTTGTTTGGGCGGTGGCGCCTCAGTCTTGTAGCAGGAGCGTTGGTCGAGTTGGTACACCAGGGCGGGACACATTTCGAGGAAAGTCTTCGGGTTGATAGTAATGACTCCTGGCTCGTTTTCCATGCCGTAAACTTCGAGTATTTCCTTCGGCGACAGGCATGATTTCTTTAAAATTGGGTCCGCTGGAAAATAAAAATTTTTTTCCCGTTAAATTTTATTACATGAAAAGCCAAGATCATAGGCTGGCGAAGCCCATGTTTATTAAATGATATGTGCAATAAAAGTTTTGTTTAATAAAAATGGCGTATTTGCAAATGCTGCAGTCGTGTGGCCGCTATTTACAATTTACAAATACGTAGTGTATTGCTCATTCGGCGTGAGGTCGGGCCTCTAGGGTCGATGTATGGTTAATGGAGCGGCCGTCTCACCCACGGGGCAATAATAGGATAATCGGTTTACAACAGCACAGACCATCCGTCTGGGGTTTTGCTTGCAGTAACTACTTATTACGTAATATTACTACTGATAGTACGTACTAGTCGTAGTATTAAACATAATCCTACTAATATTATGATTGCGAAAGTTTAGATGGATGGAATGAAGTTGAACGGATCTCGATGAAATTTGGCATAGATGTAGAGGATAGTCTAGAAGAACACATAGGCAACTGACTTTTGTTTTTTTTTAAATTCCACGCGGATGGAGTCGCGGGTGGAAGCTAGTATCTGATGAATCTATATAGTTTACGCACATAATTAACACTTATCTTTAGCTAAGTTATTTTCTATTCTATTTTACGACTCTTTTTTATTAACCATAGATGGCGTTGATTGTGTAATTTACAAGTCTTGGTTCGATTCCATCATAAACCAATGCGTTGTCAAAGATAGTGAAAAACAGATGAATTCGACCAATCCACATACATCTACCGTAGTTGTGTAACTCCTTTTTTGGTGTTGGGGGATCATCAGCCAAAGATACCCTGCTTTCTGGGGGGGAAGAAAGAGTATGTAGGGTAAAAGAGGGTACTTTAAAGTAAACTTGAACTTCTCGATGGGGACGTATATGAGATGAATACAAACTGTTTCGAAAACTATGAGAGTTATCTAAGTTTTAAAAGTAATTATTGTTTAAGTAGGCGATGAATCAGGTACGTACGCTGTCAAATCTAAACATTTTTTCATGACTAACTGGAACCAAATTCACAACATTTTATTATCTTACTGTTAAAATATATATTAATTGAACCCGTTGTTTTCCAAAGGGCTAATAAAAACTTATCAGATATATTAAAATATCATAAAAGTTTGTTTATGAGTAAGTAAGACTCTAACTTTTGAAAAATAAATTGTCAATCTCTTGTCTTAAATATAACGTAACAATCTTATAACCTCAAAATTGTTTTTAGGTTAAGAATCTCTAAGAAATCCGCCCTTATTATCTAATATTAGAGATTTTCAATATATAACACCAATTAGTTAACCGTAAACAATTCTTGTTATTCCGTGGCACGTGTTATGGCGACGAGAAAGCAGTTAAAATGATACGAATGGCGCTTTCTATTGAGTTCTGAGACACCTGGTAGATTTACTTTCTATCCGATATTATTATACATTTAACATCTAACGAATAGAAATTTGACTTTAATCTTGTTTAGTTAAAGTAGATGGGAATATAACGGCTAAATAAATATAGAAATAATCGGAAAATAAAAGGTAGATTTGATTTGGTAATTGGAATCAAGATGGCATATATAAAACGGAATTTTCCTTATTTCTACTAAAAGACGTTATTTTTTTGTACTTTTCAGTCAGACACGGTCGATTCATGTAACACCAATAATCTTTATCTAGCGTATCTTGTTAAATAAACAGCAAAAACAGACCGTTACGGATGTTAAAATTCGAAGAAACTTCTCGATATTTTATAGAATGGCACGTACTAATATAAAGAAAAAAATAAGAACATCGAACGTCATTTGGATCAAAATTAAAATTTTAAAGTTTTCAGAACATTTAAGGTGAATTTCCACTGAACCAAAACAAACTGTCTCAGGTTTTTTTTTTAAACATAATCAACTGACAATCGATAAACAAATGACAGCCACAAATATTTAAAACTACTTAATTTACAAACATTCTCAGTTTGATTGTATTTTGCGGCAAAAACTGTGTAAAACTAATTTGCCTATTCCTTTGTGAATGGAATCAACAAATACTAGTATTTGTGCTGTGAACAGAACAGATAAATGTGAAACGTTTTTGCTCGACTGCCCGGAAACCAGCTGTCAAAACATAATTCCATTATTTGCATTGCAGTAGTTATTTGTACGTACCAAATTTGTACACCATAAATGTAAGAAATGTTATGGGTAAAAATGTATGAGTAACTAATTTAAATTTATTATTCACATTAAATTTAGTACTTGTCTAGAAAAATTATACAATGGTACGATGTCATCTACTACATGTACTAATACAATAAAGCGTAAACACAAACTCCTTCGTGGCGTAGGATAGGATGTTAGCAATCACAGCATTTTGAAAAACCCTTTCTTTAGTAAAAACCCCTACACTTACGACAAGCTTTAGGCTATATATTTTCATGCTATTAAACCTAAGGGGTAAATAAATTAGAAAAATCCTTTATGTGAGAAAGGGACCATAAACTACAAGCTGCCAACATTAAGGAAGCAAGGTTATTACGGCAATGGTAATTTTGACATTTACAATTGAGACTTTGACAAATGTAAACAATAAAATAAATTACAATTTCATATGGTAGAATCGCACGGGAACAGCTAGTTGATAATAAGACGAAAGATTATATGACGAATGAAAACGCAGGATTTAGTGTTTCAAAATAATGTCTAACATTGTATTGGCAGGTGCGCATTTATCAACAGATTCCTATTCTTTCGATTGTATAATAATAAGTATTTGAGATCTCTCTTGCTCATCGAAGCCGGTGTCTAAATTATATAAGCTTATCCATTGCTCACTTTGTGTTTTATATTTGACTTTCGTATTTCTATTTGACTGCAGGTGTCGCTGCCCTCGCGCCAACGGGGGCTATCGGGCATAAATATAGAATGAACATTGTATGCACGCGGAACGTGTCATTGTTTTTGCAAGAACAAGGCGCTATTGAGCCTTAAATCCACTTGGAATTAGTTTACAAAATTAATCTCACAATTTGTGAGACGTGCTTTTTTATCTGTGACAATGATTGCGTTAATTTTGAAAAAAGGAACGGAATAGTCCAATAGGATTAACGTGCTAATTAAATCATAATTTTATAAACGATTAACAGCGAAATTATGAGTTATTTCAATACATACAAAAATAAAAAAATATAGATATTTACTCTTTATAATATAGATGTCGAAAGCGTCAGGGTCATTTTCATATCTATCTAGCTGTCTTTATATTCAATTCTTATTATGACATTGACTACTAACCTGTGTATTATCACGTGCGAAACAATAAGTTGTACTCATCCCAGATGAATAACGCCCTATTTGTCGCTGTTATATGACGAACTATTAATACTGTTAAATAACTTCTCTCAGTTATGGTCAAGGTATTCTTACTGTGTTTTGTTTATAGCCCAGAGACCGTCAGTAGACTTGAGTTTCCAAAAAGAATAACCAGCAAATATACACAAACTTTACGGGATTCCGTAATCTTGCTTCGTCCATTATTGTGTTATTATATATTTTTGCATAATACGAGAACACTAACTATACGTCCCCACGGATGGGTTCGGAGCTTACTGTAAGTTTGGGGTGACTAGGCCATACCACCCTTGCCCAGTGAGGGTTGGTTGATTTCACATTTTTGTATTCCTCCGCCGTTATATGCAGGTATATATTTTTGCATAGAAGAAAACAAATTGACATTTTACCAATTTTCATATAGTGACTCACGATAAAATTAGTCTTGGAGTACGTATATAATTAAATCGCCGTTTGTAAAGAATTCATGCTTTCTCAATTTTTTCAATAGTTCGAAACCTTCTCTAAATAAGTGGTTAAGTTGCTCATAGACGAGATTTAAGTGCAATTATCGAGAGGAAACTATCTTTAGTCATGTCTAATTACTATTTACTTATGAGGCATAAAATTATAGAGAATTAGTGAAACTAATTGCTTTATCGGACCACCATAGTTCCTTCTCTATGGTTAGTGTGACTAAATACCATAAAGGCCAGCGGATATGCACTGCGGTGATCATTTCCAAGGACAATCAGAGCCCAATGACGTGACGTGTCTGTTTATATTGATTGCCAATTCCACAAAGTTTTATTGTTCAATTTCCGCATTTCACCTGACTAGTTGCACGTTTATTCAAGGACGTCTTTATTGCTTTTTACTTAAATTTAACACGAAGCACGTTTTTAATTACTTTATTCATTAAATGTGGATGTTAAGATCGCTCAATTAATAGGAGATACTGTGGGTTTTAGATACTAAAACGCGTGTATAAAATTATATGTCTATCTCTGTTTTTAATCAAGAGAATAAGTAGGATGACTACATGCGTGCCTGTGTCATCCTTATCTGCATATTTAGTTAAATAACTTATGTATACTTATGCCTAGACAATTAAAACATACTCATAAAAAGACTAGTTGTAGAGCCTAGACTTAAGTGTGGAGCAAGTAAATTATAAGAAACTAGGTTTTGCTTGCGACTCTGTCCGCGTGGAATTAAGAAAAAAACAAAAGTGAGTGACCTATGTGTACTTCCAGACTATCCTTTACATTAATATTAAATTTCATCGAAATCCGTTCACCGTTTAGGCGACAAACTCTAACAAACATTCATCCATGCATCTAAACTTTTGCATTTATGTATGTATATGTATATGTATATGTATGATGACTTACCGATGACGGGCGATCGTTTATGTCTATGTTGTGTGTCGTGCAGCTGTCGGAAGGTGCCATTTACACGATGTATGGCCAGGTCATGAGGTGACGTGAACACCCGCCCGCCCAAACCAAGACTGTCTAACAAGTGCTCGAAACCCTGGAAAAAAATTGCAAATGTTTTAAAGTTTGATAAAATGCGTATAAAGGCGAGACAAAGCCGCTGAATGTGTTGTTACATAAAAATTACGCCAACTACCCTTTTCAACTCAAATAACTGCAGAAAAAATCTTTCCAATCATTTCGTTACTTTAGTAAACCATAACCTTCATAATTTTTATTGCAATTTATTTATCGCAAATCATAAAATTTTTAATCATAGTCATCAATCATCACATCATAATAAGTTTGTAAACTAAGTTATTGCGTTTCTTTAATAGCTCAACGCTAAATCCGTAGAGCGATATTTTTGGAGACATAGATAACTAATGATTTTGTAACACAGATTGCAAATACTTTATCATTTTTAAAAATATTAGTTACACAAAATATTAAAGCCGTGTGTGCGATTCAAAAACGATTGTTTACTAAAAGTAACTTTGATAATCGAAATTATTTAAAACTACGTCCGTGTTTTCTTTTCCCAATGTTATGTTGATCTATTTACCTTTGATAAGAAAATGTTGCTGGATTATTGCGATTTGAAAATTATCGAAAATTGTTATCTGGAAAAAATTCGGCGCAACAATGTTGCATGCATCACGAGATCACGATAAAAATAACAAGTATGGATTTTCGTTGTCTGTATATCCCAAAATATATGTGATAAAAGAAGGGTACAACACTTTTCATGTTTCATCAGTACCTATTGTAGAATTGTAGATGCCTTGATCGAGACCCTAGAGCATCCTCCTTTTTAGGTCTTTGGGGGATGGTTTCTTTACACACTTATGTCTACTAGTTTTAGAGCCTTTCCTTATTAGGCAGCAATGTATATTATCTATACTATACTATTATAATAAAGCGTAAACGGAGACTTCTTTGTTGCCTAAAATGTCAGCAATTACATCATGTTTTTGAATATTTTTTTAATAAAAACCCTACACTTACGTCACAATTTAGGTTATATATTTTCACACCATTAAATTTAGGGGGTAAATAATTTGGTTAAAAACCCTAATGTGGGAAAGAGACCATAGGTTGCTGCTAACATTTTTTTTTTATAATTTCATGCGGATAAAACCGCACGGGAACAGCTAATCTTACTAATATTATATCTTACTAATCATACTTCATACTAATATTATAAATGTAAACGTTTAGATGGATGGATGGATGTTTGTTATAGTTTGTAGTCTAAACGGCTTAACGGAGCTGGATGAAATTGGCATAGATCTAGAGCATAGTCTGGAAGAACACATAGGCTACTCACTTTTGTTTTTTTTTAATTCCACGAGGACGGAGTCGCGGGCGAAGGCTAGTTTTAATATAAGTTTACACGGTGTACACTGCAAATACAGTTTAAAGACCTTTTATGGTAATTACTTACCGGTTTATCGATTAAAGATCTTCGGTTAAGTTTTATTTGTTGTTTTAAATAAAATTTTATTTACATGTCTGAAACTTCTTTGTAACATGCGTGTCGACATTTGGTCATAACATTGTTGAATACACGAAACCAGTGATTTTACTGGCTTTGTATTTGACAAAAGCTGAGATGAATACAGATCAGTTTCATATTTCAAACTGCACATAATTTTATGCAGTGTTGCAAACATACATATTGTTTTCTTTACAATATTTGCTCCAATTGTTTAAGCAATTTACACATCCATGGTTTTTAACTTAAAATATCTTAAATAATGTTATGGACTTTCTTGAGTTTTAGTCACATATGTTTTAATATGTGGTTGATTTTATTTAAGGCTGTAGAAAACATTTTTTTTAAAAGTCTACACCGCCATACTTTTATAACTATTCCCCAAATTATTTAGTGTCAATGAGATCTAGTATAAATACCGGAAGCGATAAATATGTTGGTAATGATAAGAATTAATCAAATAGTATAGAAGTTACACTTATCTTTTTTTGAAATCATATTGCGTAACTCATATTTACAAACGAAATACAATTTTATATCAGGAGTATTCAGAAAGCGTATATGTTGAGTAAAATCTGTCATACTTTAAAACAATTTATTTAATGGATACTATCGTTTTAAACTCAGAGCAACAATTCTCGTCAGGACTCAGGATCGCGCGCGAATATCAATCCTAATGACATTGACAGCTGTCAGTTAGAGATGTGACGTTTACGCCAATAATCTAGTGTTGGGCCAATTCTATAGCGCGGTACTAATTTTCTTAACAATACTTATCACACATACACTTCCAAGTTATTGATAATTTCCCTCACTAACACGATCACGTCAAACGTTTCTTGATAAGTCATTCATGAGCATCAGACATTTCTCTTTCGTCAACAGTTTGTGTACATTCAAGACGTAAACGTGACAATGTTTACAAACTGCTTCAACACTTTGTTGTATTGTATGTTTTTTGTTGTGTACAATTGATATTTCAGTTGTAGCCCTGAAATACTTTATACGATGTCTATTATCAGCTACGATATCAGTGAAAAGCGAGTCCTACATTTAATTCTTTATTATAATAGCATTAAATTACTTTAAAATATTCGATGGAGATGACGTACGAAATTCCGGATAAATTCTGCAGTATAATAAGATTCAATCTTTATAAACGCTCATGTTTAGCCGCGATCGCATATCTTGGTTGGCAAACCGCGGAACGATTTAAACGCAGTTGCCCCGCCTCCGCACCGATTTACGTCTCTCCAATGCTTAATTGCGATGTACGAAGCGAGCGGCCGTAAAGTCTGGATAGTACTGTAATATGGAATTCTCCCGGGCGGTAACGATCACTAATAGAATGGTCGCTAATATTAACGAAAATGAGTTTCGTCTCGTTATAGCGGCGCGGCTTCTGGCAACGGCAACGGCGTTGTTAAAATATGTGTAATGTGTATTTTTAAATTCACGAGTGTAGGTGGAAGAGATACGTCAGAGTCTACATTTTATACAATCTTGTAATTTTTCTGAGAGTGTTTAAATCAATGATAGTGCGAGATGTCGTTGTAGACCAGTGGTTATAGCAGCTCTCCGTTGCAGTCTTGGATTGAAATCCCAGATAATTCGAACATATAGTCGTGACGTCATCTATTGATTAATACCGAAATTCATATCCGAGGAACAATCGAGCTGTTTCCAGAGTGATCGATCGCAACGAGTAGTGAAAATGACGTTCGCGAAAAGATGTCTGGAATATTTGAAACGGCATTGAGAATGTTCCATTATGAAATTTATGTAATTCGGGCTATCGAGAAAATTCTGGAATAAATTGACGAATGAATAACGAAAAGAAGATCGAGATTCGGAGTATATAAGGGGAGTCAGACCTGACTTACGATGGAAAGTGAACTGTGAAGAAGCTGAAGTGAAAATGCAAGTGTTACAGTGTCAGTAATGTGTCGTAAAGTGCTCAGTGTTAGTGAATCTGTGTTTGTATGCATCGTGAAGTGGGAACGGACAACTGTGTGAGTGTGTCCCTATTATTGTAAGTCGCGAATAAATTACCGAAGAATTAGCAGTGTTTTACTCTATCCTCCAAGCTCGTAACAATATATACTATCCTGTTCTTTATCTTATTGCATGGTTGGGCTGCCGACAACGAAGAAGTAAAATGCAATAACTAATTAGTAAAGAGGCGAAAACATTTTTACATTGGATTTTATTATTCCGCTTTGTGGGCATTACGAGACCTAATCCATGACTGCGAAGTACAGAACAATGCCCATTATCTAGGCTTGATTTTAGCGTTTTTTTTTCATTCAAGTCAAAAGAAAATTTTAAAAATAAATAACAACGTAAGCATGCACGCACCTGTTACGTATATAAACAGTACCAGTGCTCGTAAGAAATAAATTTACTGCCAACAAGTATAATTTACAAATTGCCAATCAGAATATAATTAACAAAACGCATTATCAAACCAACTTACTCGTATGTTTACGTTTTAATTTAGTATACTGGTAAAAGTTATTCAGGTAATTATTGTTAATTTTAAATACAGTTTTGTTTATTATTTTTCTAAATAACTACCGTAATTAGTAATAAGTAACACGAATAGTTTAATAGAAGTAACTAATATAATAAAGTAAACATTATAATTAGTAGTCAAAACAACATCAAAACAATTGCTTCTTATAGGATTAAGATAAAGACGATATTAAAAAAAAAAACTCGAAAATGTCAAACTAAATAAGACTGTTGATAAGAGGAAAGAAACGGTTATACATTCCCCTTTTGTATTTGAACGAGAACGTTAATTAATTTGTAAATAAAGGTATGAACCATATGTACCAAAATGTTTTGAAAAAGGAAATTTTGAATTGCGGTTTTTATTATTTTCTTAAAAAAGAGTTAAACGCGTTAGAAGTAATTGACTACTATTGACTTATATGCAATAAATATAAAATGATTACAGACTAGCTTTCGTCTAGCTGCTTTTGTTTTTTTTTAAATTCTGTCTGGAATTAAAAAAAAGGCAATCACCCTAACTGCTCTTCCAGACTATCTTCTACATCTTTGTCAAATTTTATTAAAATCCGTTCAGCAGTTTAGGCTACAAACTCTAACATCCATCCATCCATCTAAAGTTTCGCATTTATAATATTAATAAGATTACACATAAATACAGTTTTTAAGAAAAGAAATAAATTAGGAAGATAGTTGATACTAAATAAAAGTAACGTCCGATGATAACATTTTATTGTTGTCAATAAAAACCTAGTCCTAGTGCGTCAGTTGCATAGCACATCAGTTGTGCGATTTTCGATTGTTTCGCAGCCCATTCAACTGTTTAGTTGCACAACTAAAATCGAGTAGCGTGCACCTCCATATAAACTTATAGGAATCAAAGCGCGACTAAACAATTGTGCGATAGTTTAATCAAGGTGTGCGCGCGTTTTTATTAATCGACTCATGTAAAAACTATTCTAATTTAGCCGTAACAATAATAATTATACGGGGAGTAAACTAAAATGTAAACATTAGTAATCATCGATTGTTTCGATTCAATTGACACCACGCAGTTCTGCCTCGCGACACACTGTTGTCGTATTTTATTGAAATAAACACGAAACAAACCACGTTCAATCATGTGCTAAAATCACTTAAACGAGAGAAAATATTACGTACGCAAATTCTTCGCTTGGATCCCTTAACTACATTTGAATTATTAAACGGTTAAACCGCATCTCTATTTTTGATGTTAAGGTTAGGTGAAACTAACCTGAGTTGAAGGTGCTGCCATTGGCAGCAGACGCAGGTGGGGTCGCGGACGATAACTAAGCGTGCCCGTAGCTCCTCTAATGCGTTGGAGGAACCGAGGGGTTTAGTGGGTATGCCTCACAAGACGAGATTCCCACATAACTGCCGAGCCCCGAGGGTACGGCAGTATACATAAAGCAATCCCCTCAGGAAAAAAGTATATCTATTTATATAAAGGGACACTGCAATTTTTTTTTATAGACAAATGCAAGTAACAGATAGTTAGTTCTATAAACAAAGTTCATCACTAACGCTACACGCTGTTCTTATAAATTCGCAATGTCCGCTGTCGAGAATCAAATTTGCGACTTCCTTTTCCGCAATCTACGCGCAGACGACCGTATACAATTTTAAATTTAACTCGACCGATATACATGTCGAATTGCTTTGTATTGTTTTAAAATATTTGACACGGCTGCCCGGTTCGTAATGCGGCATTCTACGCGGTGTCCTAACACGCTATCGTGAATGCATTTTTTAAAAACAAATCAAGGATTGAATGAAACGGACAATGGTCACTCGGCCGACTTGTGAAAATGTAATCAAATTAACACACACCGTTTTAACAGTTTCTATAACTTAGCCCTAAATTTCATATCGACAGCTTTAACCAAATAAAGATAAGAAAATATGTTTTTTGATGCCGATAAGTGTTCGATTAAATTACACTTTGCTAAGAGACGATTAAGTTCGTTGAACTTCCGTTCACTAAACGGGAAAAGGTGCTACAGAAAAATGGTTTCAATTTTTCGTTACGCCTGAAATGGCGCGAAAAACAGAAAACTACGTAACTTTATTTCTTTAAATTTTATTGTTTATTTTTTTACAATAACGAAAGCATGTTTTTACTTAGTTAAATATTTATTGAAAAATCTAAATATGAACTATAAATAAAAGTGAAGCTTACCTCGAATGTGATGACACCTTTATATCCATATTTATCGAAGATCTTCTCAATGAAATATTGCTCGGCGGGTAGCGTGTTGTTGACTTCTGGTAGAGGCGCTATCGCCTTCAGGTCCGGCGCCGCGAGAGCCAGCGAGGTCAGCACCAGCAAAGCGCTCGCTGTCAGCATGATGGCGACTTGCAAGTGGCAACTGGCAGTGGCGAGTGAGCTAGTCGAGAATCTAGCTAGAGCAGGAGCGCACCGCCCACTATCGGCCGAACGTCGAGATATCACGCCGCGTTGTTTACGCGCACCGTGTTTGTTTGTTTGTTCCCTCACACCATTATCACCATTCGATCGCGAAATACTGCGCCCGCGCCGACGTCCTCATCGATTGAAGCTCGGCGTGCGTCTGAGACTTTCACCGGCCGCCGGCTGATGTTTCCGAGGCCGGATCGAACACCGTTATTGATAAAAAGGTGGCATTTACGCGCTGACTGGATGTCTGGCGACTGGAAAATTAAATCTATTATGCGAAAGTGTCTATTTTTTTCCAAGGACTAATCTGAGGGCGTTACGTTCTCTATTATTCATTCAGGTTTCCTCATTAAAAAAGATTCTCTTTTTTAGATTTCGATGACATTGCTCTGTGTTGTTTCAAGCAATTGTCATTTGTGATCATTTCGATGGTTCACAGGGTTACGTGGTAAACCGATAAGTATAAAGCTGCGTTATTGATTCATGATAATAAACATATTATTACTAATGTAAAGAGTCAATGACAACGCGGGCTTACGATACGTCTATCATACACTGAGGTCCTGAAATACAAAGTTATAAAGATAGGATCTCGCAAAACATTTTAGCAGCAGAGCTGAAAACAATTTACTCTCTTGAGATGAGGAATAATGATGTGTTGCATAGAATTAGTTACATTAAAGTCGCTGATAGTAATAAGCTAAAGAAAATACCTTTGCATATCATATGGTGTCTCCGAAGCGGCTGTACGATGATGCCAGCTTGTTTATTAGCCTAAGAGTAGCATTATGGGATTGAATTGTCTTTCCAAAAACAAAAAGCCCCCCTTGTGCTACCATAGAATTTAAAAAAAGTCATATGGTGTCTATAAATTCATTAGTGAACAGCGATGACTCCCTAGTCATCGTCTAGTTAAAATACATCATCCTGTTTGAAGAAAAACTATAGTATCGAGGATGTAGTGTTTTGACAATAAGATAATCAACGCGTGGGATAAGCAATGCGCGTACAATGCGTTGTGCTATTCGTTTTTTGTTTCATACCAAAGTACTCGCCAGTCCCGGCACGTACAGCACACATATGCAATTATAATACACAGACATACCGGTATACTTAGTCGCATAATTACACGAGCAAATTAACTAGTAGATTTATAGAGTCGAAGTAATTTATTTCGAGATACTAAGATTCTTACAACCCCTATATAGTCTCAAAAACTACTAGTTAGTTTTCTTCAGCATTCTCTTTAAAACTAATAAACTAGCGAAGCCAGTACTTTTTAGGACTCATTTACATTCTAAACTTTAGCTTCCTTATTAATTTCTTTATTACAGACTGTGTAGATAGAGTTCAAGGTTTGTTATTTATTAATATATATTCTACCAACATAAAGTTTACCAATGTTTTCGATTCAAAATATAAACTAGTGAATGAAAATCCATTGAGATGCTACCAACTCTTCCGTCAATCGGAAAAATAAAAATAGGTAACCACGAATAATAAAATTGCGATAAGACATTTAGAGCCTATCCCACAACTGGCTGATAGAGGTTTAGATAGCTCAAAATGACGTAACTGTCAGGTAGAGTACCAAAATCCGATTTTTCCATCGCATATTTTATAGGTTTTTCTCAGACAATTTACAAGATTGTGTGACAGGCTCTTAAAAACGTTAATACAGAGTGAGTCTAGGCTTTCAGGTAACCTAATTTTCGCACATGAATCTTTTCAATATTTTATAATTCTTAACTAGGTATTGCTGTAGTTGCTGTAAACCTTGGCCTCTGAGTGTAGTAAAAAATAAGTGTTCGTTTGTAATTTCATTTTAGACGTGTGTAAAAGTGTTAATCGTAATTTAATTGCCGATTACGCGCTTGGCAACTGAACGAAAGACCGTGATATAATCTGTATTTGTAAAAATAATAATATAAAGAAATATCAGTTATGAATCAAACTGGAACAAACATAACAAATGTAAATTTGAAACATTTTTCACAAAAGTTTTTTTTTGTTATGGCTTTAATCATAGAAATGTTTACCACATTAAAAAATTAAGTGCGTATCCTTAAAAATAAGGCTGATGTTTCCCTAGTATCTACGTTCTGGTTTCTACGTAACAAACAGAGCACCTACCTTGTTGAGTGAAACCGATAACTGAGACACAAGTATCGTCAACATAGATAAAATATCGTTTAACGATCAAAAAATTGTTTTAAAAATAGCATAAAATAACTACAATAGACGTCCTTATTACTAAATTTGATCTTTATCAAACGACCTTTGCAATAAAAATGCAACAAGGACGCAAAATATCTGAATAAAAAAACGAAACAACAACGAGAACGAAATAAAACATTTTGATGAAACGCAACAAATTCAATAAAGGTTCAATAAAGAGACAAGAATTTGTTTTACAATTAAATGGTAGATGGCAGTGATGATCTTAATTTGCTCTTACGTATCTCCATCAGCCGTTATATCTAAATAAATTCTCTTTTTAAAACTCTTCATTTTCTTACTCTACATTTCTATCATATGTATTGACTACTAAACTACAATATAACTACCTAGTTATTTAAAAATCTGTTTAGATTATTATTATCGATTTGATTACAATTATTTGCGCTCGAAGGATAAGTAGATACGACCTTATGTAAATAAAACTGAATACGTATTTACAAAAACTCAACTCTTTAAGGGCATTTTAATCGATTACGGGATATTCCATTTGTAACAAATAGGTAATAATTTCTGTAGAATAATAAGGAAAATACATCAAATAATTATTTTTTTTAACACAATTTAAACCAATTCATGTCCAGACTTCCTCACAGGTGTTTAATGGTTTCCATAAAAGATATTCTGTCGTAAAATCCGTTAATTTAACCATAATGTGAATTACATAACTTCCCATGTCTACAGCATATTTTGTAATAATTTTCAAACATTACATTTTCTCCCACAATAATTTTTTTCACATCGACGGCATGCAATCGGATATTCTGTAAGTATAATAAATAAGACATTTTATTCAGCTGACAATTACACTAGTACGATTTGTGGGCTTGTGGAAATAAACGTTTTCTGTTGTTATTATGAGCTAGAAGTTTCGCACAAGTCTACGTCCTCGCGGAATAAAGAAAACTTTGATTAGTAGTCAGATTATATTCTACATCTATGCCGAATATCAGCGAGATATTCTCACAAAGATTACTATTTTTATAATATCAGTAATATAACAAGAGATAAGTTTCCACTATAAATAAAACTTGTATAAATTGTAACATTGACATGCCTCTCTCTGTTTTTTAATGAAATAGAGGTAAAAATATGTTTTGATATAAATTATTTTAGAATATTACGGTTATCTATGGCTCCCTCAATTTATATCCGGTATGGCGATAGGCTTATCAATAGTACGTTACAGATCTAGTAAAAAATAAAATCTTTTTGATCAAGTGCAGATAGAGAAACTAAATATCTGCGGTTCATCTTGCATCAGTTAATTTTAAAATCAGCAACCAGACAAGCTAAACTTAAAGCCTGTAAACATTTCCGTTGTTTTTACCATCGGATGGTCTACAGTTGTTTTAAAAATGTTGTATAATTCTATGAGTAGTTACAACGTTTATTTTATTAAACCATTTTATCGATAAAATATCTGTAATCACGATATAATCTATATTTTATAGATATTTAAGTATATTTAGCCATGACTTAGATAATTTAGTACAATGTCAATGTTTTGTTTTAAAACTTTTTTATAATATATCGGATTACAAAATGGTTCCGTAAGATCAGAAAGTATGTTTTAACTTTTTTTAATATTTTTTTCTTAGCAACTAATATTGTAGTAACCTAGTGAATGAATTCAAAAGAAACAGCAGAAAATACGCCTTAAAATGCGCATGATTTTAATGGTCACTAAAAAATAATTAGCGATAGAAAACTGGTTATTAACGTAGGTTGCCTTATAACGGAAGGTTTTTACAAAAAGAAATCTAGAACATTCTGCCAGACTATTATTAAAAAAAGTCTCTTGTCTATAGCATCGACTTTTCTTGTATAAGGACTATGCAATAATTTTCAGCATCATGTAGAATCTCCGGCTAGTAGTTTTCTATTTTTTACTTTCAGATTCTTATAGAAAAATAGACGTTTGTGCATAAAAATTTAAATGACGCGTGAAAATCTCGTGATCTTTGCGACCCACCTCAACTGACGTATCTGTCCTCGTAACCAATCATTCATCTTCTAAGTGAGAAGACCCTATTATCTCATTGATGAACGAAACCTTGTACTCGAAACTGACGAGGTCGAATTGAACAAAATTTAGAATCTCCAGCTAGTTTCTGACCTCAACAAGTTACCTTTAAATAGAAAATCGTTTCCAAAGCTCAGCCTCGTGTGACATTTATACTAGATTTTTTAGATATTGGAGTGGGTTGAACTATTTCTTAGTGTATTTCCCATCTATCGAAGTTTTGCTTGAAGATAATGTAATTAATTATTATAAGTCGAAGGGGGCTTTTCTTCTACGATTCAAGCCAGGTTTTCTTGAAGCGGAAATTGTAGTTTAAGGTTTTTAAGAACTTACCCAAAAACTCCTAAAGACATATGATAAGTATGTTTTAATTCAATGTACAAAGAAATACGTAACAAGGTCATTTATAGATTTATTTGAAAACAGTCATGGCTATTTAAATATTGTATGTGCGGTCTAGAGTTACTAATGCATAAAACTTGTTGGGATTTTATAAACATAGCGAAAGAAATATGACTTGTGACTCTCAAAAGTATTTCAATTAAATAATTATACATTATATGATATGCTGTATGTGATGGGAGTGGCTATTTTGCTACCAGATTGCCACTGTTTGTTGTTACGTAAATGTTACGAGAAACTGTCTGCCGCGGCATCACTCGGAGAGCTAAATCTTTTTACTTATTCTTCAACAAGCGTGTTTAATACTGCCTTAACTGACTTGTCGACAAGCTTGTCTCTATAGAACCCTTATAGACTTCTAAAATATTAAATTCTACACATCATTTGTATTTCTGTTTCATCACAAAGTAGAGTTGGACAAACAGACGCAATGATCGGTCTTTTATAATGTGTGATACATATAATTGTTGAGTTTGTTCCACAGTACAAGCTTGTTTGCTCTGCAATCAGTTTACTCGATCAGTTGGCAGAGACGGTACATTATTTACTGATTACAACTAAACACAAATATTCCCAGCCGCCCTCAACGTCCACTGATAACTAAAGTCAATACGTAACTACGTAAATATGTTTTTACATTAAATACATATTGATCGTTGTTTTTTATATGTAAAACGGAATTTTTAATGGAAAACGTCCACATGGTGTAAATACCTGAAACCCCCTCCTGTAAACACAATTTTTACGTTTACATCCAGTAACAAAGTTAGGATTTTTAACAGAATAGATTTTAATTTTTAGATTTTCAGTTCTCTTATACAGAGATATCTCAGGAGATTGGGTTCTTTTTATGTGAGAATAAAAAGTTGTAACAACTTACCGTACATACCAAACTCTAATCAACCATACTATTTATAGTTACTTTGTTTCTCTATCAAAAGTCGTTACTAGAATTGTCTATTTAATCTATTTCTTTCAATCTTAAACTTCCTTAATCTTCTACTGTTTAAAATTTGTATTTAAAACCTAAATTATTTAAGAAAAAACCATTTATAAGACTTCCGTTACAATGGATGAACTGTTTGTTCATGATTTCCTTAGAAAATGAATTATAAAAAAAATGCATCGTGCCTGGCACGTAATACTTTGAGTACGTGACGATTGTGCCAGCTTCGATCTCGATACGCTTCAGTGATTCAAATATACTTGAAATTATATTGAAATTATATAACAACCTAGAAACAAGTTCTGTCCAGAGACGAGACCTAGCATTGGAGCATCAAACAAATTCATAAGACAACATTTTCTAACCAAATATATACGTCTTTAGTCTCTATGTTTTGTTCCAAGAATCGATATTGATTTTAGATTTTGTTAAATCCTTATTAAATTCTGCTTCAAATGTATGAGATAAGAGTTTTCTTTCCTTTCCACGTGTCTTCGCAGCTTCGTATGTAAGAAGTCGCTAACAAGTCATGATGTAAATTAAAAAAAATAGCTAATTTACTTCCTTGTGAAATTGCTAATGTTGGGTTACAGGACTTTGCTATGAAAATATCTAAAGGTCCACACTGAAATATTATCTTCTTTCTAAATTGTTTCCTTTTTATATTGCAATAATTTGGACACATTGAAAATTTGACATAAGGCTTAATGAGAAACTTTGCTCAAAAGTTCGTGTGATTATAGGATTATAAAGTAAGTTTGTAAAAAGCGCCATCTAGTTAAATATTTACGAAACTCATCTTGTGCAGATAAGAAACGTCTCTATCTGCAGGGAGATCTTACTCATCAGAAAACTTAATAATTAAAATATTAAATAAAACAAATTAAATTATTAGGAATGTTCAGATACGAAATTTATTACAATTTCCATAATCTAAGTCAATAATAAACTTAACCTAAAAATGAATAGGAATCAATATCGACCACTAACATTATGCAAGGCAGATCAAAAATATCACTCTAAAACAGAGCGCAAATAACACTTCAGATCACTATCACGATCATAACTCCTTAGAATTTTCTGGAAGGCAGAGGAACGCCTTCGAACATGTTAGATTAAAAGAATCACAAGCCGACTGCAACCACGTCAGTTTATCTTTTCGAACCACAAACACGTAGAAGAAAGGTACTCCGAGAGCGATGAACGCGACACCAATTCCGACTTCCATTGGGTTTTTAAAGCATGAGAAGACGACGAGGAAGGTGCAGACGACAAGGAAGATCATGGGGAAGAGTAGACTGACTCGAATGGGTCGGTGCAGCTTCGGATGCGTGTACCGCATCCAGAGCAGGCCAGCAACAGAGCACAGGATGAAGATGGCCTCCACCGCGGTCACGTAGATCATCAGCGACTCCACGTCGTTGTACATTAGAAGCACTAATGTAACCAAACACTGCAATAAGACATACAAAATTATATACAGATATATTATATAGATTAATTAGAATACATTTACAAAATTTAAGTCGTATTAGGTACAGTCGGGGAATCTAGCGGTGTTTCTTCTTAGAAGCTATAAACTTTTAAACACTATGAAACGAGACAAGTAACAAAAACCAATACAACTCAGATTATAAATGTATCTGTACAGAAAAAGTCGTCTAGTGCTACATGGCTACTTTCTTTTATTATTATACCTTCGTTTCAACTCAATGCTATCTAATTAGTTCTTCGTAGGAAGAAGCGGAATTCGTCTCGTTGCAATGAACAAGGGTTTTTTTCCTGAAGTGGAACACCGAGAGTTTCCGCGACTGTGCATATAAGGATTTTTAGTTCTTAAAATCTACAATCACTTAGTTTATCATTGAAACAATTTCAATTTCGCGTACAACTATCCTTACCTCGCTATTGTCGCTCATCAATCTAGGACATGTTGTGACCTTATAGCGACGACTTTGATATTTAAATAAAATTACAATATTTATCAAAATATATACAAAATCAGTGATATTTTAAAGCTTATTAGTTTAATTAAATTGCAAATAACAAAAGTTGCCGTGACATTAACGTTAAACATTTGCTCTGAATCAACTAAGTTTGTTGTTTCAAGTACAAATGAACGGTAACACAAAAATTTACATTAACTCACCATAAATATTAACGACGGCACTGGGGTCAGCCTCCTAACATCTATAAGGGATATAACTAATGGTAGATGACCATTCCGAGCACCAACGAAGAATAGTCGCGAGGAGGCGTAGATAGCTCCGTTTAGAGAACCGAAAGTGCAGAGAGCGACGAACAGTGGCATTATCCAGGATACCACGCCGAGGATTTTCTCGCTAAATGTGACCGCCACTGCTTCGGACGCGTGTATCTCTGCGTTGGTGAGCACAGCGAAGTACGCAACGTTGGTGAGCGCGTAAACAATTGTCACCACTGGCATTGATATACATATCGCTCGTGGTAAATTTCTGAAAAAATATTACTTATATAAATCTATATTAATGTAATAAAGAGGAAAGTTTTGTATTTTTGTATATATTGAAATAATTCAAAAATTACTGGGTCGATTTTAAAAATTCTTTCACCGTTAAAAAGGTAATTTATCTGTGAGTAACATAGGCTATATAATTAAATTTCACGAGGGCGAAGTCGTAAGCAATAGTTAGTATATATATAAAGAAGAAAGATTTGTATTTTGGTACGTAATGAAATAACTGAAAAAGTTGGCCGATTTTAGAAATTATTTCACCATTATAAAGCTATTGTATCGGAGAGTAGATAACATAGACTATTTTTTTTTTAACTCCAAGAGGACGAAGTCGCGAGCGACAGCTAATGCTAATTGAATCACTAGATATATAATGTAGTAAATCTCTAGGTAAATTGTGAAAAAACCTTAATCGACTATAATCGTAAGGGCCCGTCCCACTGGCTTATAGCTTAAAAATGAAGTTACTGTCAGATAAGGGAACAAAATACATTTCCATCACATTTACTATTTGGTGGGACAGGCCTTTAAAGTCCACAGTTATAGTGATTAAACTGTCAATTATGGCCAGTATCCCAGTTACTTTTAATCATTCGTATGTTTATAGTTCGATAACTTCATGAAATGCGTTTCCGAACTACGTAACTTGAGTTTTACTTCGTTGAAATTTAACAACCTAACACTAATAACTCACTAATCATATTAATATTATAAATGCGAAAATTTATATGAATGGATAGATTTTTGTAAGTTTTTAAAGCCTAAACGTAACGTATTTTAATGAAATTTGGTATAGATGTAGAGGATAGTCTAAAAGAACTCGTAGGCTACTCACTTTTTATGCCATGCGGACAGAGTCGCGAGCGAAAGCTAGTGGTAATGTAAATGGAAACTTCAGAAACCTAGCATTAGTAATATAACTTACTTGTAAGGTTCCTTGAGTTCTTCAGTGACGAAATTTAAATAATTCCAGCCGGAATATGAGAAAAGACCAGAGTAGAACGCGATAGCAATGTCCCCTGGTGCAGTTTTCGTGCCTTCCATCATGTTTTCGAGGTTTTCAGTATGGCCAGAGAATAAATACCAGAGACTGGCGAAGAATGTGACGAGTAGTGCGAGGATCTTTGCAGCTGTAAATGAGTCTTGTACCCTGGTCACCCATTTCACGTTGTAACAGTTGATTGCTGTTAGGAAACCTGTAAATGGTAAGATATGCTGTTAGAAATAAAAAAAAAATAGACATTAAATTTAATAGTATATTATAGAGATTGATAAAAAACAATTTGAATTTTATATAATTTAAATCTTTGGAGTTAGTTTAGATTTTTCTTTTCGTTCCAAAACATAAAATGTCTCGTAATTATTGATTTTTTTTTAAATTAGCAAAAGTTTGTCTAATAAGAAAACAAAACTAATGCGCATGATACAAAATCCTTTTAAAGAAGCATGTCTTGTAAAAGCCATGTTTGAAGCTCACATCAAAATTCAATTCGAGACGGCACAAAAAGACTATATATAATATTTGGAACTTAATCTCGCATGCAGCGTATAGTCGGTTTATTTTTAAATTGTATGAAGAAGAGATTACGAATAAAAGATATTTCTAATACGTATAATTTATGACCAACTAGCTTTCGGCCGCGACTCCGTCCGCGTGGAATTAAAAAATAACAGAAGTGACTAGTATGTGTTCTTCCAGACTATACTCTACATCTCTGCCGAATTTCATGGAGATCTGTTCAGCCGTTAAGGCTATAAAGTCTAACAAACATCCAACCATCCAAATTTTTGCATTTAAACATTAGTAAGAATATATTATCGCTATAAAGCGTTTACATGCTGCTGTTTCTAGTAGTGAGATTTTGTTTTTGGACTGAATTGATACGAACCGTAAATGTTAATTTTCATCTCAAGAAAATAGCTATGGTGTAATTTATTTTTATAAAATGTAAAACACATAGTAGAGTTAAATATATTTAGTGAGCGTTGTAGAGTACCAACCCTCTTTTAGACATCTGTTCAACTTCACCCTAAATAAACTGAAGGTCAACGAGTCTATAGCATTTTAGTTTAAAGAGGACACAATAGCTTGAAGCCCTAGCGAATTGCTCGGGACTCAATAACGCTCCCTATTCAAACTAACAAGGCGAAGAATTGTTAGGATTCAATTTTAAACTCGAGAATAATTTCCGGTCTGACATCTTCACATCGGGACCTCTTGTAATATTCTAAACGAGAAGACACGTCTTAAGTACTACAAAACATTTTTTACAGAATAAATTTAGATCTAAAACCTTCATTCAGTATTTTACTCGTATACACCCATATCGGACAGAATACCTACTACGAGTATAAAATATTTTTGACGTCTGTCTTCTATATATTTATAGAATATAATTACAATAGGAGTGAGTTAAGTAATTTTATACAAAAATATAATATTTTGAAGTTATTATTAAATGACTTTAAGTGCAGTAAATCCGTAGTAAAAATATTATAACGACAAGGTTTTATTTGTCAAAAGATATTCCAATACTGTCGTGACACTGAACGTATAAATCGAGGGCAGGCTATCTGATCCAATCTTAAGTGCCCTTACGCCGTAGAATGGGATAATTCCTTGTAAGAGTGTAACAGTTAACAGCTCACAGCACGGTGCGGGAGGAAGCCCTCATTATCCTGTCAGCGACAATCGACCGGGCCGCTTCGTGTCGTGCTAAGACAATCCACGGTTATATCTCGTCTTGAATGGTACAAACTCCTATCAGTAACTGATAATCCTATTTACATGCTGTATGGTAAAAGATTGACCTCAGGAACCACATTTTTCAAATATCTATACCAAATCACGCTGCAAGCAAATCATACTAATATTATAAATCAGAAAGTTTAGATAGATGGATGGATGTTAGAGTTTTGTAGCCTTAATTGCTGAACGGATCACGATGAAATTTGGCATAGATGTAGAGGATAGTCTAGAAGTATACATAGGCTACAAAGTTTTTTTTTACTTCTACACGGACGGAGTCGCGAACGCAAGCTATTATTTAATATAGTATGTATGTTATGTGACTACTTATCCATAATCCGTTATCCAAAGCTAAGTTATAAAATAATGTTTAAACATTTTAACATAGAGGTATTTTTCTTAGGTGCATTTTTCTTAGTCTTACTGAAACTATTTACTAATAGGAATAGTGTCGTTTTGTAACCTCAATGTTTGATCTAAAACAATGTTACGATAACGATTAAAAATGTTTATTTCAACCAGTATACTCGCAAAAGTTTAAATTAGGCTTTACGATTGTGACAAGGCTATATTTTTATCAAAACAAAAAACTTTGTTGATATAAATCTTATAGAACTGATAAGATTTCCATTTCCAGTTAATGAAAATCTTGAGCAAACAGTTCTGGTATCTCAGCTATTTTCCCGCCCAAATGTGTCTACGATATTTATTTATAGATAAAAAACGTTTTCGCGAATTCTTTAAATTTAAATTTGGTTACAGATAAAAGGACCTTGTCATTTATCTGTGTCTAGTTGCAAAAGGGGCCTTTTTGTCGAAAGATTAGTTAGGCAAATGTCTCTTCTCCTTCTTGAAGTATGAAACGAAAGCAAACTTTGCTGTACTTTTATATACATTTGAATTATAAGATAATAAAATCATGAGAAATGTTGTTTTAAATATAACCCTTTTTTCGTTTAGAACGTTGTATGATTAATAACTTTCTTAATATAGAAACATTGAGTGTTGCCATAAGACGAAAACCAGTCGGCTGTATGATTGCAAACATAAATCAAAAGTCGTTTTTTCACTGCCAAAATACTTAAGAAACAGTTCTGGGAAGTCGTGATGTAGGAAATAAATAACCGAAATTCGATTCCTGGAAAAGAAACCGGTCCCCTGCATGGGGTGATGCACTTCAATGCGGTTTGTCCAGAAAAGCATTGCGTCGAATTTGTAATGAGCGAAAAAAAAAAAATTACGCTCTTTACATGTCCAACTATATTTCGTATATAAAATTATGGTATACGTTGTACAGTATACAAATATAAATGAAAATAACCGAAGTCAGTTTATGGTAACATACAATATTGAGAGATTTTTTAAATGTCTTATTCTATGTTCTTATTCTTTGAGACTAACCGTTAATAGATGTATAAAATACGAGCTGTTGCCCGCAACTTCGTCCGCGTAGTATTAGAAAACATGCGAACTATATTAATTACAAATAGCTACGTATCCCACGGGAACCGGACATTTCTCGGGGATGAAGTTTATCCCCTGTGTATTCCATACTTTGTTTTATATCTGTGCCAAATTTCAATAAGATATGTTGAACCGTTGCAGAATGATAGAGTAAACATTAAAAAACTAAATTAATGAATCCCACGGGAACCGTAACTATTCCCGGGATGAAAAGTAGCCTATGTGTTCTTCCCGATTACGCTCTAAATCTGTGCCAAATTTCATGGAGATCCGTTCAGCCGTTTAGGCTACAAACGCTTACAAACATCCATCCATCTATCTAAACTTTCGCATTTATATTATTAGTAAGATATCATAAACATATACATTTTGATATACGGTGAAATATGATATACGTCATACTATCTCTTTGTGCAAATAACGTGCGCCAGAACACCTGTCTAATTCCGAAGGTTAACATTACTGATGTTGATAGTGTCGTAAGTCGTTTAAGTTAAAAAAAAAACACAATAAATGTGTAATCAGACATTTATGGACAATTAATTTAGTTAAAAGTGTCAAGTCAGAACTTCCTCGATTAGTTAACATCGTTTTATTTAGTCCGTTTTTAGCATAAGATAATTAAGAAATCAATATGTAATTTTTTAAGGTTATCAAAACCTATATCACCTTGACTCACTTAAAACTAGCTTAAGTTACTTTTGTTTATTTCATACTTTCATTTTATTTTACTAAACATTACATTATTAAAAGAATTTGGGTTGCGTGAAATGTGACATGACTAAGGGAGTGGTGACTGAGATGCCGGATGATAGAGTTATTTGGACGACGAAAACCTGGTTCGCCGACCATACAGGAGAAGGATAAATTAGGGAAGATGATGATTATTTTAGTAAATATAAATAGACATTATATACTATATATATGTATTACTTTACTTAATAATACTAAAGATACTTACAAGTGACAACAGCGGCTATTAAACTGACAGCATCTGTGGGGGGTTGGCAAGCAGGCCACAGAGGCTGTAGAATATTCTTCGCGAAAGTCAATGCCGTGATAGCGTTGCCCGTAGGCACCAAGATGAACAGCGCTACCCAGAGGTACAAGAAGGCGGGTAATGGTCCAAAAGCTTCCCCTATGTACGCGTAATCTCCACCAGATTTAGGAATCATTGTACCTGAAAAAAAAATACATTTCTTATGCGTGGTTACTGAAGTTTCCATTTATTTTAGTGTTAGGTTGACCTAAGTTTCAACGGAGTAAAACTCAAATTACGTAGTTTTGAATAGCACATGAAGTTATCATACTTAGTTATAAACACTAATAGTTAAATGTAGCTGGGAAACCGGACATATGAAAATCTTTATCCCTCGTATGTCCTCTTTGTCTTTGCAACCTTTTCACTTAAGGACGCACTTACATATGTAGATTTTTGTGTCTTTTTTAGAGTTCAATTTTATATCTATAGGTACTTACTACAATAAAGAGGAAAGATTTGTATTTTTGGATTTTTGTATGTATTGAAATAACTCTAAAACTACTAGACCGATTTTACAAATTCTTTCACCGTAAGAAAAGTAATTTATCTGTGAGTAAGCAGGGTGAATCGGCACTTATTGAGCTAGCGCGCTCTACTCTTCGGCCGCGTCTTCACTTGGCTTAGGTGGAGTCGTGGTCAAGCGCTGCTTTATTTATGTTAAAAAAAAAGAGTAACAGACTATAATGTCGCGCGGGCGAGGTCGGTGTAGACACGATGATTAGAATTGCATTTAGCAAATTAAATTGTTAAAACCCATGTTAATTTGAAAGGTCCACGACCGATTTTGATTTAAAGGGTAAAAATTCATAATAGTCCTTTGATGTGGGGAATCCGCCTAAACTATCGGCAAAATTAATATGTCGTATTTATATCGAGTGTGGCTTAAACCAGTCATAAATAGATAGGCAAAATATTAATAACGCCGTCTCATCAAAACAAAACACTATCGGTCGGTTTTACTAACTGATAAAACTTTATTACTATACGCAAGCTATTGTATCTATATATCATTTTACTGAAAAAAAACTAAGAAACTGATATTTTTACTAGAAATTCTATTTAAATATTATTAGTTTTTTTAACAGACATGGTTTTTTTTTTGTTAAATTGACATTCTGTTTTAGCAAGTACACGTAAACATAGAGCCGTTAGTAAAAATATTGAATGCAAAAAATATAATTGTCAATTTTAAAAAAAAGTCATGTAAAACCCTACATTATGTAACGTCACATAACTGATAATTTTATCAATAGGTAACTAACCGCTACATGAACCTCACTGTTTTAAATAAACAATTTAAATATACATCAAGGTTTCACGTCATTAACGCATATTCACTTACGCTATTGTAACAAAATGTTTTAAAACTAACAAGTGATGTAATTTGCAGCAATATCATTTAAGAACATAAGATTTTTAGAGCGTGTGCCTGAAACTAAACTATCGCACAACTGTTTAGTCTTATATGGAGATGAGCACACTTCTCAAATTTTAGTTCTGCAATGAAGCAGTTGAATTGGCTGCAAAACAATCGATAATCGCAGAACAGTTATTTGTTAGATGTATAATTCCATTTTAACTAAAAAGTCGAATTGTTTCGGCATAACTGCGTAAGAAATTAATTGACATAAAAAGTTTTGCTCGACAACAATCAACTGGTCAGTTAAAATTGTCAGAATTGAGGGTCTGTAAAGAACTTTAGGCGCAATTTAGTTAAGTTTTAACATGCGTTTTAACAATCAATATTTTGTAACAAACAAGTATAGTTCTGGTGAAGAAGGATAAAGCTATACACTTCCTGTATTGGTATATATTTAGTATCGTAGTATGTAGTAAATGTCGTCATCAGACAAACATCTCTCTCTCTCCGTTTGAAATAACTGAGAAAACAATATATTTCGTGCAGGGATTTGAACTGTGGAAAGCTTCGATTACTTATAGTTTCTCTAGAGGGGAAAGACACAGTTAGGTGTGGTTTACAAGATCTTACCAATTTTAGAAATGCGGTAGTTTACATAGATGGATGTTTGTTAAAGTTTATAGCCTTAACGGCTGTACGGATCTCGATGAAATTTGGCATAGAGTAGAGGATAGTCTGGAAAAACACATATGCTACTAGCTTATGTTTTTTTTATTACATGCGGACGGAGTCTTATGCGAAAGCTAGTATGCAATAACGTTGTTTAAAGTTTTCCAGCGGTAATTCCATAAAACGAGAGATTAAAGGGTAACTTAATGGGTCAACCGAGATAAAAATAAGATAGTCGGCAGAAGAAAATGGGTTCAGCGTGAACTAGTCTTTATTTATGGATATAGTATGTGTACGACCTTTTTAACATAATGACCCGAAATTAGCAGTAGTGATAATATTTAAATCGTAATTGTTTTTCATTATAGATTAGTTTATCGTACAGTAAACAATAACAAACATTACAATAGCAAGATATGAGCTTATCTAAAAAGTAAGAGCATATTTCATTTTGTTTTTTTTTTCTGAAAAATGTAATCAGCCTGTGTTACCATTACAAATTATAGGCGCATAACTCGATGCGAGAAAAGAAAGTTATTAATCTTGCATTGCGGTTGCTAGCGTATAGCGTAACATATTTTCTATTTAATAATTATGCAATGTGCATTACTTATAGAAGTTTTCGTAAATCAATTCAAATAATATCCTTGCTCCTTTTAAAATCAAGTAAAAATTAAATTGTAAATTATTGCAGTATTTCATCATCATAACGAGTTGAGTTTTGGCGGCAAAAACCGAACTGGTTAATTAACGTTGTTAATTATTAGTAAGAATGGTGTTAATGTTTGCACTTACCTAGTTCGGCGTAGCACAGAGCACCGATCATTGATATGAACCCCGACAGCACCCAGACTATGAGAGCCATACCCTTGGAACCGGCATTCTTGAGCGCCAGGCTTGGAGACACGAAGATACCAGAGCCTACTATCACCCCCACTATAATAGCTACCCCATTCAATAAACTTAACTCCTTCTTCAAACGAACTCGCTCACTCGAGCCTTTTTCATCATTTACTTCCCCGACATCAACATCTTTTGGTTGCAAACCCTCGCTATCTGATACTTTTGCCATTTTTATTGATTATTTTAATTTAATAAATTAATAATTTTATACTTAAAATTCGATAAATAATTTATATCTTTAACTGGAAAATACAATGTCTGTCATATTATTCAATAGACGAAATTCTGAGCCTCCGCTATGCGGACATTGCATCATATCTCTCAGTATGCCACTGAAAATACCACGTGCGATGTGGACCAACATAAAATAACCATAGAATACTGATAATGTCTAATAATTGTTAACCGCCACACTTTTGCCGATAACACGCAACTTAAACGCACTATGAATACCACATAACTTGACTATATCAGGTTAAAATATTCAAACATATGTTTCAATTTAATTACTAATGTACAATAAATTAAAAAAAAATCCGATTAGAATTAAATACTATACGAAAAATAAATGCGAAAAATATTGGGATACCATCGAAACTTGGTTGATACAGAGCACGTTGTAGACACGTTCAACGTGACGCGACCCCACTTTACAATTCACTATACTTCACAAAGTTAACCACGACTGTCTACCGCCATCACATGCTTGCATGCTGAAACGACATGAATGAGATCGGCACGCCAATTGATTCTAGACCTTATCCCCATACAGCAAAGTGTATTATAATTTCATCGTTCACCATGTGAATTCACTGCCAAGTTTGAATAACCGGTTTAGAGATATCCGTCTCGTTCTTTTAAAGCACGTGTGTATTTGGCATACTTTTCCCCCGAAACTAATTAGATGCAGTCAACACACGGTGATAATAGTCAGCTTAGCTACTGATAACCGCTAGATCATTGATAGCGACCACGACCAGATGAAGTTTCTTGACACAGGATATGAGTAATTCATTTGTACCAATGGCCGCACTTTGGGGTCAATGACAGCATTTGTAAAGTTTACTACCATATTGTTTTATTAGTTGATCAATAAATAACAAGTAAAAGGACGGATGGATGGCTCTGGCTGGAAATCTTACTAGTATTATAAATGCGAAAGTTTAGATGGATGGATGAATGGACAATATTTGTTGGAGTTGGAATATATTTTGATGAAATTTGGTACAGATGTAGATAACAGTGTGGAAGAACACATATGCTACTCACTTTTATTTTTTTTTAATTCCACGTGGACGAAGACGCGGGCAAAAGCTAGTATTTGTATAAAAATATCCTTCATTATCATTAAATTATAAAAAAAAAACACAAAATACACAAATGTTATTCAGCAATAGAAACACAATGTTTCAATATCCTTTTTGCATCATTTATCCTTAAAAATGAAACAGGCAAATAGTGACCCTCTCCTTTGACATCATTGCTTTTAGGATCATAATTCAAATAGGAAACTTATCAGTAAAACTCCAGTAAGATTTAATCAACAACTCGCCAGTTCTTGTTTTATTTTTAAATCGACAATCTACAAAAAAAGCAACATAAAAATATTTTTTAACACATTAAAAGACGAAGTAAAATCAACAAATATTAAAAAAAAAAACAAAGTATTGGTATTGTCTTTACCATGGTAATAATTTTTTCTTCAATATTCTTAAGAACTGTTTAACCTAGGTAGTATGGTATTCCACGAGCAAAGAATTAAGGTATTTTGTAAACTAACATGGAATAGCTTTCACGCCATCTATCGACGTTATTTTTCGTCAAAATGTTTTCATAAACTATAAAAAATGTTTTAATCTTAAATAAACATTTTCAGTATGAAAAAATATTTATTATTATTAACAAGAAAATTCAGCCTTAGGCCTCATACAAACAAGTTGTTTCAACATTATTGTATAACAAAGTTATTTATTAGACTTTTTCACTTTTTGCTTCATATTTAAATATTCTTGCTGTACCATCATCTGATGTAGATAATAAAATATTTTGTTTTTCATTATAACATAAATCAAATATTTCCAACCAGTGGCCCGTTAGCGTTAAACTTCTTTCTCCAGACCTTCCGTCATATATCCTAATAGATCCATCTAAACAACCAGTGACAAGTTGATCATTTATCCAAAATATTTTTGTCACTGCAGCGGCAACACCATCTTCTTTCTTTGAACAATAATGGCGGATCATTTGTCTCCCAACATCCCAAATCGTAACTGAACCATTTAATGTTCCTAAAAGAAATCAAACAAGCTATAATTTAAGTTTATCATTATAAAAAAGGTTATCATTATAAAAAGGATATCATTATAAAATAATAGCATTCATCATCATTACCAGCTCACTAAACATCTTAAATTGGCTTTGAGCGAGTGGCTCAGAGCCTACATCAAGTGTAGAATATCATTACTAAAAGGTTATCATTATAAAAAGTGTATCATTACAAATCACTAATGGGGGAAGTCTTTTTAGTCAAGCTAACGTTAATTTTGATTAATATATTTATATGGTTTAGTTATTTTGTATTTGGTATTATGGGACTGAAATGTTTTAAGGAAACAAAGTCCCTACAAAAAATTATTAAAAAAAATATCCTTTACCCAATGCTAAATATCCCAATTCTTTGTTTGAAAATGCAACAGCTTCTAAATCATTATCCGTTTCCAATTGGGCGACAATTTTACCATTGACAGATGTTGTCAATACAGCCTTTCCTGTAAAAAAAAACAATTTGTCATTTAATCTTTTTTTTAGTGAATAATTTATGCAGATTTGACTGTTAATTAGTTTTTGCTAATATACCATTATGATGACAATTAAGAATAAATGGTTGTTTCATATAAAACATCTGTAAACCGTCAGTAGTAAAACTATTACTTTATGTGACTGACAAACAAGGTGATGTTTTTTTTGCATAAATGCATGTCTGTTTTTATGTATGACAACTACAGGAAATTCTTAAAAAATAATAATACTGAGTTAGAATCTCACTTGCCATAATTTTTCTGTATGTTTGTCAGTATATTCTCATATTAGATTTAGTTAGGTTCAGGTTATTTGGTACTTTTTAATCAAGATTCTTTTACAAAAAAAAAATTACCATCTGTAGATATAGATGCCAAAATATTATTTTCAGGGTGGGTATCAACGTCTGTAACTCTTATCTGGTGGACACTTTGTGGCACTTGCTGAAGCACAGAATTTGTCTTCAGATCCCAAATTTTTACTGTGCCGTCTTCATAACCACATACTAAACGAACACCATCGGAGAAGAGCTGAAAAATGTTACACATAGTGTTTTAATTTTGTGACAAAACATTTGTAGGTATTACAGAGTTCCTATTTAATATAGGATATTGCATATACATATTTAGGACATAAATATGGATACAATATAATTTACAAGTAAGGAAATATGAATAGTATCTCCAGATATATCTATTTTGTGAAGGTAATTAGTCAAATTAAATTTAAAAAAAATTACCTTGCCACATTCTGTTTTCACATTATGACCAGGTAATATCTTTGTATCTCCAGAAGGTATTTTAAATACAAAAATATCACCAGAAGCCCCACCACATATTAGCACTCTTGTTCCAAAATGCCAAAGGCCCCAAATTAAATCACCAGCCTCATATTCAAACACCACTGGCCACTCCTGTGTACTCTCAAAGTTGCATTTCCAAACTTTTATCAATCCGCTCATGTCCACGGAGGCTAAAAATGCCCCATCAAAACTGAATCCAACAAATATAACAGAATCTTTATGACCAGTACATTCAGTTATAATTTGGCCTGTTTCCGTTGACCACACAAAAGCTTTATCATCCTCGCCCCCAGTAACAGCAAATTTACCGTCAGGATGTAAATTACAGCAGAATACTGATCCATTGTGTTTGTTAAACAATACAATTGATTGATCTTCAGGAACTTCCATGTCTGCGTCTTCTTCCTCTTGGTCTACTTCTTCTAAGTTCATGAGGTCTTCTTGAAACTCCTCCATTTCCTCCATGTACATGAGGTCATCGCCTTCCATGCCGTTGATCTCATCTCCGTTGATCGACGACGGTGGAGTATCTTCCGCGCGAAATTTCATTTTTGCAACAAAAATAAAATGAAAACTCTAACCTGAATGTTCTTATCAAACCCGGTATATTTGCTACTCTACTTTAATTTTGTAATGTTTCGGTAATATAAACTGCTTTTATAACATTTACCAATTGAATTAGATATACAAATCAATACAACGTGATGAAATAGTATGATCTCACGGATCTTATAATTTACAAAATGTGTAAAAATGTCACAACATTCAAAATATCAATTGATATTAACAAGATTTCAGTGTTGTAAGTATATACCAATTATTTCTTATTATAAATACCTATATACACGATCGGTCGAGTTAAATTCACGTTTTCCATTGTTAGCAAAATATTCTTAACACCGGGAGTAGATTTACTGTACTACATTTACAACAATATTTTGATATAGAACAATTTTAGAACCTCTTTGCAGCTGTATAGCTGTACAGCCGTGTTGCCATCGAAAACTTTTACTTGGCCGTGAACATCGCGTAAAAAAGCCGTGTTTGTATGGGAAAGTATCATCGACGAGACGTAGCACCAGTAAAAAAAAAACTTTTTACATTAGCTAAATGTCGCAGTTTTAAGCAATTTTCAATGTGTTTTTCAAGACTTTCAGCCTATCCAAAGTTCAGTTACTGATATAATAAAATATGATATTAAATTGGAACTGTAACTGTCAGACTGTCACTGTCATAAATGTGAACACTGTCATATGAACTTTGTTAAGAGGTTATAAATTGTAATTGTAATTCTTTTAATGATTTAACTGCGAAAAAGCGTTTTAAATCAATATTTACAAAGCCAAAGAAATTAATAAATTCAAATATGGCTTCTATTAAGAATGGTACATGTAAAATAATTATTATGAAGTTTATCAAAACAATATAAAAACGAAGACTATATGTTTTTATTTATTTTTCAGCACTTTTGCAAACTCCTTGCACCTTTTTAATTGCTCGGAGATTTCGTGGTAAGATAAATATACAGAAACCTCGTAAACCTCACTTTGAGAGACAATTGTTGATAGACTTAACAAAACCCTATTATGGACCCCCTAAGTACACCTTACCCGATGTAGTACTTTGTGATAATACTACAACTGAGAACAAGAAACTAATCGACAATCCTTTTGAACGAATACTGGCAAAGGAGTGTCTTGACTGGTTTAACACTTCAAAAATGGTTGTTTTTTTGCATTTAAATTCAATAAGCATGGAAGATAAAACGCCGATTTTTGCTGCTCTCAGAAAAAATAATATGCAGTTAAGAACTTATGGCAAGAAAATTGTAAAGATGGCTACAACTGGGACCCGCTATGAAGCTGTCAATTGTTTATTTAACTCTCATCAAAATCTCATATTCGGTCAACCGGAAAGTGCTGACAAAATGTTTAAAATTTTAAAGAAAGCTCCACAGCTTGTTGTAATGGGTATGTATTAACAGTTTTACATATATTTTTACAAACTTATCTTTATTTAAAAATTCTCTAGTTATTTATCTACTTAGATTTGGCTTTTTTCAATAAATTAATAATGTTGTTTTATTATTTTTTGTTTTATATGTATTATTGTTCTGTGGGGCAGGGGCTTAGTGAACCATCACACAGGGCATCACCCTAGTTTGGACACCAGTCCCCTGCCCAAAGGAGAAATTAGTATAGTTGTCTTTTTATTTTGTTTTATTTTTTTTTATTTGTATTTGAATTTAGCCTTCAAACAACCATTTTGTTGACAAGACTTATCTTGAGTTGCTGTAGTTTTCATTTATTTTATCATTACCAATTGATTAATTAGTTTTAGATTAGGTTTCATAGAAGTAAAACTCTAGTTATGAAGTTTAGAAATTTATGATATTTTAGATATTTATGAAGTTATCTACCCAAAATCACTAACAAATAGTAGATGGAAAACCGAACATTAGTCAACTACTTATTTTCTTTTTCTTTTCAGCTGCCATAATTGAAGATCGTTTATTATCCAAAAATGAACTGGTTGAATTTAGTAAACTACCAAACATTGATATGGCAAGAAGTCAATTGTGTGGTGTTCTACAGAGTGCAGCATCTTGCCTTGTCGGCCAGCTCAATCAGAGCCAACAGACCTTGGTTTCTCATCTTGAAAAACATGTAGAAATTAAAAATAATAATTCATAATGTTTAAAAAAGAATAATCTAAAATATGATTAAATATACTTAGTAGCTTACAAGTCTTTAAACCTACTTAATCTTACCTTTAATTTCTTTTATTTCAGGATAAATGTAATAATTTAAGCAAAAATATAGTTATAATATGATTGGGCATTTTGTAAAATGCCCAGGCTACATTTAAAATTATAATTTACAATACCATATTTGTCTCTAAAGCTTGATTTCATTATATTTTATAAAAAGGAATTCTTAAATAAAAGAGAGATAGGCTTAAAATTATTATAATTTGCATGTAACACAATCTTTGGCATATATCATTTAAACTTATGACCAGTCTAAAAGAGATCAAAACATTACGGCTACCTTAAAAACAATTCATTTGTTTTAAACTTGAGCAATGTAAAAAATGCAAAATTATATCAAGACACTTCTAAAACAACATCTATGAAAAACTACGAAATAATTTGTTAAAAAATAAAAATATGGAACACTGCAACATAGTGCCGGGCGTTTAAGTTGGCACGTTGGGAAACGAATACAAAGGTTCGCCATGCGCCAAAATTAATAGGTACAGTCGTGGAAATTAGCTGTGTTCTACTTCAGGAAAAATTTCCTTGTGCATTGCAACGAGACAAACTCCGTCTCCTCCTACAGATGACTAATTAGATAATAGTGAGTGGTGCAAACTAAGGAATAATATAAAAGAAAATGGCGTAACATGAACCGATTTTTTTTTCTTGCAAATACATTTATAAGCTGTTTTATTTGGTTTTTGTTGTCGTCTCGTTTTAAAATGTTCAAACGATTGTAGCTTCGATGTTAGAACACCGCAAGTTTCCCCTACTGTACTATAATTGTTTTGGAATATTATGATACATTTGGTGTCTGTAGGATGAAAAGTTAGGGTGCTGTCACACGGCTCGTGGCTGAGGCTAGAGCGGTCAGCGCCACTGCTGCTTCTACTTCATCCCGGTCGTGGCGTAAATTGTTCACTGCCAGTTGGGACTTTGAATCGATCTTTCGTCGTCTACCCTCACCCCACCATGAATAGTTAGTCTCGCTAGGTTGGAACCGCGCAGCGCTTTCTAACCATTTGCTTAGCAGTAGGGGACTCGTTATATTTTTAGAGTTCTCAATTTTTCCACTCATGTGATCGATCTCATTGGAATTGTTATTAAAGCTTTCGCATTTCTCAGTTGACAGCGATGAATCGGTGTCTGGATGATATTCTTCATTAGATTCAGGGCTACTTTCTAATCGAGTATCAATGTCCAGGGTGTCTTCAGGATTTGGTCCAGGTTCGCTCCAAATGCTGTCGTCGGAGCAGATGCTGAATTGTTCGACGTTGCCTTGGGCCCGGTCGTTATAGGTACGAATCAAGTGGCCCCATGTCTGTTGGTTTCGATCTGCGTTGACATTTTTTAATTTTCTTCTCCAATTGGCAAACCAGTTGCAGATCTGGAAGCAAAATGAGAGTTTAGCTAGAATCTTTACTCTAATATCCGTGTGGTGAGAGTCGTATATTTCTCCAAGAACATGTAACTTATTTTTTACAATGTATATGAAAAGGGCATTATGTTTGTAATTTTGTTTAAGTGTGGAAACTCATAGTTGTGAAATAAAATACCATTCCAAAAAAATTCAAACGACGGACCCTTTATCCTTTTCTACGGTTAAACAATGGCCAAAATATATTGCTTTGAAATAATTAAGCATCTATCAACGTTGATCGCTTTTTAATTTTACATGTAATTTGAATGGTTATGCTGTATTGATATTATTTACAGTGTTAACTGTTTCATAATAAAGTGCGCGCTAACTTATTATTTGCACATCAAGATCGCATCCTCGGTTGTGTCTAACCAAGCAGTGACAAAAATAGTGCCTATTTATGTACAAACGGTAATTCTTGGCATAAATCCAATTAGGTTGCATGTAGGCACCAACCTGCCTATTTGAAAACATGTATTGTTAAAAACTGAAAGTGTATAGAATTCAAATCTATTACCTGAATGTAAGTAAGTCCTGTTTCTCTCGAGAGATATTTTTTCTCTTCGCGGTTTGGGTAAGGGTTGTCTCTACGACGAACGAGCCAGTCTTTCAAATATCGTTTAATTTCTGGTGTGAACAGCCTCTTCTGTGGCCGCTGACCTGCCACTAAGCTTCTCCTATAAACAAGAAACTCTAATGTACTCTGTACTGAAAAAAATATTGTAACAAATGTTCGTATTGTTTGCGACGGGCGCGACTGAAAGGTCAGTTACATATACATACTTAATTCGTATGTGACGCACAAAGAAAATAATATTCCAGTACTAGAATATGAAAGTAATGAGTCATCGACTAACCGAGTATATCTCCTGTTTCGCACCGGCCTCAAGGACTTTCCGCTGTCTTTGGACGGCGATCCATCCATGTTTGCCTCTTTCGTCTCCTGATCTCTTTGAATAAGTGTCATCGGATTACAGTCTTCCTACGTTCTTTTTCACACAATGAAATATTAGGAATTCAAAAAACAATATTTTTTAGTATTCAGCCAAGTGCGTGCGAGCACGTGCGATGGGCCCGTAGCTTGCGACACGACTCGTGGACTCGAGATGTCGCCGTGGGGGATGCTTACTGATCTATTAAAAAATAAAGACATGAAGTCATAAATAGAATCTGGTTAAGGCATGCGTTTAATCGAATCGAACATGAGATGCGATCGATTGCAGATTTGATATCTATGTACCGATGTAATAAAACACGATGGTCACATTCCACAGATCATTTTTGGGTGTTATTAGTCAGGGCACATTTTACCGCGTTTTAATTGAATATATTTGTAACTTTTACTATAGAACACATAATGGACTTTATTCGAATACCTTTGTTGCGAGCAATTGTATTCAGTAATCATCATTAAAAACAAAAAACATGTTAACTGTTACGTGTACTATCGAGGTCAATGTTCTGGTCTGTTCACATTTAATATCTTCGTCCGATATCTTCATTAGGAGTATTCACAACGAGACAATTAACTAAAGGTATAATGTAAGACTTTGTTTATAAATTATTATTATTCAAATGTACGTACCTGTTTGTGGGAAAGCTCGCGGGTTGTGTGAAAATGGCGTCGGATAAACGGGCGAGAGCGACGGCAGCGCCGCGGCGCGTGCGCTACGTTTTGCTGCAAATTCATGTTATTTCAGGATGTCTCCCGCGATGTCTTCAAACATCGTTCAAACAACAACAGTGAACATGTTTTTTAATTAACTCGTACAAATTTAATCAAATAACACAAAATAATAGTATTTCATGATTATCTTTTTTATTTGAGTATGCACGTTTATTTCTTTTCGTGGTTATTTTAGATAAAACGTGTAAACAGTTCGATGTTTGTAATTTGATACCATTGTAGGAAGATCACTGATCTGTGACTTGTTTTTAAATCATTGAAAGATGAGTGAGACTACTTGGTTATTTTTGTCAGGTTTAACAGTAAAAATGTACGTTATTACTACTGTATCATATATACGGACATATAATCACGAAGCAAAAATTGCGTAATTAGTATCGTTAATTGTTTCTTATTTCTTGTTCCAAAGACAAGACGCATGTGTTGTTTAGTAAGATATAAGATGTAAGAAGCCAATGTTTTTGTTTTAATTTTTTTTATGGACCCCAGCTAAGCTAATCTACTCCAGGTCCCTTTTTTTCTGGCATTCGTTGTATTCATTATAGAAAAAACGATGTCCCTCAATATTACTCAGTTGGAGAAGAAATTGTTTTATTGTTTGAATTACAAGTCATTTTGATATTTACAAGCAGATTTAGATTGTATGTTTGATAACGGCTTAAATTAGGCTGTAATTGTAATTGTAATGTATAGTTAAATGTTTATCCGACATGAATCAGATTAATGAATAATAATGCGTTGTCAGTAAACACGTGTATAGAAAACATCACATCGCACGTGCTAGCGTTGCGGTTGTACACACGTTCTATTATTTTGCTGTATGTTAAAATTGTTTTTAAATTTTAAGTCATTAGGTAATATGCAACGTAAAATCTATACGACATGGATGTTTGTTGAAACAAACATTTGCTATTTTACTTTTCGTCGTTGTTAACACATTTGTGTATGAACTTTTACATTAGTGGTATTTTTATCCTTACGGAAAAATATACATCCATATTTAAATTAATCGAGACGAAGGTTTCCCTAAATAAAACCGTCTCTACTGTAAACGATCTACATTACCTCTAGTTACTACAAATGACGCAACTGAAGTGCTGTCTGACATCATTGGGTCTTCGTCAAGTAACAAGCAGATAATATGATCAATTTATCTAACTGCAATATGTATAAAAATATTCAAATCTATACATAAATGAATTGAAATAACATTGAGGGCGAAATATAATTCAAGTTGTTGTTAAAGTTGATTTAATTTTCCCGGGCGATATCCGTTGAGTCAGAATATCAGAATAATGGGCATATTGTCACTAATAGAGCTGTCTCTTTTTCTCTTATAACAATTAGTATCTGTTTTCTTTATCTAACCGCGCACAGCTGGCCCGGCATCGGTTGCACGCTACATAAATTCACACAGCCACACATGCGCCGCGGCCGTCCCTCGGTTCGTTTGTATGACATGCTGCGAGCGCTCGCGTGTTTCACAGTTTGACGTGAACTTGGTTACCGTTTTGCCTGTACCACCACTGTTAAATATAAAAATGTCCACTAAAAGTGTGTTAGTTAAATAGAAAATATCACAGTAGTAGGTACAAGTCAAGCACGGCAGTCACGTACCTTGGTCGATAGTAAAACGCGGGCATTTCTCGTAAAATCCACGTGCGTTGTGTTTACCGGTGTTTAATACTTGATTGATTTTTTACGTTATGGGTGAAGAAATACCAAACGGGGACACGAAAGTCGTTTTAAAAAGGAAAATAACCCTATTCAATGGTGTCGGTATTATAATTGGGACAATTATCGGTTCTGGAATTTTTATATCGCCGACTGGAGTGTTCAAATACACAGAGTAAGTATGATTTATGTTTTCCCGCCTTTTTTACATTTAGGGAGAATTGCTTGTTTTATGGCTTTGTCTGAGTTTATGAATATGAAAAGTAAAGCTAATATATGGTTTGATAAATAGCAATGTATATGCTAAAATGTAATATATATGTGACCATTTTTTTTTGCAAAATCCAAGTATTTTCACCCATTCTCCCTTAAGTCATATGTTTATATCGGACCTTTAAATCTGGCCAATTAAACGATAACCTAAAACATGTTGACACAGCCACAGTATGAGGAAGTTCAATAACACATTTCTAACGACATCCTTGTGTTTCGTATTGTACTCTGACGTCTGTTTGATTTATTGATTTTATTTGGGTAATAGTAAGTAGTTACTGTTGACGTTGGTCATGGCTCAAAAATTTAGATTTGTCAAAAAATTATTTAAAACAACAACATATTAGACATTAACATTTTTTTGGAATTGTTTCCTGTAATTTAGTAAAAAAAACTGATTAGTACAATATTACATAAAAATTTCCCTTATTGTGCCAAAACTTGCCATCGGTAAAGGGCATCATTAATTTGTTTTTCCTCAGTTTTTTTTTTATAACATAAGGTGGCAAACGAACAAGCGGCCACCTGAAATCGCCAAAATGGCGAAGCGACCGCTGCCCATAGACATCCGCAATTGCAGTTGCGTTGCCTACCCTTATCCGACGGAGGAGGAGACGCACATAAAGAGGATATTTCCCCTTCCTATGCATCTCCTCCACCGTCAAATCCACTTCCTCTTCCCAACCTCTCTTTATAAGAAAAGGGTGGTAAAGGGAAAGGGACTTAAATTAGGCCTCCGGCACCACACTCACATCAGACGAAACACGGAATTGCTTCCATTTCACGCCTGTCTTCTGTGTGGTCGTGGTATTACACCGGGCGTGCCGGCCCATTCGTGCTAAGATGTTAAAGTGGGCACTACCACTGTTGTAATGTGACTAATGTCGTAGTTAGGCGTCTGACCAATTTGTCATCGTCCAGGTTCGATCCTCGCCGTGTACCAATGTGCTCTCAATTTTCTAATTTCATGTGTAAATCTATCCGGCGTTCTTACATTAATTCAATTTGCACATGTCCGAGAAGACATTAAAATGTGTGTGAAACCACACGCATTCGGCCACCGTGGTTAACTAAGGCCTAGTCGTCCCTCGCTGAGAGCATCGGAGGTTCCCTTCTCGAGTATCTTATATTTCGAATACTGAATAAGTTTTTTAGTCCACTGTATCTTTAGTCAATAATTTTTTAATTCTATCTAAGCCTATCAAAACGACTTCATAAGGTGAAGAAATAATTGTTAATGATGACAGGTATCGTGTCGTTTCTGATAGATTTGAAAGGATGGCTGAAATTTTAAGTTTTCTCTTGATTCAATGATTAATAGTTCTTCTTGTTACCAGTAAAATAGCGTGACCATTAATACTTTATTATATTGTTGACTATCATGACAAAGTTTTTTGTGAATCTTAAAGTCTAATAGTGTTTGTCTTCTTTCCATGAAGTTATAATACTTTTTATCTTGCAATTGTTAACGTCTATTAATAGTAATCAGTTAAACCTAAGTGCTAATAATCGTTAAGTTAGCGTGCACCTTTTTAAGTTGAAGCGGTCGTACTGCGAACAACTTACTAATAGGGCCAAGGTTGATACAACCGCAAATCAAACTTACATCTACACATAAACTGACTATTTTAGGATTAAGTTTGTTTTAATATATGTAGTCTTACTTGGTGTGGAATTTTTTTGGGCACACATTTTCTTAACAAAATAATTGTATTGTTCAGAAATGTCGGAAGTACATATATGTTCTGTATATGATATATTGTTAATTGACCGAATTCCCAAAAGAAGGAGGTACGCAATTCGATATTTTTTTATGTGTGTTACGGCATAACTCCGCCGCTAGTGTTTGTTTGATTTTATTTTGTTTGGAAGTCGGTTTTGTTTTTTATTAAAAAAAATCTTGCATGTAATTGGTTGCATCAATTCAAATGGAATTACAAGACCACAAATTCCTCCACAAATGTTTCCCTGTATGCCTTCCGCTAAATGTCTAATGACCTTTATAGTATTACTCAGCGGAGTATGAAAGGTATTTTATCTCTGTTCTCATTCATATTCTCAACAAGAAACAATTGTTTCAGATCGGTAGCAGCATCATTGATAATATGGTTGGCCTGTGGTCTACTATCGACATTAGGAGCGCTATGTTATGCAGAACTGGGCACTTCCATCACGAGGTCTGGTGGTGACTATGCCTACATTTACACGGCGTTCGGTCCTTTGCCGGCGTTCCTAAGGATATGGATAGCGCTGCTCATCATCAGACCAACCACACAAGCTATTGTTGCTCTAACCTTCGGACATTATGCGGTGAAGCCTTTCTTTCCTGAATGCGATCCGCCACAAGATGCTGTGAAGTTGCTGGCTGCTGTTTGTCTTTGTAAGTTTTAAATATCGGATTATATTTTTTATTGGTGTTTCTCGCGAAACAAACGATTATTGTGCGACAACCTTAACAGATAGATATATGTTATCGTGGTCTTTAATTTAGCAAATTCAATGAGATACAATTCTTTCATACATCCTACGTCATCATTTTTATATAAGTTTTGGTAGGATTGTATCTTCATAAAACATTCCTAAGGTCAATAAAAGCTACTTAACTCTTCATAAATAAAATTTGGTTGATCGTCATGCAAATTATTAAATGATTCGCATACTGATAGCAACAGCTTTTTGAGTAGGTTGGCAAACCATTTGACCCCAATTATTAGTTTGCGGCGTCTCAACTTACTGATGCGGGATCATGTTATAAAAAAAACACGACTACCATATACAAATAATTTAATTTGAGATTTTTGACTGTTAAAGATAAAAGGGAACATGATTGATCTGCGCTTGGTAGGACCATGTTTATAATATTATGAAAATCATTAAAAAAATCAGAATAAGTTCCAATAATAATGATTGCATACTAAGAGATATTAAACTAATTTGTTCCTACTTAATTTCGAGAACAATCTAAAAGGGCGTCTAGAAGAGTAGAGTCATTCGGCGCCGAGTAGACGCTATGAGAGTTCTCATGTGCGAGACACGTCCCAAGTCGTTAAGATATCATTAGACGGCCATTCTCTCATTACCAGCATAGCTTTCTTATCCATTATGTGTTTATATCCCTTAATCACAATGCACTATATTTTAATATCACAAAAGCACTTGTGACTTAACTATTATCGATTATGAAAATATGCTTATCATCAGCATTAACATAAACATGCTTAGTTTGCTTTGAATTCTTTGAACTGTACAATTTTTCTTGATTAGATAATACAAGAAAAGTTTTATTTAGAACTCAACTAGCGTGTTTTTAGTAGTATACATGGCATTTAATTAACATAAGTATGATATTTCCATTGCCATAGATTCATCAACAAAATAATTTTTTTTCTTAAATAAACGAGTAGTATTTCTGTGTATTTATCAATAACTCACTTTCCCACTATTTTAAAAATTTATGGTACTTCTATTGAACATGATGACACATTAAAGACGATGCGTTTGGAATAAAATTCCTATAGTAATTTACCAGGCCTAAAAATCTTTTGACCTCCGTGACGTTGTTAGGTTC